>NC_135953.1:109680356-110015995 GCF_053455715.1 Rhinoraja longicauda
CTCCCCTCCCCATACCTTCCCTGCTTATCATTTCAGGAATTGAGCAAAGGCTCCAAAGATCTTGACATTCCACTCATAATCACTGGAAGACCATAAAGTATCCATGTGCCCTGCTTTTTTTGCACAGCAGGATCTGCAAAACCCAGGCACTTGTCTCGTAACTATTGAGGCCACATATTCTCAGCTTTGTTCTTAATCCAAATGGAATATGTTCCTCCTTAATGGAGCAATGGCGGGTTAAGGAAGGCAAAAGCATTCATGAGTCTCTCCAGGTTGTTACCCTGTTGCCTGGGTATGGTGATGATGGAGAAATAGGTCTGGTTTCCTATAACACTCACTGGCTAGGGCAATAAATGAATCGTTGTCATTAGGTAAGGAATTGGAAGATGAAACTGCCTTTGGAACAATTCCTCGGCATTCAATCACAGGCACACCAATACTTTATTGTTTCTTTGCTGATAATGCTTGTGAGACAGTTGACCAGAACAACTATAACGAAGCTCCATAATACTGCAGGCGGGATGGGAGCACGTTTTATTCATGATGAACAAAGCCTTCATAATGGAAATTGTGACTTTCTTTAATGCAGCAAATATTACAGTTGTTAGTTCTCCTTGTTTCTCTGTAGCATTCATATCAAGAAATTCTTAAGAATTCTGCCATTATTTCTCCTTCATGTGACTTGCCATTTTGTCCCTCGTGTGGGGCTTCATATTCAGGTTAGCTTCCCCATTTACCTTTCCATTAGTTGTGACCGCACCTCAAGCAGCAATTCATTCGTTGGCATCTGAGGATGTAATAAAATGGTGCATCAGTGCAGCCCCTGACATCCCCTCTCCCCCACATCAACAAATTCCTGATAAATTTTAGCAATCTTAATGCTTGAATATTGCTTTGGGGGTGGGAGGGTGGGTGGGTGGGGGGATGTCATAGAGTTGGCATCTTTCCTTTTCCTCTCTGGATTGTCCCTCCATGATTCCTAATTTCCATTTGAAGGTTGAGAGCGAGTCTGGCGGTGAAGATGATGGATTAATTTGACATTGTGTTGCATAATACATTTTATTTGATATATTTTATATATAAATTATGCATTATGTATGTTATATATTATATACATTGTATATTATATATGTGTGTATATATATATATATATATATATATATATATTATCTCACACACACACACACACACACACGATTTTGAAAAGTGAAGAAATTGTTAGCCTTTGACTAATAGAAAATAATTTGGGCTTGTGACAGTTATGACTGTTAGCAAAACTGCAATAATGGTTTGAAGATTTATGTCCACAGGATTACACTTGTCTATTTCAACAGTTAAATAAATGTGCCGCCCTGGATTAAGCTCTGCTGTTATGAACTAAGTCCTCCAATTACTTTATATCCAGTAAATAATATTTATTTTCACTATTTTTCTATTTGTTTATTTGTGTTAAATTTCTTTATATCTCAATCTCAGGGTTTGTATGACATTCATGTGCAGCTTGATCGTGGCGTGCAGCTTGTGAAATATATTCTAGTCTCGGGTAATCTGCTGTGTACCCAGCATAGAGTCATGCAGCATGGAAACTCATGGTGCATGTGATCAGCCAAAAGCGTGTTACGCCTTTTAATTCACGTTGGGTTGGCCCTTTGTTTTAGTTTTCTGCCTGTTACCAATTTATTGTGTTTGTCCACCTTTTTTCGTTGGTGCTTAATTGTTGTAATTTATTAATAATCTGTTAATGCTAGCAGATTGGCTGCTGAAACTGTATGTTTCTATAAGATCCCCTCATCCTTCTAAATTCCAGTGAATACAAGCCCAGTCGACCCATTCTTTCATCATATATCAGTCCCGCCATCCTGGGAATTAACCTGGTGAACCTACGCTGAACTCCCTCAATAGCAATAATGTCCTTCCTCAAATTAGGAGACCAAAATTGCACACAATACTCCAGGTGCAGTCTCACCTACAACTGCAGTAGGATCTCCTTGCTCCTAAACTCAAATCCTCTTGCAATGAAGGCCAACATGCCATTAGCTTTCTTCATTGCCAGCTGTACCAGCATGCTTACTTTCAGTGACTGATGTACAAGCACACCCAGGTCTCGTTGCACCTCCCTTTTTCCTAATCTGACACCATTCAGATAATAATCTGCCTTCCTGTTTTTGCCACCAAAGTGGATAACCTCCCATTTATCCACATTGTACTACATCTACCATGCATCTGCCCACTCATCGAAAGATAGACACAAAAAGCTGGAGTAACTCAGCGGGACAGGCAGCATCTCTGGAGAGAAGGAATGGGTGACGTTTTGGGTTGAGACCTAGAGCCTGAAGAAAGGCCTTGACCCGAAGCATCACCCATTCCTTCTCTCCAGAGACGCGGCCTGTGCCGCTGAGTTACTCCAGCTTTTTGTGTCTATCTTTGGTTTAAATCATCATCTGCAGTTCTTTCTTACACAGTTCTCTATCCATGTCAATACACTACCCCCAATACCATGTGCTCTAATTTTGCACACTAATCTCTAGTGTGGAACCTTGTCAAAGGCTTTTTGAGAGTCCAGATACACCACATCCACTGGCTCTCCCTTATCCATGCTACTTGTTACATCCTCAAAAAATTCCAGAAAATTGGTCAAGCATGATTTCCCCTTCATAAATCCATGCTGACTTTGACCGATCCTGTCACTGCTATCACCATTTCCTGACTAATGTGGATTCCCTTCAGTTCCTCCCTCATACTGGATCTTCGGTCCGCCTTGTATTTCTGGGAGATTGTTTGTGTCTTCCTTAGTGAAGATAGAACCAAAGTACTCGTTTAACTGTTCTGCCATTTTGTTTTTTTCATTATAAATTCACCTATCTCTGACTGTAAGGGACATACATTTGGCTTCACTAATCTTTTCCTTTTTACTTTTCTATAGAAGGTTTTACAGTCAGTTTTTATATTCCCCACAAGCTTTCTTTCGTGCTCTTTTTTCCCCTTTTTAATTAACCCCTTTGTCCTCTGTTGAGTTCTAAATTTCTCCCAGTCCTCCGGTTTGCTGCTTCCCCTGGCCAACTTGTATGTCTCTTCCTTGGATTTAACACTATCCTTGATTTCCCTCGTCAGCCACGGTTGAGCCGCCTTCCCAGTTTTATTTGTTCGCCAGACAGGAATGAACAATTTTTGGAATTCATCCATGCGGTCTTTAAATCTTTGTCATTGTATCTCCTCCAAACCTTTAGTATAATTTGCCTGTCCTAGCCAATTCCCTTCTCATACCTTCAAAGTCTCCTTTCTTTAAGTTCAGGACCCTCGTCTCCAATTTAAATGTGACACTCTCCATCCTAATGCAGAATTCCACCATATTATGGTCACTGTTGCCCAAGGGGCTCTGCATAACTAGATCGCTAACTAATCCTTCCTCATTACACAATACCCAGTCTAGGATGGCCTGCCCTCCAGTCGGTTCTTCTACTTAATTGGTCTAAAAAAACATCTTGTATGGAGCGTGGAGTTGTTTCGTGCATTAGGATCTTGGGAGATTACATCCAGTTTGCACAGAGCCACCTGCTTTTGTGGTTTTAAAGCTTATGGGGATTCTGTGATAAATGTGGCACAACAATCACTTCCTTCCAACCACATTGCAGGAGGGATCAGACACTTTCACACAAGCTGCTTTACATTTGGCACAAAGCTGTATTGCACTTTAAAATTATTTGTTTGAACTTTGTGCATTTTTTTTTTCTGGAGTTGTGCAATAAATGAAATACAAATGAGCAAGAGGCAAAATGATTGCTTAAATGGCACGAACAATCTCGTAAAACTGCTTATTTTTGTGGTCCAGTCTTTTGGGATCTATTCCAATGGTCAGCACTGTGTTCCGTTGTCATGTTCCAAAGTGTTCTCAAAACATATCAGTTGGTGATTTTTCTTTATTTTTACATGGTACTAGTAGAGTTGCTGATCTAACAGACAGTTTTGGCGTATATTTCCACATATCTAGAAATAGCTGTAATGCAGATAGCACTGTGCTATTTTTACCCTGTGGCACAAATATAGAATAATGACCAATGAAGGATGAGTTACAAGGAATTAGATTAGCAATCTAATCCCCGAGTTCATGCAATTAGATTTAGATTAGATTACAACTCTGACCTTGCTATCTAATATCAATTTTCTGTCATTAATGGTTTAAAAAAAATCAAATTCCATTTAACATTTTAAATATTCATAGTTTAGGTATAAAGCTTGCAGAAAATGAGAAGTGTAGTGGTGAGAATGCATGATTGGATTTGGGGTGAGGGCCTGAATTGTTTGCTTGTCATGTGCAACCATGCAGATTTTGAGACTCATTCTAATATTCTCTGTATGGAACAGAAACCTAGTTATTGATTATTCTGCCTTGGTTAGTCATCATCTTTGAGATGTTGACGTGCATTTTACACGATGTTTAACTGTCCCTCTCTTGATCATTCCGATTGTTAACTACCCATAATCCTGATCACTTTTGAATGGTTCCTTAGTGAATTGACAGTATTAGCTATTCATCCACTAGACTAATTGAGAGGGCATAACTGAGAAAGTGCCCAAAAATATGGTCAGCTATATCTATATACATGGAGATTCTAGAATTAAAATCATAATTATTTCTGTGGTATTGTATTAACATAATTTCTGTGCTGTTCTCTTAATGCTTATTTCAATTGTAGCAAAGTCAATCTGTTAAACACAGAATTTCAGAAGTGATCCATTTAGGCAGCTTGAAGAGATTCATGTGGCATCAGGAATTGAAATGCAATTAATTTACATCTGTGCTGGTGCTATTAATTTGAATTGATGTTGTTTTTGTTCTGTGATCCAATTTGGTGAATATTTTCATAAATCAATTGTTTTTAGCATGTTGAAAGGAGCCATTTTCTTCTGCAGAATTGATTGTATGGAGGTGATTATTTTTCCACTTGCCTTTAAATGCAGCGTTAGAATTGATAGCGCCAGACAATCAGATTGTGGACATCCTCCATTCCACGATGAAGTATGCTAAGTAGCGGTGTATCCAAAATATTTTGTGACAAAATCTTGTTGAGTTTGCAATGAGGACTGTGCCAGTTCTGGGTTTGAGGGATAAAGTCCATTGTAACAGTTTGCAGTAGGGAATAAGCTGTAGATATTTGCTGTTCCAGCATTACCCTGTATTCTTTCTAATCTGTACCTGCAATCAGGTGTGTCTTTGCTTTTCCCTTTATGGCTTTACTTTTCTTTCAAATTGTTGCCATTTACTTCTGTGCAGTATTGAATGTACAGTATTATGACATGTACTGTAATGAAATCCAATAAAATTGGGTACATTCTTTTATATTGTACATACTGTGTGATTGACCTTATTTTCTACTTTTATTCCTATCCTCTCTGACACTGTCTTCTGAACTGTTCCCAGTATTGCACAGTAATAGCTACTACATCCTCTTAGATGTGCACTGCTTTACCTCTCCAGTTGCTAACAGTTACTGTTGTGCCGATTAATAGCTCCTTTCTGTGCATGTACATCTCACACTCCTGCGTAGAAGCAATTTTTAATTGGTGTTGTGGAAATGCCTTGCGTGCTTGGGGTGAGGGAGTTGGGAGCACTTGCCCAGCACTATTCTCAACAGAGCAGATTTTACTCAGGACATTCAATGGCTTCTAACTGAGTATTTAGCCATGGTAACAATATCCATTAAATACTTTTATTTTTAAAACCATGTTTGGATGCAGGTCTCCCTTGGTGAAGGAAGGGTTATAGATTCCTGGCGAACCCTTTGTACAATAATAAAGTTTGTATAGCGGGACATAAAGTAAACTCTTAGGTTTCACGCAGCACACCAGTTGCTGTGGATAATTAAATTAAAATGTCAGAAGCTGGTCAATCTCCTTTCCAGTAAAGATGCAGTATATCAGAAGCAAACACATTTGTTTTCACAAGGTGAGATTGATAATTCATTCACCCTCTAGCTAGATGAAGGAGCGTATATTTTGAAATATAGTGTTAATTTCAAAGACTCCTTCCCAATGAAATGTTACTTATTTTCAGTGACTTGCGTTAAAAGGTGGCCTCCAAATGTGTTCCTTATCATAGTCATACTGCATGACTGCCGACCAAGGTGTCACAAGCTGGTTGCATTGCCCATGTTTGGCCCATATATCCTTCTAAACCTTTGCTATCAATGTACCTGTCCAAGTGTCTTTTGATGTAGCGAAAAGCTGTCAAATGAAGGTTCGCTAACCGGGGGAGACCTATACCATATTAAATAATAACAGATGCCAGCATGTCTCCAGTGGTATTGCTGATGGTAAGTCCAGTAAAGGTCTGTTACACCAAATGTAAAGAGTGTTACACCAAATGTTGTCCTGTATGTAAATAACACACTCACCATTCTTCTGTCAAGTCTTTAAGACTGCAAGGTTTAATTGTTGTAAATAAGCATAAAATGTTTCAAGGAAAGTATCTTTCACTTTTGTCCTAGTGCCTCTCTTGCTCCCTTTTGTTTGACATCTGAAATCTTAATGCTTTTACGGAAAGAAATGTGTTTCCTGCCCCTATTTTAGTTTATGGTGTGGTGGTAAGGCTGCCTTCAGACATCTTGAGCTGTGATGCTTGTTGAAATGAGGTCAACCTCTCGTGGTGGGGGAATATATAGTCATCTTGGTGAGTCACAGATGGATTTCATAAAACTCATAAAACACATAGGTGTTCCTTAATCCATGGTTAAATATCAGGAAAAGTTCTGAACAGGCCAAGAATTACCAGAATTAGACAAGAATTCATGTGCCTTTCTCTTGCAGGCACTGACTGGCCTGCTGTTCCAGCAGTTTCTGTTTGTATTTTAGGTGGACTAATATTAAGTTATAGTTTTTTTAAAAAGAAGGCAATGTGGGTAAGTTTTCAGACAAGCAGCATTTGTCATTAACTGGCGATTCATGGCGTTCTGATCATTATTTAAGATGAGGAATGCTTTCTTGTGTTGATGTTAACTAGTTCTGAGTGACTGGGATTACAGCTTCTGATGTTTCTCCAATAGGTTCGAAACCTTACTTACATGGTGAGCCGAAGGGAGAAGATTAAGAGATCAATTTGTCGAGTCCAAGAGCAAATATTCCACCATCAAATGAAACTTCTCGAAGAAGAGCGCATTTCTGGTAAGACATAGACAATAGGTGCAGGAGTAGGCCATTCGGCCCCTTAGCCAACCCATTCATAGAAACATAGAAAATAAGTGCAGGAGTAGGCCATTCGGCCCTTCGAGCCAACCCATTCATAGAAACATTGAAAATAGGTGCAGGAGTAGGCCATTCGGCCCTTCGAGCCAGCGCCGCCATTCAATATGATTATGGCTGATCATCCAAAATCAGTGCCCGGTTCCTGCTTTCTCCCCATATCCCATGATTCCCTTGGCCCTAAGAGCTATATCTAACTCTTGAAAACATCCAGTGAATTGGCCTCCACTGCCATCTGTGGCAGAGAATTCCACAGATTCACAACTCACTGGGTGAATTTTTTTTCCTCATCTCAGTCCTAAAGCAGGGCCATGTACAACTGCAGTAGGATCTCCTTGTGCCTATACTCAAATCCTCGACAGTCCAAGAAAGTGGAGGTTCAGCCAAGCCACCCATTTCCCAGACTGCCGCTCCCAAATGATGTGAAGCCCAGAAAGCCTCAAGAATTTGTGTGGATAGTATTTGGATTTGAAAGACTCTCTTTTGAAATTCTGAGCATTCATGGTCAGAATATCCCATGGACCAAGCAAGGGTGGACCAAGTTCCAAATGGAAGTAAGGAGCGGCTTGGTGGGTACATACACTGCTCAAGATGCCACTGGCAATTTGTAAAGTTGTGAAGTGTTTTGAGATTTGCATCAATGCTTGTAGCCTTGTACACTCAGTGCTCTCTCAGGCTTGGTTTTCACTCCCCTTTCATACTGTCACATAACACTGAATCTATATTGCATCGATACAGCTGTGAGTGATAACAATAGTTAATGCTGCAGGTTTCCATCTCCTTCCCTCCTAATACAATAATGTGTTTCATGAGCACCAGGTGTTCAGATCCTGATCTTTGTTTTGGTGTCATGGACTTCCGCTCCATTTAATACTTCCAGTTACTTTAATTAACGACTACCTCTGTGTCGGTGATTCCCAATTACTCATCTGTTTACCCTCCGTGTGCCTGAGGTGCCATTGTTTGTCTTTTCCTTCGTCCACATGGGGTTTTAAGAGTGCTAAAAATCCTAGACATTTCTATAGCTACCTGTGTAAGTAAGATTGATATTGGCTTTTACATTTTTCATATACAGGTTTGGTTGAGGGGTTAATTTCCATGTATTGACTTATTTTAAATAAAACAATAAATTAGGTTTTATTTTTAATTTAGTTTGAAAGCATTGATTCACTTGCGGGGTGAAGGCTGATCTAGAGTTTACGGAGTTGTCAGTGGGGCTGGCCGTCTGCACGACTAAACCACGTCTCGTGCATGAGGTCATGGTTACGATGTACTAGCCGGGCGCTGTTGCTGTTTGTGGTGATAAGCAGGTTCTCTCAGGCAAACAGAAGTACGTACATCTCCAACACTTTCGATTTTTTAATTCTCTTACACTGTCAACGTTAAGAACATAAAGATCACTGAATTATTTCCCAACTTATTCAATGTCGGCGCCTGCCTTCTGTCCATTTCTATTTACTCTTAAAGATAACTTTCTGCCTCTGGAACACTGCAGTAGGAATTCTTAGTCATTTGACTTCAGTCAGATTCTAATTTCTGAAAATTTCATGTAATTCGCACACCGTAGATGAGAATTAAAGGTAAGTGTAAAATTAACGGTCTATCTACGGTCACCCAGTGTTAACAGGCATGTAATTGATGTGGTATGCCCAGTGAAATAAGGGTTTCACTGTTTGCCCAGGCGAGGACGATGGTTCATTTATGTTGCTGGAATCTCTAGTGCTTTGTAGCGTTGCTATCTCAGAGGTAGATAGGAGAATCGGTATCACTGCTGCCTGATAGATTGTGAGCTTTGTGCCCAACTTGTAGTCTTGAACTTCAGGCATTGCTTCTGAAGATGATGATGAATTTTACATTTGTTGCTTGCCTTTTCCTTAAGGTAGTTCTCAAGATATGGGAAGTGGTCCCCATTTTCCATGGTCTTGCTGTGGACCTTTATTGTCAAAGGTTTTTTATTGTACAATGGAGATTAGTAGAGGGTCTTTGTTTTGCACATGTTAAGAGTAAGATCATTTTTTCCATCTGCTTTGGTAAATGAATCAATGATGTCTTTGGTTCAGCACATGAAAGGGCACATGGATAAGGACTGTTTGTTTATCGTGCCATGATTGAAGTTGGGATGACCAACAGGAAACTTAATGATGAGCAGGAGTGTGAAAGAATGAGGAATGTATTGGTGACATCTGCACTTTACCCTTTCACCATAGATTCAATATAGTCTGAAGAAGGGTCCTGACCCGAAAGGTCACCTGTCCATGTTCTTCAGAGATGCGGGCTGAGTTACTCCAGCACTTTGTGTTTCTTTTTTTACAGATTCTGTATTTCTGAGGTAGATTGTTCTATCAGATTAAATCACGGTCCTTAAAAAAAACAAATTCAAAAGTTGATGTTTGTGGTGACCCGTCAAAAAGCAGCATGTCGGTGGGTTGAGTAGAATGGGGGGCGGAGGTGGGGGGGGGGGAAGGGGGAGGGGCGTGGTGAGTGGAGTCAGTGTTTTGAATAGTTTCTTACATTGTGTAATTAAAGGATTAGTCGACGATAACTGGACTAAGAAACATATTTTGGAAAAAATGGAAAGCTAATTATAGAAAAAAATAATGTCAGCATTACTGTAATTTCTATAATCTGAGGATATTAAACATTACAGAGCATTGGCTTTCCTTGAAATACATGAAAAATCCTTGAACATAGATTGGTATTGACGGTGCCATTGAAGTTGGTGGAGATGAGTTATGTAAATCGGTTTACTGAGTTACTTTTGGTATTTCCTTCTATTAGCCCTGGCCTTTGCGAGAAGAGATGCTGTGGTCATGATACTGATGTTGGCTTCTCTCCAGTCTTAAGTACTGCAGCAAACCAGCCGTAAGCTGCACCTGAATGAATTGCTTTTCCTCCTTCAGAATTCAATGTTGTATGAGATTGCTTGCTCAATAAATTGAACGGATATAAGCCTCTGGGAGCTTATGTTTCCTCCCATTTTCGTATAAGTAGAGTATTACAGAATTGGAGCTTGTGCTTTATTGGAAGCCATTCTTTGGGGCAATGCTTATGAAATCAGCATTTTAAATAGTATGGAGAAACCACCAGTGATTAAACGACAAACTTCAGTGTTGGTCTCCTAACTTGTTTCTGTTATGTTTCTGCTCCGTCACAGCCTATTTCCACCAAATGTTGTTGCTTGCAGAGATGTTTTTGTTAGGCTTTATGTAGTGTGTGGATTTACTGAGAGTATTGTGATTACAGCTTTATTGACAACACATTGTTATTGAATGAGTGTGCAAGAGATTGAAAGCAGGCATCACTCTGCTTGTAGAAACAAGGAACTGCAGATGCTGACTTACAAAGAAAAGACACAAAGTGCTGGAATAACCTAGCAGATCAGGCAGCGTCCCAGGAGAACATGGATAGGTGACGTTTCGGGTCGGGAACCTTCAGAGTGATTTTAAGGGTGGGGGACAAGGATGGGTTTGATTTTGTATTCATGCTTGTGATTGAGAGAGAGCGATTGCTATAACTAAATCATGATCTTGACACCATCACCACTTCATTTGAGTTGTAGTTGAGGATGTATTTTTTGAGTTGTTATTGCATTCTCAGGACATGGAATTTTCCCACAAAAAAGGATGTTTGTCCGGCCTTGTCTTTGTGAATGTTAATACTCTCACAGTCTTGCCTCATCTCACTCAAAAGCCACATACTTCATTCTTTTCTCCTCAAGCTTCTCCACCATAATGCCCTGTGCTTATTATCTGTCTTCTCCTTAAACACTCCCTTGCTGTCACCTAGTGAAAATTCCACATTTCATCAATCTGAGCAAAATCAGCTGATGATACCACTCCCTGGACTTATTACTCTATGGGAAAACCCCAGAAATTCTATGACATTTCACAATTCATGCTTTTCATTTCTGTGGATTTTTTCCCCATTTTACAACTTTTCTGAAGTTATTTAAATAGAACTTACCAAGGTTGAAAATTGTGTAGGAAAATAACTGCAGATGCTGGTACAAATCAAAGGTATCACAAAATGCTGGATTAACTCAGCATGTCAGGCAGCATCTAGGAGAGAGGGAATGGGTGACGTTTCGGGTTGAGACCCTTCTTCAGATTGAAGAATGGTCTCGACACAAAACGTCACCCATTCCCTCTCTCGTAGATGCTGCCTGACCTGCTAAGTTACTCCAGCATTTTGTGATACCCCCGAGGTCGAAAATTGGATAATACTAGAAACTAATCTTACTGCTACCATTTGATACAGACAATATTCAATTATAGAAGCTGGTATCGGATATTTAATGTCAGAAAAAATAGCTATTTGTGTTTGTTTTCTTGGAATCATTTTTCACTGCCGTCTGTTGCCAATGCATTTACCACTACCTTTGCAAAAGAATGAAGAATGAATGCTTTAATTGAATGTTAGAAGTTAAAGTTTGGGCTTAATGTAATGCAAAATGAGAGTAAGCCTACAAGAAATATGACACCATCTGAATAATGTGTGTGCTTTGTTTGTAGGTGTGCCTTCAGCATTCCCATCATCAGATGCTTTATTCCTTGGTTGGCTGGCACAATCTCATCCGGTTTCCAAAACGGGTGGTTTACAATGGAAGTTGAACAGAGAACTGGAGACGAGCCAACATCCTGATAAAGTCTGGTGTGAAAGGAGTTGTCAGTTGAGTGGCAGAATGCAAAGCCACACTGAATCTGCTAAACAGAGTTTATTGAAACAATCAAATCGATCCAGTGAATGCAAAAACACACCCAACCTTCCCAGGGTCAGGGAGGATTATTCCAGCCCGAGCCTGTTTCTGCCATATGACATGATTCGTGGAGAGGCCCGAGGTAATGGCTGTGAGAGGAATGATGGCCTGACTACCACTGACCACAGGAAGAAAACTGATGTCAGTAGACATAGTACAGGAGGTAAAGCTGAATCGAGAGAGAGAGCTTGTTCAAAACGTAACAAATCTTACATGTCTGCAGATTTGACCTTACGACAGTCTGAAAACAAGCGAGGTTTATGTGCTACTGTTTGTAAAGTTCCCTCTGTTAGTATTCGGAGGTTATCTGCGGACGGCAGTCACATGCACACCAAATTTAATGGTACCTTGAGCAAGGTAGTGTGCAATCAGTCTGCTGTTCCTCCTGGACGACAAGGAGTCAAAGTGCCTACAACACCTACGAGTCCAGTGAAAAACTGGGGTGGGTTCAAAATCCCCAAAAAGGGAGAAAGGAAGCAGCAGGAGGAGAGACCGGAGGCTTTCAGGCAGATCTCTGAATCCACCCAATACCAGCGAACCTCGCCCAAGGAGAGAACCAAGGTGAGACTGCTGCCAGACAGTGATAACGATGGCTACAGTCCAGACATTGAGATGAGTGATTCGGAAACAGAGTCAACAGACAATTGCAAACCACAGCGGCTGAACTCAAATAGTGAACAGGAGGTATGGGACAGATATTATTCAAAGAAGCATCCTGGCCTCCTGATCTGGGGTTGTGGGGTAGGGGTGCGGCCGTAGAAGTAACCAATACTAGTCGCAACAATATTTTATCGATATGCCTTGTGATACAATGTTTCTTCAGGCCAAGTATCGGTACCCAGGGACATTTCCTGTCGTGGAATGTTTGTCAGTAAAACACTTGAGTTTAAGTCAAATGCAACTGTTTTGCAGCTAATGAATCTGCCCCATGTATAGTTGACCAGGTAGGCCTTTTGCAAAGATTATTGAGGAGCAAGTAGATCATTAACATGTCAGGTTTAAAGGTTAAAAACCTTAAACACTTTACAAAAACATTTCAAAAATAATTAATTTAGGATCCCAGTGGTTGAACGGTTAGTGTACCACAGTTCATTATTGATTTATTTTTTTAAAGCATGATTTAAAAAAAGTTTTAAATAACTTTTTTTTAAATCATTTGGCCTTGTGATAGGTCAGACCAGACTTTATCTAGTATTCTGAATAAAAACAGACTGCAAAGTAAATGCAGCAAATTCTGTGCCTCAACAGATGCAACTTTCATTTCAGTTAATTGCTAAAAACCCAGTGTTCAGCAGTATTAGATTGTAATTACACAGTTCTTCAAAGTATTCACTGGTCAGGGTGAACCACACTAAGCAGTGTACATAGAGGTTCAGATAGACAGAACTTGCAAGAAGTCATGTATCTTCATAAATTCTGCAATATGTACATGCAAGGATTGCTTGCAACTTAGTGACAGATGGCTTGTCACTTAATGAGTATGTGAAGTTGTTACATTTTTTTCCCCCCAGAATTTTGCGATTTACCCCATTTTTTTCCTTCCTGGAGTACAACTTATTGTGTGATAATATGTAAGATTATTAGGCCTTTATCGTTTTAAAAGATCACTTATCTGTTCCATGCAGGTATTGCCAATATTTTAGACTGATCTTTTAAATGCTACTGACTCATTCCACATACTTGAATTAGCTGGCACTTGTATTGAATCTGCAGTTGGGCAGGATATGTAATGCAGAAATAGCCCAGCCCAACAATTAGGCAGAAGGAATAAGGAGAAAACGACAGCATTGTCAAGACATTTTTCTTTTTCAGTTTTGTTTTAAACTGTTTGAACTATGGATTGAAAATGTTTAGAGAGATATGGGGCTAATGTGGGCAGGTGGGACAACTTGGTCGGTATGGGCAAGTTGTGCTGAAGGGCCTGTTGCCTATTTCCGAGCTGTATGATTATTTAATGAGGAATGGGTGTATTATCCATTTGGGTTCCAGCATCAGTATTATCATGAGGGGCTCACCTGCAATGATATTGGATAAGCCACAGTAGAACAGCTGTTACTTTCGTATTCATATTTAGTAATACGCATGAGTCTTTGTTTAAAATTTGTACAACCAGTGAAGGGGTGCAACGGCAGCACTAAAAAAATGATTTTTTAAGGCAACTTAATTTTCAACATTCAATCACCTTTGTAATCCAATTTTTTAATTTAGTTACTGGACATTCCTTTTTACTTTAAATTCTGGAACAGTTTAACTGGGATTACGTGCAGTGAGGAATGGTCTTGACCAAACATGAATCCCATTAGAGATTAGAAAAAGGATTCAACGTCTCAAACTTGAAGCACATAACCCACTGTTGTTATTCTCAAATAAACGTCAACATAGTACCCCCATATCTTTTAAAACACAAAATGGCCATATTTAGTAAATTGTGGGGAAACCTATTTAAACTAAAGTTCTAAAAATCTCAAAATCTTAATACATAGTGTTGCATGCACTGTATTGAATTTATGTCCTGCTCGTGCTGTAATGCATTTGAAAATATAGACACTATCAATATTGAACATGTATATTTAATTTTATTAAGTGGCCTTTTCTTATCTTTATTCAGTGCAATAGTTGTGTTTATTTTTAAAAATTGTAGAAAGGTCTTTTGCTTACATGTTTGACATGAGTATTTATGCATCTTGGACATGCAATTTAGTTTGAAATATTTGCAGCATTTTAATTTTTGTTAGTGTTTAACATGCAGGTATCATCACATTGTGCTGTACATAAGAAACGGTCATTCATTTTATGCCTAGCTGATTTACACCTGCACTAAATAATCTTTTGGGTAGAGATAGTCAGCAAATTAATAGTTTGAGTCCAATGGTATGTTTAATGATCATAACTTAGACTGATAGTTTCAAGTTAAAATTTATTTTCCCATATTGTGTTTAAATTATGAGTTTCATATTATATAGACTGTAGTTTAACATTAGGCTAGTTGAGCTACTGTGTAGTTGCTACTGGCATGCATATAGTTTTACACTAAAGTGATATAAAAGGTACAGTTTTTACACATCCCTTTTTGATTGTTCCGTACAGACCTGCTGAACAAACTTTGCAGTGTGGTGTTGTACAGAAGAAATCTATCACCATGTGCCTAGCAAAGTTTAACTGGTGTCCATTTAATTACAAAGAGCATGAAAGTAAAAGCAGAAATAAAATTTATACAGAGATGACTATTTTAAATTACCTGGCTCTTTGATGTATTTATTTTTCGTAAAATATTTATAAAACTACTTTTAAAAGAGAAAGTTCTGTTCTGTGAATGTTGAAAATACTTAGATGAATTGTGCCTTTTTGTGTTCGATATGTTGAGTTTACATCAGTAGTATCAGACTAGTACAACAATATTTCTCAGAATTAAATCTCATCTGAAACCAACAGAAAGAGACACTGGGCTTTTTTGTGGGTCTGTATAGGCCAGAATAAAAATAAGGGTCTGCACACTGTCTTTTATGTATCTGGAATGTTTTCATAAATTGAGATTTTAAATAAATTTTCATAATTACAATGAATCTGGATTTTTTAAGGCAGTGCTAATAGAAAATACACTATCTAAATATGTTGGGTCTGGGAAAATCATTCTTTTCAAAGATTGTTGTATACATTTCCTATGCAAAGCCACACAACAGAATCTTAAGTTATTTAATTCAAATATGCTTTCTCTGCCAGATGTTAATTCCCATTTATGGCAGCATCTGGTGTTGTAGGCTGAAACATTGTAGGTTTCTAATTCTTGTATAGAAAATCTTACTTTTTTTTTACATACTGTGGGAGCACTGAAATAAGGCACTGTGCTTTAGAAGACATATGTACCAATCTGCACCATGCAATAAATGTATATGTTTGTTTTCTCCCCAGTAAAGTTGAACTACAATATACACTTTTGAGATGTGTGTTTTATCAAGTTAAGATTTTGGTAATCCACTCTACTATTTACAGGTAAATGGCATAAATATTTATTGTACTTCAAGAGATCTAAGAAAAACTAATGGCAAATGAACCGAGTCTTGGTTTATTATTGTCACGTGAACCAAGATAGAAAATTGGAGACTTGATGCTTCATAGCAAACATGCTGGTACATTTTACAAAACATTTTCATAAGAAATGTCTTTTGGACAAACAACAGTATCCAATATAAATTGTTGTTAGGTTTCTAAAACAAAATTACAGCATACAACTCTGGCTCAAAAACATCTTTTGATTCCATCCTGGAAATTTGACAAATTGCCCATGGCTTTCAATTTTTTGGATACCATTGCACATCTTTTGAAACAGAAATAATTATGTCAATTGCAAATTGCTCCAATTTGTGAGCCCACATGTTGAGGCTGAGGACAAGTTGCATCAATTTTAACCTGCAGAATTTCTATTTACTCGTCATGACCATCTATAGCATAAGACATGACATTTGTATTTAAACAGAACCACTAATTTATTCAGTATGTGAAATGTACACACACATGTAAAAGGGAAAATGATCCATGATAGGCCTCTCCAACACACAATAAAACTAGTGTTTGTAAATGTATTATCTCCAAAAATATATATCTTGCTCAAAATTATGCAGAGCTACTTTGACTGTGATCAGAAATTTGCAGTGCCCAAAAAAGCCATTTGGACAAAGCTGTCCAAAAAATGGATAATTTGGGTTAATCCCACTTTGTAGTCTTTGATCCATAGCCATGTAGGTTACTTCTTGGAGGACCATCCAGATTCCTTGTGTAGTTGAGTGTTCCATCTCCACCACCTTTTCATTCAAGTGAGAAAAATATTGCCTCACCTCACCAACCCTTCTACCAATTCACAGGAGCTCGGGTCTGTTACTTTGAATTTTATGTTATAAATCTCAGAAGAGAGTGGTTTAGTTTCACGGGGGTCATATTGTGCAGAGTTCAAACCTCTTTTTTTCAATCTTAGAATTCTGAAAGATTAACAAACCACTACTGGTTTTCATGTGTTCTGGTGACAAGATTAAGACAAATGAACACCAAACAAAACTCCAGCATTTAGGCAGAACCCCATTAGATTTTGCATTTCATAAAGAAACTTCAATCTATCTATAAATTGGGATATTTCGTCCAACACTGTCTATCCATGGCAGGAGCTTCGACTGTGATCTTATGTAAAAATATTACAACATTTTAATTCAGGTGATGGCTTGTAATTCAGACCTGGATTTTTTTTGGTGGTAATTTTGACAGATTACACTATTGCACAGGTTAGCTGCTTATTTCCTCTGGAAGATGGGAGTTCAAGTACTCAATGATTTATAATACTTTCCAGATCAAACAGAGTGTCGGCTTTTCTTCTCTGTGCTGCGACTGTGCTGAGCTGTAGTAAAACAAAATTCAAAGTCGTAATCCAGGCCTTCCAAGTACTATTCTACTGACTATTCACGATTGTCAGCAGAGAAACGAAAGGTGACAGTGTTATTGAGTGATGTTTACTGAGGTTTTGGCAGGATCGTTTTGCTCCATTTCTTATTCAAAATAAAAAGGGTGAATTCTAAATGAGGCGGCAGCACTCAAGGGGTCTTGTAGAATAGAATGAGGAACAAGGGTAAACTCCCTACTACAAGAAGTCACATCTAACCCAAGAGATAAGAGGATGATCAATGACCACTGGAGATCCTTGGGGCAGCTTCATGAATACAACTGCTTATGGCTGTTTCATTAATGACCTGCCTTTCATCATCAGATAAGTTGTCTACTGAAAGAACACAGTACTCTATTCTAGTGAAATTCCCCAATGACCATCTCTTGTAAGGGTAACACAACTTTTAAATAATTTCCCCTAGTGTTCAGTGGCTCAGCCAGTGTGAGATCTTGACTGTCAATATTCTGGGGATTATCAGGAACCAAAAGCTCAATTGGAACAGCTACACAAATACTGTGGCTACAAGCATTGAACACTTTGAACATTCTTCCTTCCTTCACCCCAGCAGTGAACTTTAGCTGCAATGTACATAACCTGCCCAGCCTGGATTGGGACACACGATACTATACATAGGAAGGTGGGACACTAAGTTCTTGCCCTGAGAGAAGCGCTTGGTTTATTGTCATGAGCACAGAGATATAATGAAAAAAATTATGTATGTACTATTCAGGCAGGTTATGCCATAGTGGAAAACAACAAGTAGTGTAAAAAAAACTTGAAATGCACATTGACAATTCCAGATAGACAATAGACAATAGGTGCAGGAGTAGGCCATTCGGCCCTTCGAGCCAGCACCGCCATTCAATGTGATCATGGCTGATCATTCTCAATCAGTACCCCGTTCCTGCTTTCTCCCCATACCCCCTGACTCCGTTATCCTTAAGAGCTCTATCTAGCTCTCTCTTGAATGTATTCAGAGAATTGGACTCCACTGCCCTCTGAGGCAGAGAATTCCACAGATTCACAACTCTCTGACTAAAAAAGTTTTTCCTCATCTCTGTTCTAAATGGCCTACCCCTTATTCTTAAACTGTGGCCCCTGGTTCTGGACTCCCCCAACATTGGGAACATGTTTCCTGCCTCTAACATGTCCAACCCCTTAATAATCTTATACGTTTCGATAAGATCCCCTCTCATCCTTCTAAATTTCAGTGTATACAAACCTAGTCGCTCCAGTCTTTCAACATAGGACAGTCCCGCCATTCCGGGAATTAACCTAGTAAATCTACGCTGCACGCCCTCAATAGCAAGAATATCCTTCCTCAAATTTGGAGACCAAAACTGCACACAGTACTCCAGGTGCGGTCTCACTAGGGCCCTGTACAACTGCAGAAGGACCTCTTTGCTCCTATACTCAACTCCTCTTGTTATGAATGCCAACATTCCATTGGCTTTCTTCACTGCCTGCTGTACCTGCATGCTTCCTTTCAGTGACTGATGCACTAAGACACCCAGATCACGTTGTACGTCCCCGTTTCCTAACTTGACACCATTCAAATAATAATCTGCCTTCCTATTCTTACCACCAAAGTGGATAACCTCATGATGCCCATCCTCTTCTCATAGCCCTGCCAATTCTTCCCTTTCATGTACTGATACAATTTCTGAACACTACAATTGATTCTGTCACCCATACCATCTATTATTGCCACCCCAGAGAATTACAGGCCCTTCGGCCTACTGATTCCATGCTGATCAGCGATCACCCCATACATGAGCATTATCCTATACACTAGGGACAATTTACATTTTTTACAAAAGCTAATTAACCTGCAAACCTGTACATTTTTAGAATGTAGGAGGAAATCGGAGCACCTGGTGAAAATCCACAGTCAAAGGAAGAACATACAAACTCCGTACAGACAGCACCCGTAGTCAGGATTGAACCTGGGTCTCTGGCACTAAGGCAACAATTCTATTACTGCGCCATCCCGATATTTGAAGTAGAATCCCAGCTATGAATATATACATCTCATGTTGTTCATCCCTGGAATTATTTTGGCAAATTTCTTCTGCACCCTCGCCTAAGTCTTCACGTCTTTCTTAAATGTGGTGTCTGGAACTGATGACTATACTTCAGTTAAGGCAATGGCTGAACCAGTGTAACCTAAAAATTCACCTTGATTTGCTGGTTTTACTCTATACTTCTACAAATAGGATTCCACTTACAATTTTTATCCTGTTCACACACCTTTAAATAATTCTTCTGAACAAGCAACTCTGGCTTCTATTTCTTAACTCTTATGGAAATGGTGCGACTGAAGGCTTCCCATCAGTCAATTATAGTCTTGCAAAGCAGGTTTATTTCCAATTACCCGGGCTATATTTGTTCCCCTCCCACTGAAAGTGACCTTCCTCCAGTTGGCTATTTTTACCTTGGAGTACTCTATATCATGCTGTGAGGGCGGCACGGTAGCGCAGCGGTAGAGTTGCTGCTTTACAGCGAATGCAGCGCCGGAGACTCAGGTTCGATCCTGACTACGGGTGCTGCACTGTAAGGAGTTTGTACGTTCTCCCCGTGACCTGCGTGGGTTTTCTCCGAGATCTTAGGTTTCCTCCCACACTCCAAAGACGTACAGGTATGTAGGTTAATTGGCTGGGTAAATGTAAAAATTGTCCCTAGTGGTTGTAGGATAGTGTTAATGTACGGGGATCACTGGGCAGCACGGACTTGGAGGGCCGAAAAGGCCTGTTTCCGGCTGTATATATATGATATGATATTATGATCACTGCTTCCGCATTGATCCTTACTTCACCAGACCCTGCTCATTTCCAAGGACTGTCCAACATTCCTATCAACTTCTTTGGGCCAGAAACATACTGCTCTGAATACATTTAAGAAACTACCTGCTTTTTGCCCATAATGCCATTTCTGAACCAGATTATAAATTGTATAGTGTAGTCACCATGGCTTTTGCATTTGTGAAATCTATAGCAAATTCTTCTTAATATCCTTTCCATTAAGTAGCAGTCTAAAATAGTCTTAGTGTAGTAGAATTTCCATTGTTTCTTAAAACAAAACAAATTCTACCAATTATTCCAGAACACATTCTCTCTGCAATATCCTCCTCCATCAATGCCCAGGTGAACACTTGCCATTTCTAAAATCACTTGAAGCCAATGAAGCTTCCAATGGCCATTTTCTCTGTAATTAATACTGTGTATTTATGGCACAAAAGGAGAAAACATCTTTTAACTCAAAGCTCCAAACTGGAGTTGTTAACCAGAGTATCTGATGGTGTCGTTTACCTTTTGGGAGGCTGTAGCCGCTCTGTGCTCAGAGTGAGTCAGCCGCCTTTGAAGTCTGTTAATTTTTTCCTGATTTTCCGACAGCTGTTTTTGATACTGTTCCAAATAAAAATGGAAATGTGTAAAAGATGCATTTTTACCAAGAAAGGAAAATGAATCCAAAGGCTTTCATAATAATAAAGAGTTTAAAACATTGTAAGTTAATATAATCTATATTAAATATGAATGGAAATCATAATAGATCCCAGCGGTAGAAGAAATGGTTTCTCAAAAAATATAGTAGTCCATAAATGGTATGGACCTTTCATTATTATTGTATAAAAGAAAAAACAGCAATTTGTGGTGAAAAAGGGATGGGTTGAAGTTACAATTTGTGAATAAATTATTGGATGATTTATGTTGATTAGCAATGTTAAAAACTGGAAGAATTACCTACTCCCACACTGATACATAAAATACTCTCCATATATAAAATCAATTTTTGGTCATGGCCACTTTTGGGTGAGTATTTCATATTATATAGACTCTTATTAGTAAATATTTATGGTCCTCATGTGCCACATTTCACTGGTGGCCCAGAAATGGAGCAGAATTCTGTTGTTCTTAATGCTTTTTAAAAAAAAATCCTCTCCATCTCTTTTCTTCCTCTTTGTCCTTCAGTCTCATTCAAATATTGTCTCCATCTATTTATTGTTCTTTTCTTTCAATGGTTCAGGAGTTAGGCTATTAGTTCCACCTTTGGTAGACCTGTTACATATAATCATTTTCTGGCTCTGTGTGATTACTGCTCAAACACCTCATAAGTGGTTATCTCGCACAGGTCGGAGTTTTGCCTCCCTACAGTCAAATGGGGGGAAAAAATGCAAATGTGTGAGGTAAAAATTTCAAACCATAGCAAACACCATAAGATTCACTAGTCCAGAAATGTTTGAGCTGATCAATATGTTTTCTTGTGGAGAAAGACCATTCTTTTTTTCTTGTGGTATTGTAAACAACAATTCCCCAGCAATTGAATTGTAATACGACTTCGAAGGATTAGATGAACTGATGGCAAGTGTATACATTAAATATCAATTCAGCAAATATATTCATGAATCAAGTTAAAATAAAATAAACTTTTAATAACAGAAAAGAAAGAAACCCTCCCTTTAAAAACGCTCCTGGCTCATACTACTTGTACCATCTGCTACAATAGCAAATTAACTTTTCCACTCGAAACCATTTGATAGTTTATTGCTGAATTCCGAAGTTGAATCAAAATAAAGGCAATTATGGATAAAAATGCAGTAAAACATTTAGCATTTAAAGGGAAATTAAAAAGAACCACAGCAACATGGAACCAGATGCTGGTTTACACAAAAAGATACAAAGTACTGGAGAACCGCAGATGCTTTGAGTGAGAAAAAAAGTTAAAATGTCTTCAATGTATAGCCACAATGTATAAGCACAATGCAAGGATTAAGGGCAATGTACCCACTCTTCTGCGCAAGGAGATGGATTCAATTTAAATACTGTCTGCAGATGTGGAGACACAAGTTGCTTAAGATCATACCATGTGAAAATGTTTAAATTCAAATTTATATCACCAGGTTCATATTTAAGTATCAAAGCATTATGAACAACAGACTAGTGAACAATAAATCATGTAATTCTTAACATGTGCATACATAATTGGAAAATTACAGCCCTATTTCAGATGTTTCACTGCGAGTAATATGTATTGATTGCTACTTATATTCGGAATACCACTAATACTATTATAAGGGATAATTCCAGTAGTAACAGAAGATGAAAATGTATTTGCTGTATATGGATAATACACTTTTCTTTGTGGTTTTTAAAACTTCAAATCTAGCTCAAAAAAGTTAAGACTTTATATTCAGGGGATATCAAATGATGTGGGTACCAAGCTTAAATAACAATGATCAATTCCAACTCTTAAATGAGGATGCAAAATAAGTCTGCTATTGATTAGAGTTGTGATTGAGATCGATCACCTCACCTCTGCCACTTTCTCATGTGTAACCTCCAGCTGGCAAACCAATTCCTGGGAGTGCTCTTTTTGTCGACTGAGCTCTGCCCTGCCAACAGAAGGAATGAAAGAATGGAGTATTTAATGTGTATTATTTATATCAGAAATTAATATTCCCAACTGGTCTAGGCTACAACGAGAGGTTGAGATGATTATTATCACAATACTTTAAAAAGAGTCAAATAGCATCATTTGAAATATTTTGGCTTTATGGAAATAAAAACAAAATGGGGTGCTGGTTTTATTTTCAGCATCTGCAATTCATCAACAAAATTTGGATTTACTTTATTTTAACAAAGGTTTGATACCAATTACGTTAAACAAGTAAAGCACGCAAAATACACGTTTTGTGAGGTTTCATACAGACATAGAAACCAATACAAATCCATTGTGAACATTGCAAAAAAAAATTTGAATTCTAACTTCTTGACATACTCAATTTAAATAAATATTTAGCAAGAGAAGTGCTTATGCATTAGAGCTTTCTGGTTGGGGACCAAATCCAAGCATTCGTCACTCAAATTCATATCCTGTAAATTGTCTGATTGCATGCTAATATAAATCTCACAAATAGGCTGGGATTGGGAGCAGTTGTTATGCAATATTAAAGTTATACACTAAGCAAGATCCTATGTTGCAAAATAGTTGTTATTGATGAATGCAAAATTAAGAGCCCTAGTAAACTTCAGAAAAACACGATGGAGAAAGATCCTAGCCAAGCGGGTGAATAGATAACTAATGTAGTTGAAAATGTTGGGTAAAGTAAAATTGCATGTTCAAACAGGAAACGGGATGACACAAAGCTGGGTGGCAGTGTGAACTGCGGAGGATGTTTGGAGGTTGCAGGGTGACCTGGACAGGTTGAGTGAGTGGGAAGATGCATGGCAGATGCAGTATAATAATGTAGATAAATGTGAGGTTATCCACTTTGGCGGCAAAAACATGGAGGCAGATTATTATCTCAATGGTGCCAGGTTAGGTAAGGGGGAAGTGCAGCGAGACCTGGGTGTCCTTGTACACCAGTCTCTGAAAGTTGGCGTGCAGGTACAGCAGGCAGTGAAGAAAGCTAATGACATGTTGGCCTTCATAATGAGAGGATTTCAGTATAGGAATAAAGAGGTTCTTCTGCAGTTGATTAGGGCCCTGGTAAGACCACATCTGGAGTATTGTGTACAGTTTTGGTCTAATTTGAGGAAGGACATCCTTGTAATTGAGGCAGTGCAGCGTAGGTTTACAAGATTGATCCCTGGGATGGTGGGACTCATATGAGGAAAGATTGAAAAGACTAGGCTTGGATTCACTGGAGTTTAGAAGGATAAGAGGGGTTCTTATAGAGACATACAAAATTATAAAGGGACTGGACAAGCTAGATGCAGGAAAAATGTTCCCAATGTTGGGGGAGTCCAGAACCAGGGGCCACAGTCTTAGAATAAAGGGGAGGCCATTTAAAACTGAGGTGAGAAGGAACTTTTTCACCCAGAGAGTTGGGAATTTGTGGAATTCTTTGCCACAGAGGGCAGTGGAGGCCAAATCACTGGATGAATTTAAGAGAAGTTAGATAGAGCTCTGGGGGGTAGAGGAATCAAGGGATATAGAGAGAAGTTGGGCACAGGTTACTGATTGTGGATAATCACAATGAATGGCAGTGCTGGCTCGAAAGGCCGAATGGCCTCCTCCTGCACCTATTTTCTATGTTTCTATGAAAGTTATTTTTGTCTCAAAGTGAAAGTGCAGTTGAAAAGGCCACCTGGCAAATGATTTCAGACTCTGCAGGGATAATGCTTACATAAACAAGAAAACAGAACCATATTATGGCATAGGAGGCAACCATTCTAACACTCAAGGCCATCTTGTTTCTTTGTACAGCAATCGGGTCAGTTGCACATGGAAGCCAATGTTAGGCTGGTGTTAGGGTGATATATGTACAGTTTTAACATCATTGAAATAAACTACTTATAACCCCTCCTCTTAACCTTTAAAATGTCCAAGTAAGTATAATTCACTTACTTCAGGCTGTTTTGTTTAGTTTCAAAGGCTTCAGTTAGTTTCCTGGCTTCATCTCTCCACCGACTGGCTGCTTTCTGCTGCGCTGCTAATAAGTGTTTCAATTCACCATTGGAATCCCGACTGGTGTCCTCCAGTTCCCTTAGTTGAATTTCAAATCCACATTCCTTCAGAGAGCACTCATGTTGCAGAGTGGCTACCTGCACAAATCAAAATGTAGACTAATTTTGGTATATTGCTGCCCCATGTGCATATATTTCTGATTTTAAAAGGTGCAAGGGTAAGGCCATGCAAGTGGTAGAATCTAGGGAGAGTTGGTGGGAGAATACATTGTTGGCAAAAATTAGTTGAGGAATGGAATTGTTTTGTGAGACACCATGGATTTGATTGGCCGAATAGCCTCTATTATAAGGAAATATTGAAAATATGGCTTTCTTGCACTTATGCACAATTCGTCAGATTGAGTTTCATGCAACTAATCGGAGCAATTTGCCAATTTGATAGTGTTTATGCACTTCAAAAATATTTTGGCCAAGACCAGCAGCAAAGGATTTAGAGTGGTTCCCAATTATGGGTGTCAAGCTGATGGAACCTTAGATGCTGGTGAATTGTTATCAAACATAAACGTGTATAATAAATCTCTGCTCTTCACCACCAGCCCGCGCTAATGATTCACATAGAGTTAAAACTGAAACGTGCAGTGGTGCAGCTGGTAGAGCTGTTGCCTCACTGCGCCAGAGTTTGTTCCTGACCTCAGGTGCTGTGTGTGTGGAATTTGCACTTTCTCCCTGTGACCATGTGGATTTCCTCCACATTCCTCCAACGTCCCAAAGATGGCGGTAGGTTCATTCGCCTCTGTAAATTGCCCCCAGTGTTTAGGCAGTGGATACTAAAATGGGCGTGAACAGGATGGTTGGGGTGGATTTGGTAGTCTGAAGGGCCTGGTTCCACTATATATCTATAAACATGCAGTATCACACAGAAGACCATCAGAATGCATCTTTTCTAAATTTCAGAAAGGGGAAGTAATGATTACCAAAAGAAACCAACCAAATTGCTCAAACAATTTCGTATTAAAGAAGACTGCTTGCACAGTTAATTTCCTTTTAGTTTAGTTTAGAGATACAGCAAGTAAACAGTCCCTTTAGTCCACTGTGTCTATACTGACCATCGATCACTCGTTCATAGCAGTTCTACGTGGCCCCACTTTTTCCATCCACTCCGGGCAATTTACAGAGACCAATTAAGCTACAACCCACATTTTATGGGATGTGGCAGGAATCCCATGTGGTCACAGGGACAATGTGCAAACCTCTCACACATACAGCACCCGAGATCAGGATCGAACCTGGGTCACTGGCACTGAGGCAGCAGTTTTAGCAGCTGCACCATTGTGCCACTCTTCATTTGGTTGGAGTGACAAATTCAATATTTTCTCAGCTAAATGTGTTTTATTAAATTGTGTTTGCTGATTGTGTTAGGAAGCAGAAGACACAATGCAAGTATTAAATATGCAAGCTTACAATCTCATAAAAATGCATTAACCTATTTAATATTTACGGTTTTACCAACTTGTGAGCAATTTACATTACCGTTTTAATTACATTATTCTGTTCCAATGTGACTAATATATATGTGGCTTACTCCGTTTAAAAAAAATATATATATATGCAAGTGATCCTACACACAAGCTTTGTTGAAATTCCCCCAACCTGGGGCACCTCCACGGCTTGTTTAATGCTTTTAAAATAAAAAATAACCTTTGTAAATGAAGAATGAAGAGGTAATAGTGTTTCCTTCTATTTTCCATCTTGCTTTGTTCTCTCCTATCACTAATAGATAAACCAATTTCTACAGAAGACATTTACTTATTGTCCCTGAGCTGCATTGGTTCCCACTTGAACAATTAAAAGCTCATCTTAGTGTCCGACTTGCATCCCATACCCTTGAATCTCAATGACCGTGGAATGGTTACAATGGTTATCCAAATCCTGTTTGCATGGTCAATATCTTCAACTACTCACTGCCTAGTGTCCCAAGGTCTGGATCATTGAGCAGAGATTTGATTGTATCCTATTGTAGTGGCCTGGCGGAGGCCAGAGAAAAGGCAAGACGCCAGGCAGTTTTTAGTAAGATTCTTTTATTAGGCTGCGAGCTCCAGCCCACAGCGTAGTTCCCCTAGGGATGAGCCACGCCTCCCCCTGGTCTGGTTTTTAACCCCTTACGCCTGTCCGTCACGTAACGAGGGGGCTGACCCAAGGAGTGGCCTGATCCGCCACAGGACCCCCCCAAGAACCGGAGGTACAAAACGGACAGGAGGGCGCACGAGGCGACCAGCCCGGGTGCGCACCATGACCGGCGCAGGGACCGGCGACTGACCAACAGGTGGAGGGGTCGTAGCAGACACTGGAGGGGGTAGCTTGGACGGGGGCAACCGCGCGGGCGGGGCTGCGCAACCGGCACCGGCCGATCAATGTCCACGTGTGCCGGCTTCAGCCGTGCGACCGAAACAGTCTCTCTGCGACCCCCCATGTCCAGAACGAATGTGGCCGAGCCGTGTTGCAGGACCCGGAAGGGGCCCTCGTACGGCCGCTGGAGAAGTGATCGGTGTGCGTCCCTGCGCAGGAACACAAACTGGCAGTCCTCCAGAGCGGCAGGGACGTGTGGCTGGAAGGTCCCATGACGTGACGTGGGCACAGGTGCCAGCCTGCCCACCGTCTGCCGAAGACGTTGCAGGGCGTCAGAAGGCTGCTCCACTCGACCCTGCGCTGGTGGGATGAACTCCCCGGGAACCGTCAAGGGGGCCCCGTATACCAACTCGGCGGAGGAGGAGGCCAAGTCCTCCTTGGGTGCGGTGCGGATCCCCAGCAAAACCCACGGCAGGGCGTCCATCCAGTCTGGGCCCGTGAGCAGAGCCTTCAGGGCAGCCTTCAGCTGGCGGTGAAAGCGTTCCACCAACCCGTTCGACTGTGGATGGTACGCCGTAGTGTGGTGTAGGCTGACACCCAAGAGTCTTGCCATGGCCGACCACAGTTCCGAAGTGAACTGTGGCCCCCGGTCGGATGTAATGTCCAGTGGCACCCCGAACCGGGCGATCCAGTGCGCCGCCAAGGCCCGCGCGCAGGTGGCCGTCGAAATACAGATTGAAGTAATTTTTTTTTAAAATTGATTAAAAAAACAGTTTTGTGACGATAACTGAAACTTTTGGATAAATACCCATTCAGGAAAATAATCCAGCACTTACTCAGTTTGACTTATGCATGACTCCAGATTATCAATGCAATTGACTCTTAACTGGCTCCTAAAACAAGAGGCACTAAGTGGCAGGATTGCTTGAGATATCCGCATTCTGTTAAATCTATTCAAAATAATTCAAGATTGTGTTCCTCATTCTCAAGTTCAAATCATCTTTATGTTCAGCTCAGAACGAAGTAATGCTTTCAGGGGAATCACTGTCTCCAGTTCTTTTCCAACTCGGTTATAGACAATAGACAATAGGTGCAGGAGTAGGCCATTCAGCCCTTCGAGCCAGCACCGCCATTCAATGCGATCATGGCTGATCACTCTCAATCAGTACCCCGTTCCTGCCTTCTCCCCATACCCCCTGACTCCGCTATCCTTAAGAGCTCTATCTAGCTCTCTCTTGAATGCATTCAGAGAACTGCCCTCCACTGCCTTCTGAGGCAGAGAATTCCACTGATTTACAACTCTCTGACCGAAAAGGTTTTTCCTCACCTCCGTTCTAAATGGCCTACCCCTTATTCTTAAACTGTGGTTGATTAACTATTGATCTAAACTGTTACACTGCACGTAAATTACGACAAGACTTTCCCCAATATCTTGATATTTTCTTCTCCTTTTGCAGTAGTATATAGATTGAACGCATTGCCATCTTAAAATATCTACAATTCTTTTTGTACAATCTCCATACCTGTTGCTTTGCTTTCCTTTGAGTGTCCATACTAACTTTCTTGAGTTCTTCCATCTCTTTATGAAATTGCTCATTTTCTCTTTGCAGCTTCAACCGTTCTTCACTGACTGTATCACAATCGCTGCGAATGTTGTCCAGACTACTCTGCAGTTTCTGGATCATTTCTTTGCACTGCGAAATTTCTTCCTCGTGACTATAAAACGAGCACAATTAAATAGAATGTTAAGCACAATGACTTCTGTAATTACTGACAACCTTTACTGCGAATATGGATACATTATATTTGTTAATAACCATTCTTAAATTCACCCCAACTTTCTTGATGGAATTAATCATTTAGGGTATCTCTTGAAAGATATCAGTACTTCAAGCTTGAGCACAAAATTACTGTTCAAACAATAATAATATATATTTTGAATTGCAACACTGAGCTCCAAAGAAGAATAGTTGTTAATTTTCCCTTTCCAAACTGAAATAGAATATATAGCAAAGACTCAGTGCTTTAGGCACATCCATCTTCTTCTCACTGAGGCACTAAAGAAAGTTTTCATTTATTACTCCTTATGCCAACCAGCTAACTCATCACAACAACTTGACCCTGGCCTATAACACTTAGTAACAGGTGGTGAATTTAAAAATGTGAATAACTTTAAATATATAACATCGATTTCAATGAAACTTCTTCCATTAGTACCAAAGGGACAACGGTGAGTAAGGTGGGCCTAAAATTGTCGCACTATTGTGCACCATTTTGGCTGTAGGTCAGGAACAAACAAACAAACAAACAAACGAGAGTTTTAGTATATAGATGAGAAATATCAGGATGGAAATGAGAAGACCTGGGGACAGACAAGTCAAATGGGAGAGGTATTAAAGTCTTATTTAGGTTTAGTATCTATTGGGGAGGTAGAACAAGTAAGTATGACACTGGATGACAACATGAGTAATAATTGTTTTTAAAATACAAGGGAAGATATATAAACTAATCAAGGATGAAACTCTTGGTCTGATGAATTGCATCCACACAATAATTAGGGAAGACATTTAGTTTAATTTAGAGATGTAGCAAGGAACAGGCCCTTCGGCCCACCGAGTCCATGCCGACCTTTGATCATCCGTTCACATTAATTCTACAAAATCCCACTTTCACATCCACTCCCTACACAATAAGGGCAATGGCCTATTAACCTACAAACCCACATGTCTTTAGGATGTGGGAGTAAACTGAAGCATCTGGAGGAAAGCCAATGGTCACGGAGAATGTGCAAACTTCAAAAAGACAGCACCCGAGGTCAGGATTGAACCCGGGTCTCCTGCATTGTGAGGCAGCAGGTCTACAAACTCCGCTGTTGATATTAGAAACATTACTACACATATTTAATAATTTATTAGAAAACGTATGGTGTCAGAGTGGTTGAAAGCAGCACTTTCCATCGCCCGGTGGGGGCTCAGGACTTTCATCGGCCTGCTTGGCTCGGCCCTGGGACTTACCATCGCCCGGTGGGGGCTCAGGACCTTCATCGGCCTGCTCGGCTCGGCCCTGGGACTTACCATTGCCCGGTGGGGGCTTCAAAAAGTTGGGAGCCTCGATCACCTCGTGGCACCACGGGAGAAGAAATCAGGAGGAGATAAGACTTTGCCTTCCATCACAGTGAGGGTGTGCCTGGAGCAATCACTGTGATGGCTGTTTGTGTAAAAATTGTATCTGTGTGTCCTGTGCTTTTTGCTGTCTACTGCCGGACCCTGACGTGAGAGGACGCTGGCGTTGTTTATTCGCCGCTTCTCCGTTAGGATAGTTTGTCTGTTTGTTTTTATGTTATGATTGTTTATGTAAAGCGCTTTGAGCATCTGGAAAGGCGCTATATAAAATAAATGCTTATTATTATTATTATGTCAAAATAATGCCTTATTTGAAGAAGCGAGCAATAACACGTCCAGAGAACAAAAAACAAGAATTGTCAAGAATATTTTGTAGACAACACCAAAGAGGGTGGTATCGTTGATAGTGAAGCTGATTCTCAAAAGTTACAACAGGCTCTTGATCAGCTGGGACAATAACCTGAGTAATGGCTAATGAGGTTTAATGCAGATAAGTGCGAGGTGTTTCATTTTGGGAAGTCAAACCACGGCAGGATCTTCACTGTGAATCTTGCACAAAACACTACATACTGGAGGAATTCAGTGGGTCAGGAAGCATGTATAGAGGTAATGAACAGGCAATGTTTTAGATCATTGGACCACATCAGCTTTAAGAGAGCACTGACAAACATTGATCTTGGAATTGCAATGTTGATGCTACCACATTATATTTTGAGATTGATAAACACTTATACCACAAGAAAAAGTAAGTTTGAAATCTGTTCTTACTTCATCTCGAGTTTCCTGATTTTGTTTAGTGCCGCCTGTAGACTAATTGCGAGGTCATCTTTTGAACGTTCTGCATTCAGACATCGCAGGTACAGTTCATCAATTTTTCTGCGATCTTCTTCATTGCCTGCACTAGTCCGATAAATCTGAAATAGTTTTGTTGTTAGAATTTAAAATCTGTTGGTAAACTCGGGATTTTGATAGGAAGCGGTGGGAAAAATTAAAATGAAATTATTAAATGATAAAAAATAGTATAGATGTCTGAGTATCAATTCTCAATTGTTTCTCTTTTTAAAAAACATAGAAGCAGTTCCATTTCAGATATGGATAACACTAGTAACATTCCTTCTAGCACCAGATGCATTAAAACCAGAATGTAATGGTAAAACTCACTGGAGTAGATGACATCTGCGTTCGGAGAAACAGAGTGAATGGGCCAGATTTTACTGGCATGCTACGTCCAAGCTTAATGTGTCTGCCTGCAGAGTGCCTACCCTGTAGTGCCAAAGTGTTCCAGTTGTGTGGAGCAACTCTCACCCAAAAAATGACACTGAAATCTTTGCTTTCACAGTAGGCAAAAACTGCTGGCTGTCAGTCTTATGAAATGTCTCTAAATAACTCTTTGCATCATTACTAACAGATCTGAATGTCATGAAAATCAAAAGTTTTTAAACAAATAATCTAAAATTAGATTAAAAATAAGAAAAATGCAAACAATATTGAAATAATTAAAAAAAATTAAAAAACCTTTCCTTTCAGTGCCTTCTCTGTAAGCCCAATAATCCCCCGATAAGATCAGTGAGATCATTCATCTACCCCTCTTCTGGGGAACCCTCAACAGGTATTCCAGTACTAGGGAGCTAAGTTAGTCATACATTGAGAGATATGGCAGCTGCATCTGCCAAATTAGTTCAGGACTTTTGCATTTCATACATATGGGAAGAAGCTCCCTACAAACTGGCATTTAACAGCATATCAAAGCTAAGGCTTCTAGTTAATCCTTCACCACTGGTGCAGCCAATCCTGCTGAGTTTTCCAGCATTTTCTGTTTTGTTCCAGATTTCCAACACGTACTGTAATTCTGCTTTAATCTGTGTTTCCATAATACAAATTTGTTATGTGACCAACGAATGAGAGATCAGGAACTAGAAGACTGCTTAAAAATTACTTTAGAAGCTTTACAAATAATGATTGTACTAGCCTTAACCGATTCCAGGTGAAATATGTGCATTAATTGCCAGAGTGTTGTAGGATAGGGGCAAATACAAGATATAATTGGTCTTTCCTGCTGATCACAATTTAGTGACACTTAAAGATTATAAACAAATGATTAAGTATCTTGGTGAATAAAAAACTGATATCAGCGCCTTTATCTTTTCCAAGTTGCTCAGTGTTTTAATTTGGGCAAATATTACCAGTTCTTTACCTGTCACTTGGACAATGATGTGAAATTTTCCCACTAAACACTCAGTGGCACCAGGATGCCATCGTAGTTCATCATTATTAGATCGTGAAAGGAATAGATCAGGTAAAAGTCTTTTTGCCCAGAGTCGTGGAATTGAGCACAGAGCTTTAAGGTAAGGGTGGAAAGTTTTCATAGGAACCTGAGGGGTAACTTTTTTTTTTACACAAAAGGGCAATAGGTATATGGAATGAGCTGCGGGAGGTGGTATTTGAGGCAGGAACTATCATAACGTTGAAATCATTTGGACAGGTACATAGTTAGGATAGGTTTGGAAGGATATGGGCCAAGGTGGAAATAATGTAGGTTATTAACGTTGGTTGGCGTTATCACGTTGGGTTAAACGGTCTGTTTCTACGCTGTATGACTGCCTTACTCTATGACTCCAGTTCACTGGATCTGCCTCTGACCACTTTCCCAGGGATTAGTCAGAAACATTGTCCACAGCACCAACCTAAACAAAAAAATAACAAACAAATTGCAGGATACTTGTCATTTCAAGTATTCTTGCTTTTGCATTCTTGTCAGTTTTTAAGCCATTCATGTATAACTTGCTAGCTATAATTTCCGAGTATGTAATTCTAACCTTCAATAATTTAATTTTCTGAGATTTTAGATACAATGGATAACATTAAGTAAGAGTGCTCTTCATTCACTCTCAAGCACACTTCAACTGTGAAAATTCTACAGGCCACATTCAGATTATTTTATATTAATATTTATTTAAACCTGGTCGGATGCTAAGATAGATGTATTCCCTATTAACCTCTGAGCATCTACATATATGGGCTTCTGACTGCAGACTAGCTTTAGACTTTAATAAATTTACATTTCTGTCTTTATTGAAAGAAAATAGTATCTGGTATTTTCTTCCTATGCATGAGAAAATTCTACCTAAATGAGTGCCCATAATCTTAGAATTTAGACTAGAAATTAAAATTGTTCGTGGATACACCCCATTCTAAGTTCCATCGTATCGTATTATTAAGTCTGGGAAGAAGGCATATAACTGAACTACAGTTATTCAATAAGCTGAATTTACGTACACCGTTCCAATTTAAAACACTTAAAATAGTTAGAACCATGAACAACAATAAAGATGTTCACAGCTCTGAAGCCCAGCAACGCATCCAAATTTTATATTCTTCAGAAGGCGAATGCAATGACTTTAAAATGTAATATTGTTCAACTGATTAAAGAAAAAACCCCAATTTATTTTCATTCCCTTTCTTTTTGCAATTACCACACTAATTATTTCAGCTCTGAATGCTTTACTGCTTATGCCAAATTTTCATGCTCACAGTTTGCAAAACAAGATCAGTCAGGCAGGGAGTCAGCATGGAGGAATGCCGCAGGACAAGGATAATTGTCAAAGGATATTTCATGTAAAAATGCAGAACTAAAGTGATCAAAGCAAGACTAACGGTAAGAATTTCAACAGTAATTAAGGTGCATTCTGATCAAGGTGTGGCCAGCAGCCAGAAATCTCAAGAACAAGATCTAGAAATCCATAAAATATTAGTTTAAAGATAAAAATCTTTCACCCTTCATAGAAATACATCTGACACAGATATTGGATCATTTTACTTTTTAAAAATTGTCATTAGATTTGACCCCTTGCTTAGATCCCACAGACACAAAGGACTTCTCATACCCTGTTTATTTGCCCAAGCGTCAGTTAGTGTGTGCAGGTTGGTCAACCTTAAAAGCCTCTCCATTCCCTTGGATTGATTCTTTTCCACGTCCAATCCATTCAATTTAGGCAACATAATAGCCTGAAAATAATCGACCTAGAACATTAGCTTTATTTTTCTCACCACAGATACAGTCCAACCAATTGAGTATTTATGGCGTTCCAGCATTTTCAATTACATCTTAAATATCTCAAATTTACTTATCTGATTCTATCCATATTGGAGAAATATAGCAATGTCCTTTGTGTATAACAATGTCCAGTTACGAGAAGCCACTTTCAGAGAGCACAAGTTGCAATTTCCATTATAGCAAAGTATTATACAAACAGACTTCTTGATTGTGGAGGGGGGGGGAATTAAGTTGGAAAGGAAAGCAACGGATGCTTATGATAGTTAAGAATTTCCTCAATAAAACTCATCATACTTTGTTCTTTTACCTTTTCAAGTTCTTCTTCCACAGCTCGCTTCTCTCTTATAGCCCGATCAATCTGACTTTGTTTATCTTCACAATTCTATCAGGAAGAAACAATTACACAATAAAACTTTGGCAAGTAAATGAAACCTACGATATCAGAGGTTTGAATAAGCAAAAAAACTGCAGGTGTTGAAATTTAAAAAAAAGATAATGTTAGCAAGATTCGGCAGACCAGGCAGCAGCCGTGGAGAGATGAAAGGACTTAGCATTTCCATAACTTAGCATAACCTGTCAATTGAACAGTTCAGATTAGGTCATCAACATGAAATATTGACTCTTTTTTCTGCTTGAATCACTGAATATTTGCAGCATTTTGTGTTTTTACTTTAGGGAAATGTCTGTTTGTGACAGCGGTATACTTTAGTTAAGGCTTGATCTCATCATTTAACACCAACAGCAATGAAGGCTTTTGCACAATTATTTATCTGAATACTCTAAACATGTCTGAATTGGTCATCTTGGCTGATTTATCATTCAGAATTAATCCCTCTAAACAAAATATTGACAAATAAGCCTCAACAATATTTTATAACATTTAAATTTGATGAGTTTTGAACTTAATAAAGGGTTAAAATTTGTTGTGTTCTGTTTTACTCAGAACACAACAAATGCACCAAAGTGGACTCCCGCGATGCCTCAGCAATATCGGCTTATCGGCAACACAATATCGGCAACACAGTGCTCGGGAACTGCCTGTCTCTAGCCTCACAGAAGAATACAAATGCACCAAAGTGAGGCTGGATATGACCCAGACCGAGTCTCAGGATAATGCGGTACGAGCGGCTGCTCCCAGACTGGCAACTGGGAGGAAGTGGACCCCATCGGAGGCTGTACAGCAAGCAAAATCTGCTCTCAGGCATGGAGACATCGTAGGACAGGTGCAGCAGGGAAGAGGTGGGATTGGACTCGGGACAAGTCGACCCACATGGCACAAGGCAACATCCATCCAGAGAAAGCTGGTAGTTGCTGAGGTCTGTCAGCAAGAGGAGGCAGAGAGATGTGCAAAGGCAGTCTCACAGTCCAAACAGGGCCAGTGGACTACCTGGGGAAACCTGGAGCATCGTAGGCTTACCTGGAAGGATCTGTGGGAGATGGAAGGAAGCCGTCTTAGCTTCATTATTAGATCCACCTACGATGTTCTTCCCACATCCAAGAACCTAAACCAGTGGCTTGGAGAAGATCCATCATGTTCTCTCTGCCAAACACCAGCAACATTAAGGCACATCCTCACTGGCTGTAAAACCACTTTTACAAGGCCGCTACACCTGGAGGCACAATCAGGTCCTGCGACAACCGGCGATTACCTTGGAAGGAAGGAGAGCTATCACCAATGGCCTCCCTCCCCCAACGCCTGGTTTCGCGAACACCACCCCTTTTGTAAAAGCAGGACAACTTCCAGAGAAGCCATTTGCAAGAAAGGAACCGACCCTCCTGGACACTGCCCGGGACTGGAAGATGCAGGCTGATCTAGACCAGAAGCTCATCTTTCCACCAGAGATCATCACAACTAATCTCAGGCCGGACCTGATCTTGTGGTCCACCTCACAGAAGTCCCTGTACATCGTGGAGTTAACTGTGCCTTGGGAGGCTGCAGTTGGTGAAGGAAGCGCATGAACGCAAATGTCTGAAGTATTCAGACTTAGCAGCCGAAGCAGAACAACGCGGCTGGCGTACCCAGGTGCTCCATGTAGAGGTTGGTTGTGGAGGGTTTGTAGCCATGTCAACAACCAGACTCCTGAAGGGAATGGGAGTTCGAGGACAGGCCTTCCGGAAAGCCGTCAGGTCGCTGTCAGAGGCTGCCAAGCGAAGCAGCAACTGGCTGTGGCTGAAGAGGAAGGACTCCAACAGGGCTGCAAAATGACCAGTAAGAGAGGTAAAACGGAGTGGTGCGCACCTGGGACGCCAGGTGTCGCTGTTGAGCCCTCTGGAGGTGTCGTGGGCCTATCAACGAAACACCAAGGAAGGAGGGTGCCCACCTAATGACCCCAATGAAGTCTTTACCCCTACCCCCACTCAAGATATTAAGAAGGTGCCAATTATAGTAGGGATTGTAATATCAAGTCCTATAAGCTCAACTAATTTTCATTAAAACACCAATGATTTCCTACAATATTAGAGAAACTGTATTACATAACCAAAATGCTGCCAGATATCTCATTGATTATGCAACTCTTAAAGATGTAATTTAATTTCCTAATAATAATAAAACACTGCACACACTCAGAACAAGTAGATCATAAACTGAGTCTCCATCTGCTCTCTGACATTGATGCAGAAGATTTTTTAGCTCTTTGAAAGACCATGGAAATTACCTTACTGTTGCTGTGAATACTAATCCCTTCCTCAACTTTATTAAAACAGATTATCTGATAATTATTATGTTATGCAACCTGGAAGCTTGCTGAATACAATTTGGCTGTTAATGTGCCTATTTTACAACAGTAACTATTTAACCTGCTATGAATTCCTTTGTTAGATCCTAAAATCCTTATATCCTTTTTTTTCGCCTTCCACCACAGTGAAGAATGTAGAGGAGTCACTGTGGTGGATGGTTATGTTAAAATGTATTTTGTGTGTTCTGGTGCTTTTAATTAGTATGACGTTATGGCAAAACAAATTCCTTGTATGTTGCAAAACATACTTGGCTAATAAAATATGAGTATGAGTAAAAGACATGATAAAAAAACAAGTTTTGCTTTCTTTTCAGAAGATATATTTTCTCAGCAACTTGATTGTTGCTTATCTATCTGACTTATACCAGTATTAGTACTAATAGTTTTAGATTCCGCATTGAAACAGACCCTTCAGCCCAACGAGTCTGTGTTGACCAGCGATACCCTACACTAGCACTATCCTACACACCAGGGATACTTTACAATTTTTACCAAAGTCAATTAACCCCCAACCCTATACGACTTTGAGGTGTTGGAGGAAACCCACGCGGTCACAGCGGGAACATGCAAACTCCATAGACAGTACCCGTAGTCAGGATCGGACCTGGGTCTTTGGCGCAGTTAGGCAGCAACTCTACTGTTATGCCACCATGGCAAGAGGTAAATAATTCCATGTATTGTGGAATCATCACTTAAAACAGTTTACATTGACTTCTGCCATGGCAAATTTACCCCGTCCTCATCTATGCTTTTCTTAACTACACTTAACTATTCCAGTGCTTTTGAAACTAACATTTTCACCTGCACCTTTATTCAACTTGCTTTTGCTCTCCTTACCATACCACATTGGCTCTTGACTTTAACTGTCTGAGAGAAAAAGCGAGTGATTAAATACTGGATCAAGTTTTGCCCCTTCACCTCACTTTATTGTTGAAAGGGATAACATACATACCATTTGCATTGCAAAGAGTTCCTCAGTTAAACGGGATATCTGTACATTACTTTGTTTTCTGACGTTTTCAATCTACAGGGAAAATAAAACTGAGAATGTTGTGGCATTTCCTTCATGCATTTTACTTCAACACGACAATTTTAGGCCCACCTTACTTCATGCATTTTACCTTATTAAAACAATAAAGCAAGCACTTAATTTTAAATATTAAATATTTCAAATATATGTATTGTAATAACCACAATTAATATCAAACATTAATCTAATTCTCATTAAAATTTTCTCTGAAAATGTAATTTGTTTTGAGTATAAGTTAAATCAGTCTACAGTTTTAATGTCAACTAAATTAGTGCAGTAGGTTCATAAATAATAGTATTAGGATATTTATTACCTAATTTTGGAGTTAACAGCCACAATGTGCTGGACTTTTGTCAGTTTAACAAAGCAAAGGTATGTTGAAGGTATATGCAAACATTAGTATAAAAAATAAACACGGCTCAGAATTCTAGTTGAATTTTGACTGCAATATGCCTTCTCCAGTGTCACAATGAGCATAAAATTGTCAGGAAGTAAGCCATTTTCAATTTTTTAAACTAATTGATAGCCAATCAATGAACTGGTTTCACACTCTTGATCTTGCACTGTAATTGGCTTCAGTTTTTCACTGTTCATCACTTAACTAATTATGCACACAGGGCACACCTGTGTGGTTTCAATTGATTTTTGCTGGACATAATTCTTAGATACTCAAGAGTTGATCAATTGACTAAATTTGAAATAATTGCTGCACCATAGGAAACAGACCTTGGTTATTGACTTTAATTGAATGTTGATCACATTGAATAATGCTGCGTTCATATACCTGATTTCAAATCTATGCACAAGATGATGAATATCACAAACTGGACATAATCATTACACGTTAGCCATCAAGACCTGGTATGGACAACTTTATGGAAGGAAGTTGAATTGCTGTTGGTAAAGGAAATTCTGAACCAGCAATATATCTAAACATGCAGATCAGAAAAATTGACAAATTTATAGGAATAACTAAAAAGGTTCAATTTTTTTCTATCTTAAAGGCGAATTCTTTTGATTCCACTCAAATTAAGTTATCAAAACAGAAATCCTGTGGACAATCAAGGCTTTGTAATCAATGGAAGATGAAGCATTCTGGTCTTTTTCTTCAGACTCAGAATATTTATACTTGATTATTGTTTAGGTTTATTATTGGGGAGATACAGTGAAAAACTTTTGTTTTGCATGCTGTCCAAACAAATCAGATAATATCTATATACTAAAACTCATTTGTTTGTTTGTTCCTGAACTACAGCCAAAACGGTACACGATTGCACGACAATCTTACTGTCGTCACTTTGGTGCAAATGGAAGAAGCTTCATTGAAATCGGTGTTATATTTTTAAAGTTCTTCACATTTTAAAGTTTAAATCTATCTCCTAGGGAGGGAGGGGGAGAGAGGGGAGGTGGATAAGGGAGGGGGGAGGGGGAGGGGGAAGGGGGAGGAGGATGGGGAGGGGAAGAGGATGGGGAGGGGAGGAGGATGGGGAGGGGAGAAGGATGGGGAGGGGAGGAGGATGGGAGGGGAGGAGGAGGGGAGGGGGAGGGGGAGGAGGAGGGGGAGGGGAGGAGGGATTGGGGGAGAGGGAAAGGAGAGGGTGCTACATCAATGCAGCAGAGGTTTGGGCCCAACGGGTCCACTTGGTCTAGTTATATAAAAATACAAGCAAGTCAAACTAAAGTGCAATAAATAGAACAAAGGGGAAGATACAGAATATAAACATAGCACAAAAAGTAAGGAAATTTGTATTTGGTAGATTATTTCTTTGTTGTAACAATGCTTCTTGGCAATAAATCTTATACCGTTGAAAAGCCTGTTTATTTCCCTTTTAAATGGTGCCACATTTGTAAGGAACATGCATTTGTGGGATGAGCAGCAGAGCTGAGTATATGGGTTGCGCCCATGAAAAATTTGCCAAATCTTCTCTGCCAATGCCAAACAGCTTATTCTGCTGTTGCTATTGACTCTTGTTTTGAGCTTCTGGTACCCCCAGGTGCTGACAATCAGGTGCCTGATTGGCACCTGATTGGCAGCATCTGTGAGCATGGGCCCTGCTACAGTGGTCAGTAGGTGTCTGCTCCAAGAATCGGCATGCCACGTTTGACTGATCTGGATAGGGCTCGTGAGATAGGGCAACTTCAAGCTGGTGTTCCGCAAAACCAAGTTGCGGCATTATTTGGAGTGAGCCCTAGTACCATCTCCAAAGTGAAGGCCAAGTTCCATATAACGGGGGATGTCAGAGACAGGCCGCGAAGTGGGCGTCCCAAGAAGACGACACCCGAAGAAGACCGTTTCCTCACCCTGTCAGCACTTGGGAACCGTAGGCCGTCTTCTACAGATTTGCAGTCAAGGTTTGCAGGACGATATGGCCGACGGCTCTCTGCCAAGACAATTCGGAACAGACTGCACGCAGGCGATCTCCGGTCTCATAGGGCTGCCAGGAGGCCTGCCATGACTGCCCTTCACCGTCAGGCCCGTTTGCGCTGGTGTCGGCAACACGTGCACTGGAACCTGAACATGTGGAGGAACGTTATGTTCAGCGATGAGTCCAGATTCTGCCTACGGCAGTTGGATCATAGGGTCAAAGTGTGGAGAAGACGCGGAGAACGCTATGCTGATTGCTGCACCGATAGAGCAACATCTTTTGGTGGAGGCAGTGTGATGGTGTGGGGCGGCATCTCCCTCACTGGAAAAACGAGGCTTGTCATCATTGGAGGCAATCTCAATGCAGAGAGATATCGAGATGAGATTCTGCAACCAGTGGCAATCCCATATCTCCACAGTCTGGGACCGAACTCTATCCTCCAAGATGACAATGCTCACCGCCACAGAGCAGGGTTTCTCAGAGACTACCTCCAGAATTTGGGAGTGGAGAGGATGGAATGGCCTGCCAGCAGTCCTGACCTCAACCCCATTGAACACTTGTGGGATCAGCTTGGGCGTGCTGTTCGTGCCAGAGTGACCAACACAACCACGTTGGCTGACTTGCGACAAATGCTGGTTGAAGAATGGGATGCCATCCCACAACAGTGTGTGACCAGGCTGGTGACCAGCATGAGGAGGAGGTGCCAGGCTGTTGTGGCTGTGTATGGTTCTTCCACACGCTACTGAGGCTCCTGTTTATTAAATGAATAAATTGTTAAATTGCCAATATGTCTTGTTTCTTTAGACTTCAATCATCCAATCCACCAAACAACACCGAACAAGAGTCAATGGCAGAATAAGCTGTTTGGCATTGGCAGAGAAGATTTGGCAGATTTTTCATGGGCGCAACCCACATAATCAGCACTGATGCTCATCCCACAAATGCATGTTCCTTACAAATGTGACACCATTTAAAAGGGAAATAAACAGGCTTTCCAACGGTATAAGATTTATTGCCAAGAAGCATTGTTACAACAAAGAAATAATCTACCAACACACAAATTTCCTTACTTTTTGTGCTATGTTTTAGTTCTTAGCACTGCAGCGCTCCAGTTCCATAAACAAAGTCCAAGTGCACAATGAGGTAGCTATGAACCGGACAATACCCTAGCTTATGGGTATGGAATGACCATTCAGAACCTGATAACAGAGGGAAAGGATCTGTTACCGAGTTTGATGGTGTGCGCTTTCAAGCTTATGTAACTTCTGCCAGACAGGAGCGGAAGAAAAAGGAATGACCGGGGTGGGACAAGTCTTTGATTATGTTGGCTGCTTTTCCGAGGCAGAGTGAAGTGTAGATGGAGTCAGTATTGTGAATTCTGGTGTATGTGATGGACTGGGCTACACCTACAACATCATGATTAAACAATACCTCTAGTCAATGCTTTAAAGCTGCAAGATTTAAAAAGGAACAAGCAAACTGGTACCAAAATGCTTATATATACGCCCAGAATTAAATAAATGTAGAAAAGTGCCGCTATCTGACTTAACCTCCTTCTTGGTTCGAGCAGCAGCTTCTTGAATGAGCTGAAACATAGATTCTTTCATTTTTGCCACTTCTTCATCTTTTTGTTTTTCACGTAATAAAACCTGAATGTGATTGCAAAAGTGGGAAAAGAAACAAAGTTACTCATTTTGATTATTTTTGATTTTAGCATTTACATTTCAAATCAGCCAATTTTTGTCCTGTCATGGGATACATGATTAAGAATGTTTTGCTCTAAATATAGAAGTCTAAGACTAATAGTTGGCATATTTAAAGTATGATTAAAGCATTATAAATTGACCTTGTAGTTAATTTTAGGAATAGTGCTTAAAAAATCTATCTATCTATCTATCTATCTATCTATCTTGATTGCATGACCATTGCTGCCCACTGCTACTCTGACATGAGTAGCGCACGGTACGGTACGGTAGCGCAGCGGTAGAGTTGCTGCTTTACAGCGAATGCAGCGCCGGAGACACAGGTTCGATCCTGACTACGGGTGCTGTCTGTAAGGAGTTTGTACGTTCTCCCCGTGACCTGCGTGGGTTTTCTCCGAGATCTTCGGTTTCCTCCCACACTCCAAAGACGTACAGGTATGTAGGTTAATTGGCTGGGTAAATGCAAAAATTGTCCCTAGTGGGTGTAGGATAGTGTTAATGTACGGGGATCACTGGGCGGCACGGACTTGGAGGGCCGAAAAGGCCTGTTTCCGGCTGTAGATATATGATATGATATGATATGATATGAACATATTTTCAAGTGTAATTTTCCATCTGGGTAAGCCTGTCCTCACCCATTTCCTTTCCTATCTGTCCAGTCATCTGCAAAATATTTCTGCATTGTTGTTCCTCAAAGAACCAGCTGTGGCTTCCTGTTACTTCATATCCAAATGCTATGCCACTAAGACTGCATCTAAAAACATCCTAGTTCCACATATTTGCTGATCACACTCATCTGTATTTCACTGAATCATCCTTCCTCTCCACTGTCATTCATTTATTTTAATTTACTGTTTTGCTTGTTCAGGAACAGAGATGTCCTTCAATTAAATTTGGGGAGGCTGAAGCCATCATCTTTGTCACCCGCAAACATAGACTTGTCTTTTATCTGTCTATTGCTGTAGGTTTAGTGATCTACAAGACCTGGGGCTAAGAATTCATCAGCAAGATCATCTACACCACCCCATGACTTCAACCATCCCCAGCCCTGCCTTAATTCATCTACTGTTTATTCGTGTCATCACACAACTGTTTGCCAATAGCGAGCAAATTTTAGTGCCACGTCATTGGCCTCTGCAAGATACTTTACAGTGCATGTGTCATGCAGCATGTCACAGCTCAGGAGATGTTCCATAGTCTGGAGGCCCCGTCCGCACTCGCAGTCTGCCGCATCTTCAGTATATCCCCACTTCAGCATGCTCGATTTGCTCCTCCCCATGCCGGTCCACAGTCTGTTGAGACTGCGCCAGGTTGTCCACGTTTGGTCGGAACCTGGTGGGAGTTTCTCAGAGGGATCGATTGCCATGTGAATGTCTTCCGGAGATTTCTCTAGTCTCTCTTCCCAGAGTTTGAGCCTTCTGGACGATGCACTGCAGTCCAGGGGATGGACAGAAGAGAGGAAACCTGCGTGATTTCAGACCCTGAATTAGTAAAGGGTGGTCATGTAGGGGGTGTCTTTCATCCTCTGATTATCTGAGGCTTTCTTTATGACTGGCTACAGCTCTTCTGATTCCAGGAGGTGCAATGCCAGAGAGAAGGTAGATGTTGTCAGTCTTGGTAGGTTTCATGCATCCACTGATGCAGTGACAGCTTGTGTTTAGCACAGGATCAATCTTCCTTGCATGAGCCGAGCGCTCCCATATTGCGCAGGAATACCCGGCAGTGGAGAAGCAGAGAGCCAGAGCTGTTGATCAAATGGTTTTAGAATTTGCTCCCCATTTTGAGGTACTCAGCTTGCTAAGAAGAGCATTTCTGGAACTGATTTTTCTTTTAAGCTTGGTGATATGTGCTTTGTAGGTCAGAGATCGATCAAGAGTCACACCGTGATAGACTGCACTGTCACAATGCTCCAATCTGCCTCCATTCCATATGATCTTCAACCTTCGATTTGCATACTTGTTCTTCAAGTGGAAGGCGCAGACTTGGGTTTTAGACGGATTGGCTCTCAGGTGATTCTCTTTGTAGTACGAGGACAGGTTGACTAAAGCCTCACACAGAGTAGCTTCTGCCTCAAGGAAGTCAGCACCTTGGGTTGTAGTACACAGGTCATCTGCATAAATGAAAGTCCTGGTGTTGGGATGGATAGGCTGGTCGGTAACATAGAGCTGCAGGCCAATATCAATTGAACACGGTGGGTGCCAGGACACTTCCTTGAGGGAGGCCGTTTTTCTGCCTGCGCCAGCGACTTTTCTTTCCTGAAAGCTCGACAAAGAAACGTCTGTTTTCAACTAGAGTCTTCACCAAGTTGGTTAGATGCAAGTTGTGTGTCAAATTAAGTACTTTATGTAACAGTTGGCGAAGGTCTACTGTATCATAAGCGGCTGAAAGGTCTACAAAAACAGCGCTTGTGATAACACCTTCCTTAAGGCCATCCTCTATGTGTTGGGTGAGATTGAGAAGCTGACCTGTGTAGGACATCCCAGGCCAGAACCCTGCCTGCTCCTTTATTAGGGATGGCTCTATCACCTGGCTGAGGCGAGTCAGATGAGTCGCTCAAACAGCTTGTAGGTGTGGCAAAGAAGTGATATTGGCCTGTAGCACTTTGTTGCTGAAGGATCTTTGTTGCTGAAGGATCTGAAGGGGCCATAGCAGGAGGGTTCTCGTTGCGGTCCCCGTCAGATTCTGCAAGTATCTGCGAATCCTGCTACCACACCACAACACTGTATCCATCTACTGTTGAAACCATCCTTCAAGCATACTTCTTCTGGATGGAACTGTTCCTGCACACTCCTGGCCAACTTCTCACATGGTGCCCTCAGCTATTATTGATTGGGCCTTGCATGATGTCCCTTTCACCTTTCCCCAATTCTGAGCTCAATTAACTACACTATCCAGCAGGATCTTGACTTAACAAATCTCATTGTTGTTTACATATCCTCATGTCCTTGTTATCTCTGCAAACTCCACTAGTCCTACAAGCCTCACAGTATTATTCTGTGTAGCTGACTTTAATACCATGTCACCCTGGTTACACCATTTAGTTCCGAAAATCCTTGTCTAAATTTTATTTACCTCTATTCCTTATGCAGTTCAAACATAATTATGAAATGATGTTTGATAACCTGTGAAGCACCTGGATACATTTTAAACGATGTTAAATATATAAATACATTACTGTTTTTGATATATTGTTGATCTTAAATAATCCAAAATTTATATTAACAACAATAGGAAGACTTATCCTTCCACCAATTTTATTCCCCAATTGTAGTTGTAGGATGAGTCAATCCCATGGCAACTTGTTCCTAAACTTATATAGACTCCATCACAAAAACTGAACATTTGTAACTGCTGGAAATCCACAATTTCTGCATCTTATTTTAATTTCTCCTTGTCATTCTTCCCTTAATCCATTCACCATAAAATTTAGTACTATCAAATGTCTCGTGCTCATATCTTATCCAATGCATTCCACTTATTCATCAATTCTGTCTCTTCCCACGTACAATGATTCTCAGTCACATCTTTGAATTTGCATTCTTGCATTTATTTATTTCCAAGTCATCAACCTTTCTACTTTTGCTGTGTGACAACTCTCAATTCAATAGACAATAGGTGCAGGAGTAGGCCATTTGGCCCTTTGAGCCAGCACCGCCATTCACCGTGATCATGGCTGATCATCCACAATCAGTACCCTGTTCCTGCCTTCTCACCATATCCCTTGACTCTGCTATCATTAAGAGCTCTATCTAACTCTCTCTTGAAAGCATTCAGGGAATTGGCCTCCACTACTTTCTGAGGCAGAGAGTTCCACAGCTTTACAACTCTCTGAGTGAAAAAGTTTTTCCTCATCTCTGTTCTAAATGGCCTACCCCTTATTCTTAAACTGTGGCCCCTGGTTCGGGACTCCCCCAACATCGGGAACACGTTTCCTGCCTCTAGCGTGTCCAGTCCCTTAATAATCATATGTTTCAATAAGATCCCCTCTCATCCTTCTAAATTCCAGAGTATACAAGCCCAGTCACTCCAGTCTTTCAACATACGACAAACCCGCCATTTTGGGAATTAACCTCGTGAAACTACGCTGCACTCCCTCAATAGTAAGAATGTCCTTCCTCAAATTTGGAGACCAAAACTGCACACAATACTCCAGGTGTGGTCTCACTAGTGGTCTCACTTCAACTCCTCTTGTTATGAAGGCCAACATTCCATTGGCTTTCTTCACTGCCTGCTGTACCTGCATGCTTCCTTTCTGATTGAACTCTCACTCCATTCTGGATCCTGGTCACTCACGAATCATGAGGGGAATAGGTGGGGTGAAGGCACAGAGTTTTTTTTTACCCAGTGTAGTGGAATCAAGGACCAGAGGACATAGGTTTAAGGTGAGAGGGGAAAGATTTAGGCAAGTTGGGCTATATGACACTACCTGCAGTGGAGAATGCACTTTCAACAATCAGCACCTACATTTCAAAATTTCTTCTCTCTATCGATCCATCTCTGCAATTTTATTCCTGCACATTTTAAACGCAAGTTTCGGCTCTACATATTTATAAATAATATCGGAATTGAATCTTTGGTATGAAACAACGACATCTTCAAATACATTTATATCGACTTAAACACCAAGTACATTGAAAATCCATGAAGTTACTTAAAATTCTGAGTGCATTATGGACATACCACACTGCTTTCAACAAAGATATAGAACAGCTACTCCTTTAGGTTTTTTGGTTGACTTAAGGACAGAGCCTACTGCGAAATCTTACGTGATCTTTCTGCAAGTTTGCTTCTTCCAGTAGCTGCGTGCTGTCTCGAACCTTGGCCACTGCTTCATATTTCTCATCTTCTGCTTGTGCATATTTTTCCTGAAGTTCGCCGATTTGCAGCTCAAAACCAATTTTCTCTTTTTGCAACTGCTCCGCAACCTGTGCAGCTGCCCGCAATCTGCAAAAAAAACATTAAAAATGGATTATAGAATGCCAGGATCTTATTTGCTTGACTGCTCAGTTAGAAAAGATTTACATGGGAGCCTTGAAACATGTAGAGCGCTCAAATCTACTTGATCATTCAGCTACCTATTTGAATTGCATCCACCTATCATGTTTGCTTAACCTTTAACGTCCTGGCCAACACAAAGAAGGATAAATCTCAAATCTGAAATTTCCAATTGACTTCATCACAATTGGTGATAGTGAGAGATCCAGATTTCTATTATTTTGCACGAACCACTGCTTCTTGGCATTTCCTCCACATTACCCAGCACTAATTTCAAGATTATGCCCTTTTGTCCCAAAGTAATCCCAGAGGCAACAGTTGCTCAGTTTTACTTTGAACAGTTTAATTAGATCACCCTTCAGCCTCTATACTCAAATAAATACAAAACTAGTTGAACCAATCTGTCCTCACTATCTTATTGTTAGCCCTGGTTTCATTTTGCAGAATCACTACTGCAAAATATTTGGGTAATGATACCTGCAACTAAAGGTATTTTTTCCTTATGTAACTATCAGGTTTGTAGACCTAACAAAATTTACGTCCCGAAGATAGACACAAAAAGCTGGTAACTCAGCGGGACAGGCAGCGTCTCTGGAGTGAAGGAATAAGTGACGTTTCGGGTCGAGACGCTTCTTCAGACTCGACCCGAAACATCACCCATTCCTTCTCTCCAGAGATGCTGCCTGTCCCGCTGAGTTACTCCAGCTTTTTGTGTCTATCTTCAGTTTAAACCAGCATCTGCAGTTCCTTCTTACACATAATTTATGTCCCATTTCATTCCAGCTATCTGTAATTAAAAACAACCACTATATTAGCCTCTTAACAATGTATTATATCTATTAATATTGAGTGATTTCTGTTCTTGGACCACTCTATTTGCTTTTGGGGAAAACAGATAATGTATTAGTTAATGCAGCAGAAAGAATTGCAGATACTGGTTTACAACAAAAAGACTCAAAGTGCTGGAGTACTTAAGTGGCTCAGGCAGCATCTCTGGAGAACATGGATAAGCGATGTTTTGGGTTGGAATCCTTCTTTAGACTAATTGGAGTGGGGGAGAGAAAACTGAAAGAGGAGTGGGGTGGGACAAAGCTGGGCAAGTGATAGGTGGATTGTGGAGGAAAGAACTGCTGATGTTGGTTTACACCAAAGATAGACACAAAATGCTGGAGTAACTCAGCGGGTCAGGCAGCATCTCTGGAGAAAAAGAATAGGTGACGTTTTGGGTCGAGACCATTCTTCAGACTGACCTGCTGAGTTACTCCACCATTTTGTGTCTAACCATTCGATCCAGTAGGTCTTGGCGGATTGAAAGCAAGTGTTCGACGAAATGGTCACCAACCTCTATCAATCACTTACCTGACCTTATCGTGAGGGGGAGAGAGCTGGAAGAGAAGTGGGGTGGGACAATCAGTCTGAAGAAGGGTCCCGACTCAAAACGTTGACTATCCATGATCTCCAGAGATGCTACCTAACCTGCCAAGTTACTCCAGCACTTTGAATCTTTTATGAAAATCTTTCATGATAACAAACCGTGCAGATTTTTTTTCTCCATTTAATGGTGGTATTCCCATTGCATGTTGCACTTCCTCCTTCTCAAAGTTCTCAATTTACACTAATGAATAGTGGTTCATCTAACTTTTCACTTTCAGTCTCACTGTTATATAATCATCAACACCCAATTCTTTCAGTAAGTGATATAACGTTCCTAAAAGGTTGTGATGTCTGCTGACATTATGGCAGATTATCTTTTGAAAGCAATTCATCAGTTTTGTAGCACTCAGACTGCTGGAGTGAATAAGAAAATGTTCCATAAATATAATTTATCTCTTTTAACATGCTCTTTTTGAAATGGATTCCAATCTTGTTCATTTATGCCCCTTATAATCAAATAGGCTACCAATTCTCACCTTTCTAGTTCATATTTGAAGACAACCTATGATAAGGAAATAATATTATCATCAGAATTATGCTAATTTATTATATCTTTGGGGCTATTATTAAGTAAACTTTTGCTATGAAATTTCAGAAGTAGCAATAAACTGGATTTCACCAATTAAGACTATCAAAATGTAGTATTTCTCAGGATTATTTTTTCCACACTATACTCTCAAAGTGGTAAAGAAGATTAATGCCTTCATCAGTCGGGGCATTGAATACAAGAGCCAGGAAGTCATGTTGCTGTTTTATAGGACTTGGTTAGGCTGGATTTAGAGTATTGCCTGCAGTCCTAGTCACCCAATTACAAGAAGGATATGAATGCTTTGGAGAGGGTGCAGAAGAGGTTTACCATAATGCAACCTGGATTAGAGGGCATTAGCTGTAAAGTGGGATAATCTTGGATGGGTATCTCTGGAACGTCTGAGGCTGTGGAGAGGCCTGATAGAATATTATGAGGCATGGATAGGGTAGACAGTTAGAACCATTTTTCCATTGTGGAAATATAAAAGACTGGAGGGCATAGCTTTATGGTGAGAGAGGCAAAGTTTAAAGGAGATATGCAGGTCAAGTTTTTTTCACAGAGGGTGTTTGGTGCTGGAAGGCTCTACACAGGGGGGCGTTGGAGGCAGATACAATAGTGGCATTTGAGATGCAAAGGGCCTGTTCATGTGCTTTACCGTTCAATGTTCTATTATGAAGACAGGAATTCAGATATTTGTTGAATTTATTACCTAGGAATTCAACATGACACAAATTTTAATTAACTTTACCAAGTGAAACCTGGCAGTTTACAAGATGTAACATTGGGCATTCAATAGACAATAGACAATAGGTGCAGGAGTAGGCCATTCAGCCCTTCGAGCCAGCACCGCCATTCAATGCGATCATGGCTGATCACTCTCAATCAGTACCCCGTTCCTGCCTTCTCCCCATACCCCCTCACTCCGCTATCCTTAAGAGCTCTATCCAGCTCTCTCTTGAAAGCATCCAACGAACTGGCCTCCACTGCCTTCTGAGGCAGAGAATTCCACACCTTCACCACTCTCTGACTGAAAAAGTTCTTCCTCATCTCCGTTCTAAATGGCCTACCCCTTATTCTTAAACTGTGGCCCCTTGTTCTGGACTCCCCCAACATTGGGAACATGTTTCCTGCCTCTAATGTGTCCAATCCCCTAATTATCTTATATGTTTCAATAAGATCCCCCCTCATCCTTCTAAATTCCAGTGTATACAAGCCCAATCGCTCCAGCCTTTCAACATACGACAGTCCCGCCATTCCGGGAATTAACCTAGTGAACCTACGCTGCACGCCCTCCATAGCAAGAATATCCTTCCTCAAATTTGGAGACCAAAACTGCACACAGTACTCCAGGTGCGGTCTCACCAGGGCCCGGTACAACTGTAGAAGGACCTCTTTGCTCCTATACTCAACTCCTCTTGTTATGAAGGCCAACATTCCATTGGCTTTCTTCACTGCCTGCTGTACCTGCATGCTTCCTTTCATTGACTGATGCACTAGGACACCCAGATTTCGTTGAACTCCCCCTCCTCCTAACTTGACACCATTCAGATAATAATCTGCCTTTCTATTCTTACTTCTTACTTCCAAAGTGAATAACCTCACACTTATCTACATTAAACTGCATCTGCCATGTATCCGCCCACTCACACAACCTGTCCAAGTCACCCTGCAGCCTTATTGCATCTTCCTCACAATTCACACTACCCCCCAGCTTAGTATCATCTGCAAATTTGCTAATGGTACTTTTAATCTCTTCGTCTAAGTCATTAATGTATATCGTAAATAGCTGGGGTCCCAGCACCGAACCTTGCGGTACCCCACTGGTCACTGCCTGCCATTCCGAAAGGGACCCATTTATCCCCACTCTTTGCTTTCTGTCTGTCAACCAATTTTCTATCCATGTCAGTACCCTACCCGATTTGGACACCCACATGCCTACAATTACTACCATGATTATGCAATATTTAATTAACTTGGTTTCTTTTTGACCCACTTTTCTATCATGAAGGGAAATGCATTGTATAATATTCTAAAAATGGCTTGGGTAACATTGACAGACACTGAAGCAAGTATTTGCAGTGGAAGGGAAAAGCAGTGTACAATTTCCCTAGACTAAATTTTGTATTAGTCTCGGTTAATAATCATAATCAGTAATAGCCATTGCTGTAGGAAGGAACTACAGATGCTGGTTTACACCAAAGATAGACACAAAATGCTGGAGTAACTCAGCGGGTTAGGCAGCATCTCTGGAGAGAAGCAATGGGTGACGTTTCGGATCGAGACCATTCCTCAGACTGGTGGCTGTCTGTTGCGTTTACTTTTGGAGAAAGATGCTGATTGAGAGCTGATGTTACTGTAAGTATAAAATATCTCATTCTTGGTATAACTTATAAATGAAAAATAATTATATCAGCATAAGATGCAATGTAAAAGAGAATGCAATATACTGCAGACATCAAGATTTTATAATACCTGGCTTCGCATTGGGTTATCGCAGATTGTAACTGTTGCAATCGTTTATCTGAAGCTTCCTCTCTCCCCAGTGCAGCTGCAGCATTCTGCTCCTACATGTAATGAAAAAAATGTGATTCCAAGATAAGCAAAATTATTCTTAACCAAAGTTTGTTTCTACATTAAATATGTTGTTGATGATAACAACCATGACATTCATTGCAGATAACAAAATGTAACGTTTCCTCTCTTAGTCTAACACCCAAAACTTCTCAAACAAGGGGTTTGCACAATAGCGCAGCGGTAGAGTTTCTGCGTTAATTTTAAGCACCAGAGACCCGGGTTCGATTCTGACAACGGGTACTGTCTCTACGGAGTTTGTACATTTTTCTTGTGACCGCATGGGTTTCCTCCCACATTTCAAAGACATGCAGGTTTGTAGGTTAATTGGCTTCTGTAAATTGTTCCCATTGGGTGTGTGAATTGTGGTCGGCGCAGATTTAGTGGGCCAATGGGCCTGCTTCCATGCTGTATCTCTAAACTAAACTACAATAAACTTAGTGACTGGCAACATTTTCTCTATCAGCTATCCATGCAACTATAAAGCTTGGATGGGAAATATGCCGCTTAGTCGTAGCAGATAACTGATATTCAATGATCTGAAATGTACTTTTTAAAAGTCACTAACAATTTTCAATAGCTTTGTTGGTTGTACTCTTGTTCATTGCTAAAAAGTCAAGTGTCATAATCAAACCTGCATAGAGGGTTTGAAGGGAATGTTTTATAGCAATGTTTAACACTGAATTAGGGTGTTTTATTGTTACAAACCAAGCTCGAAACTTGGCATAACCAAGTTAAAACATTTCCAGGCTATATGATTCTGATGAATGTTCAGTAACCCCAAATTATAATGTTTCTATTTCTGTTTCTACAAATTCTGCTTGAATGACTGAGTATTTCTTACACTATTTCTAGCAGTGCACTATTATTTTCTCTAGAGAATTTTGTGAAAGAGAAATACAGCATGGAAACAGGCCCTTCAGGCAATCAAGTCCGCACCGACCAACAATCACCCGTACACTAGTTCTGTCATACACGCTATGGACAATTTACAGAAACCAATTAATCTATAAACCTGTACATCTTTGGAATGTGGATGGAAACCGGAGCACCCAGAGAAAACCCACAAGGTTTGTACAAACTACGTACGGATAGCACCCGATGTCAGGATCGAACCTGGGACTCTGGCGCTGTAAGGTGAACATGCAATCTAATTTTAGAAATGGAGCAGATGGCTATTCTTCACCAGTGAATTTAGAAAGCTAGTCCTCCAGGCTATTCAATTAAATAGGGCCTTGTAACTGCACCCATCCTCACTCTGAGATAGTTATGCATGTAAACCTCCATCAGGGATCACAAACAACTATAAATAGCAACAAGGTTTTTATACCATTTGTGTAAATAATGACACAAGGTGAATATGTTCTTGTGTACACACTATTTTACCAGGAACAGCCAATACAGCATAATCCAAATAATTGGACAGCAACATGACTAGTCTTATCCTTCACAACATCAGCAGATCCTCAGCACATTGCAACACTTGGCATTTGCATTCCAAGACCTTTCCCCATTACAGGCAAATGTAATCATTGGGTTGAGGTTCAGCTTGAAACATTTTTCACCCCTCTCTGACGTTTTGCACATTACATCAGTACAGATGTATTAGAATTGGGTTGTCATGTAACAACTGTACAAGTCGTTGGTGGGACCACACTTGGAGTATCATGTGCAGTTCTGGTCGCCCAGCTATAGAAGGTTGTAAAGGATGCCAAAAATATTCCAAAGATTTACTGGGACTGAAACGGTTTAAGTTATAAGGAGAGGCTAGATAGCCTGGAACATTTTCCTCTGAAAAGGATCATTTGGCTAATTCCTCGAGAAGGCTGAAAAATTCATTTGGCCTCTTCAGCAGAAATTTCAAATAGGGCGAATACAAAGACCTTGTTTATCTGGTGAGAAGTTGGATCCTCTGTGTCATGCAAGGCTGATGTATTTACACCCTTGCTTACTAAGCTCAAAGTGGCTGTGCTCAGGATAAGACTGCATGCATTTATTTTTTAGAACATACATTTGATTTGGAAAGAGATGCAGTGCATTTTTTTTTCAAAGATCATCCTGAGCAGCAGTGTAACACAGTTCGGTGCCTTACTAGCAGTAGCCAGAGACACACAGTGAGGCAAGCATCAACTGACATTGGAATATCAGTAACTCAGTAAAAAATATCTTCTGATCAGTGCAAAACCTGCTGGTCTTCCAATGAAAGAAGCCATCTGTGATCAAATATTCTTAAGGGACCTACTGAAACCTGATGTGGCCATTGGGGCAGCACAGTAGCACAGCGGTAGAGTTGCTGCCTTACAACGCCAGAGACCCGGGTTCGATCCCGACTATGGGTGCTGTCTGTACAGAGTTTGTACGTTCTCCCTGTAACCATGTGGGTTTTCTCCAGGTGGTCCACTTTCTTCCGACACTCCAAAGACATACAGGTTTGTAGGTTAATTGACTTCGGTAAAAAATGTAAGTTGTCCCTAGTGTGTAGGATAGTGCTAGTATGGGGGTGATTGCTGGTCGACGTGGATTTGGTGGGCCGAAGGACCTGTTTCCATGCTGTATCTCTAAAGTTTAAAGTCACTGCACAGGCAATGTGGGGTAAGGTTTATGCCCTTCTGCCACCTCTTGTTGAATAGCTGGAATAGGTGTGTAATATATACATTTGGACTTTTTGCTCATGGAGGAATGCAGAAGAAAAATGTATGTCCAACTGAGGCAATTTAAACCTGGTATATTAATGGAACAGTCTACTGACATTCATAAGACATGACTTATGAATGTATTGTATCATATAATTGTAATTTTTAAATAGAAAATAATTTTTGAAACTCAAAAAGGTGGTCATGTATCCATTCTTTGATAACATAATGACTATGGTCCTGTTCAGCTACATCTGACAATTGGAGAATGAAATCACAAGCAATAGAGGGGGTGCTGCCTAAAATAAAGTTCTGGTTCTATGAAAACATCCACAGGTTAAACATAGCTTTGAATGAAATAGCATTTGCCTCCTTTCATCATAAAAATGTGTTTGCATGTGTTTCCTTATTCAATGACAACCCACAGATAGATGGATTATCCACTTATCTTGAAACATACATTTCTCTGCACATCTTCTTGCATGCTTTCCATCAGTTTATTCATTTCTTCCATTTTCATTGTTGCAGTTCGCAGGTCAATTTTTGCTTTCCTGTACAAAAAAAGACAATTTCGACAAATGTTTTGTACAAGAGAATGTAAATTACACTAATTAATCATCCGCTTCATTCATTTATAAACATAGGAACATAGAAAATAGGTGCAGGAGGGGGCCATTCAGCCCTTCGAGCCAGCACCGCCATTCATTGTGATCATGGCTGATCATCCACAATCAGTAACCCATGCCTGCCTTCTCCCCATATCCCTTGATTTCACTAGCCCCTAGAGCTCTATCTAACTCTCTCTTAAATCCATCCAGTGATTTGGCCTCCACTGCCCTCTGCGGCAGAGAATTCCACAAATTCACAACTCTCTGGGTGAAAAAGTTCCTTCTCACCTCAGTTTTAAATGGCCTCCCCTTTATTCTAAGACTGTGGTCCCTGGTTCTGGTCTCCCCCAACATTGGGAACATTTTTCCTGCATCTAACTTGTCCAGTCCTTCTCATCCTTCTAAACTCCAGTGAATACAAGCCTAGTCTTTTCGATCTTTCCTCATATGACAGTCCTGCCAACCCAGGAATCAATCTCGTGAACCTACGCTGCATTACCGCAATTATAAGGACGTCCTTCCTCAAATTAGGAGACCAAAATTGTACACAATACTCCAGATGTGGTCTAACCAGGGCCCTATACAACTGCAGAACCTCTTTACTCCTATACTGAAATCCTCTTGTTATGAAGGCCAACGTGCCATTAGCTTTCTTCACTGCCTGCTGTACCTGCATGCCAACTTTCAGTGACTGGTGTACAAGGACACCCAGGTCTCGCTGCACTTCCCCCTTACCTAACCTGACACCATTGAGATAATAATCTGCCTCCTTGTTTTTGCTGCCAAAGTGGATAACCTCACATTTATCTACATTATACTGCATCTGCCATGCATCTGCCCACTCACTCAACCTGTCCAGGTCACCCTGCAACCTCCTAACATCCTCTTCGCAGTTCACACTGCCACCCAGCTTTGTGTCATCTGAAATCTTGCTAGCATTACTTCGAATTCCATCATCCAAATCATTAATATATATGGTAAATAGTTGCGGCCCCAGCACCGAGCCTTGCGGCACTCCACTCGCCACTGCCTGCCATTCTGAAAAGGACCCGATTATTCCTACTCTTTGCTTCCTGTCTGCCAATCAATTCTCTATCCATGTCAACACTCTGCCCCCAATACCATGTGTTCTAATTTTGCTCACCAATCTCCCATGTGGGACTTATCAAAGGTTTTCTGAAAGTCTAGATACACTACATCCACTGGCTCCCCTTCTTTCATTTTACTTCTCACATCCTCAAAAAATTTGAGAAGATTAGTCAAGCATGATTTCCCTTTCATAAATCCATGCTGACTTGGACTTATCCTTTTACTGCTATCCAAATGCACCGTTACTACCTCTTTAATAATTGACTCCAGCATCTTCCCCACCACCGATGTCAGGCTAACTGGTCTGTAATTCCCCGTTTTCTCTCTCGCTCCTTTCTTGAAAAGTGGGATAACATTAGCTATCCTCCAATCTACAGGAACTGATCCTGAATCTATTGAACATTGGAAAATGATCACCAATGCGTCCACTATTTCTAGAGCCACCTCCCTTAGTACCCTGGGATGCACACCATCAGGCCCTGGGGATTTATCAATCTTCAGTCCCATCAGTCTACCCAATACTATTTCTCGCCTAATGCAAATTTCTTTCAGTTCCTCTATCCCCCTAGATCCACTGTCCTCTAGTACATCTGGGAGATTGTTTGTTTAATAACACACTTGCACCTGAACTTGTAGGGCCTGGCTCAAGAACCACTTCACACATAGCCAAAGCCAACATTCAGTAATGTATTGAAGAATATTGCTTTTCATTTGCTGAACACGTCAAACCCACATCTTGTCTCTGTATGGGTGGATGTAAATGTTCACCATAAAAAGAGGTACAAGTGTGCCAATTGTTAGTTTTTCAACTAGAAAACACCCTGGAAAAGGCAAATTCCTTGTATGCAATACATACTTGGCTATTAACATTTATTCAATTCAATTCAATCCAATCATTCAATCCCATTTTGTGGGAATTCACTTTTTATTGGGTGCCACATCTGCTCGCAAATATTCCTAATACTAAACTCAATCTTTGTAAAATTAAATATTTGGACAATTAAATACCTTATTCAGATTGATAAGGGGCAGCAACTTGTTCCCACAGCACAATATTGAAGTGACAGCATGTTATACTCTATCTGAAATTTATTGATGTTAGCAGAATTTAATTTCGGAAGCAGAGTACAACACAATTACACTATGTTTAGCAGAGAACCAAAATCTACCCAAAAATTGTTCTTGCACTTGAACGTCTTACTTCAATTTTTAAATCAAAGCTGATGATAAAAATAGCCATGCTATTGCATCTCAGCAGCATTACTGTAACTGTTTAGGTATGTTAGGTAGTGGTTTGGATGAGAGTGGTCATGGGTGTTGCGTAGTCAATTGTATCAGTTGGGAGTTGGCTGTTGGGGTGAGGTAAGAAGGTGGAGACTGGTGGGGTAATTAAGAATGTAATGTGTAAATGTGATGGTCAGTGGGTCGTTAGAAGCCACAGTACTGAAGTGGGATCAGAAAAATCTTGATGACAGACACTGCCTTCAGAAGGAATGGGGGAAGGAGTCTGAGATTACATCAACCACTTGTTGCAACTAACTTCCTTAGATTAGTTTACAAAATGAGATAAATTGGTATTGCAGTACTGCACTGTTCTATCCTATATATCATTTCAGGTCCTGGACTGTCAATAGAGTCTGAGTTTAACTTTTTAAAAGTTAAAAAATGTTTAATGATAATGTTTAATAATTGTAAATATATACATTGATTTTTAAATTTTTTATTTTTTTTTCAAAATGTTGATAGCTTTCAGAAGAATTCAAAGTGCATGACAAACTTGATATTTTACTATGAACCAGAATTAAAGCATTTCCCTCTGAGCTATTTGAAACGTCGTTTTGGGTGCTCATATGAAAGAAGAACATCAGGGAAGGCCCATTATCACACAGGCCCAGCACTGTTTTTGGATCAGATTGGCTCTGGGGAAGCAAGTAGGCAGACTGGATTCAGAAAACCTATCGGGGAGGTCAACAACAAGCACAGACAGCTCACTACTAACTGCAAATTCTGGACTAATATTTAGCCGATACCAAAAACAATATTTCATTGTTCCGATAAAATATATCAATTTGAAACATTGACTGTGTTTCTCTACTCACAGAAGATGTCTCACCCGTCACACATGTCTGATTAGATTTCAGATTAACGATCTTTTATCAGATCTATTCTGTATGATTTAATGATTAGAATATCCTATTATATTATAGGAAAAATAAATCAAACTCAAATGCACCACTGCATGCTTAATTTTGTTTAGAGATACAGCAAGGAAACAGGCCCTTCGGCCCATTGAGACCACACTGACCATCAATCACCCATACACTAGTTCTATGTCCTACACATTAGGGCAATTGATAGAGGCCAAGTAACCTATAAACCTGCATATCCTTGGAATGAGAGAGGAAACTGAGGCACCCAGAGAAAACCCATACGGTCACAGGGAGAACGTACATACTCCATATAGACAGCACCCGAGGTCACAACGAACCCGGGTCTCTGGCGTATAAGGCAGCACCTCTACCAGTATGCCACTGTGCTGCCCATGAGAAAGAGGTAGATCTGTAAATCAGTAAAATAATGGATATTCCTCTCAAATGTTAAATCATTTTACATAGAATACATTCACATTTTATTTTTGTAGGCATGTATAATACACAAACCTGAATTCTTTGTGGTTTTGCTCCAGTTCCAAATTCTGATCTGTCTCTGTTTTTATAAACTGTTGATTAGCCTGTTTAAAAGACAAAATGGTTTGTTCATTTAGGATAAATTGTACAATGATTCTATGCACAACCACCAGTCTGCCACTCAAATCAAGAAGAAACAATAACGTAACTACATATGTTATTTTAAAGTTGACAATTCAAATATTCTTAATATTGAATTCTACTTTTAAACACCATATGCATCACTGTCCTGCCACGTGCCGACAATTTGTCATCATTATCCAACTCAAATAATATTGGTCTTAAGTGTTTTGGTCTATATTTATTTTTTATTGCATACGAGAAATAATTGTGTAGGAAAGAACTGCAGATGCTGGTTTAAATCAAAGGTAGACACAAAATGCTGTAATAACTCAGCGGGTCAGGCAGCATGTCTGGAGAGAAGGAATGGGCGATGTTTCGGGTCGAAACCCTTCTTCAGTCTGACCCGCTAAGTTACTCCAGCATTTTTTGTGTCTACCTGAGAAATAATTGTGCTTACAATAAATCAAAATATTCAGATACATGTTGTGACTTTACATATATAGGATACATTAAATATTTCACAGGCAACAGAATAATTGCTTTGACAACAGTTATTGTTTTGCATGCAAATATGTTCCTCAACATGTTCAAGCAAAGTACAATACGATCAATGAACACTACATCCAGTTGGTAATAATGGTTCAGCTATGAACACTAATCAGGAAGACACTTCTAAAATACTTCTTTAAAAACATTCCAGGGCATCTTTGACATCATTAACTGCAGACTGATGAGAGACTTTATTTTAATGTCTTGTCTGAAAAATAACGTTTCCTCGGCATTTCTTTCATGCAGCAAAAAATATAAACAGAGGTTATCTATTCAACAAGACTTGACATGTTGCCTAACACTACCACAGTAGGATGGATCACCCAAAATATGGTCAAGGGGAATGATTGTTAACTGTTCCAAACATGAAAGAGGCGGGAAAGAAAATTCCACAGCCTGGGGTCTAGGCAGCTGAAGGTCCAGTCTTTGATGACAGGTGTGTAAGGCCTAAACTGGATGAAGGTAGGCAATGTAATGGAAGGAATATGAAGACATTTGACCAGATAGATGATAACCTAAAATCTGCAGCATACAGGCTGCAGGAGCCAATATACTTCAACAAATACAGTGATGAAATGTGATGTGTTAAAATATATGCAACAGATCTTTTGCTGAACACGCAAGGTGGAAATGGGAGGCAAACCAGGAGCACACAGGAGAGTATCTGTGGAGAGATGGAATGGGTGACGTTTCGGGTAGAAGGGATTGAAGATTTCTTCAATCTGAAGAAGGGTCTCGACCAGAAACGTCACCCATTCCTTCTCTCCAGAGGTGCTGCCTGTCCCGCTGAGTTACTCCAGCATTTTGTGTCTATCTTTGATTTAAACCCGCATTTGCAGTTCCTTCCTACACAGAACACAGGAGAGATTGGCTGAGCCCAGAAAAGCATGGATGAACAACAGATAGGCTGACACAGGTCAAGAGACAAACAACAGACACAAGGAACTGCAAATGCTGGAATCGCGAGAAAAAAATAACCAAATTGCTCGGGGAACTCTAAGGGGGTTAAGTAGCATCTATGGAGGGAATGGACAGATGACATTTTGGGTCGGGACCCTTCTTCAGACTGATGGAGTCAGATGGTTGGGGTAGGCTGGTAAAGAGAGGTGGGATGGGACAAAGCCTGGCAAGTGATAGATAGGAGATGCAAGTATGGAGGAGGAGATATAGGCAGTCTAGGTGATGGAGAGGACATGGGATATACATTCAGTTAAGTAGTTGAAGATATGAATAGTCTGACTCAGTCGAGATAAAGCTACAATGGGAGGTGGGATCTGTTGCTAGGGAATGGTGACCTAAAACAATGCCTCTGGTCTTCTAAATGATTAGTTGGAAGATATTTCCCTAACATGGCAACACAGAGGAAGTGGATGGGTGAAAACTGCAATGTTTTCAAATATCTGCGACTGTTCCAGACCGCACCTCAAAGTATGAAAAGATGGTGGTCGTGACCATCCAAAATGTTATCTGTCCAATTCCCTCCTTAGATGCTGCCTGACTCGCTATGTTCCTCCAGCAATCTGTATTTTGCTCAATATTGCAACATCTGCAGTCTCTTTTGACTCCATTATTGAATTTGGTCCCTGGAAGTTTTCAATATTGACTAAAGTAATAATTTTACCATTGGGCCAAGCAGAAAATTTGAGAAAAATAATTTATTGTCATAAATCTATTAAATTGATAGATAAGATACATTGATCCTCAAGCTCGCTGAACACAATTCAAATGTGTATTAGATCAAAATCTTTTCACGGAATTATTTTCCAAAGAGTTCTTTGTATTAAATCACAGATTGGGTTGGATATGACATGAGGATTTTACTTGTGTTTGTCTTACCATTTTTAATTTTTGATTAGCGATTTGAAGCTGATGAATAAGTTGTTGAAACTGAGCCAACTGATCCTGAAACAAAAATACCATAAGAAGTTATGCTCTTGCTGGTAGTGCTCAGAAGTAAGCAATTTATTAACTTGTTGACATATCTTTAAAATTAATTCTTTTATTTGGGAATTTACGTTTATTTAAATGAAAAAAAACCCTTCTCTACATTTCATCAGAAACAAGATAGTTTTGAGATACAGCATGGAAACAGGCCATTCAGCCCACCAAGTCCACGCCAACCATTGATCACCCATTCTCACTAATTCTATGTTTTCCCATTTCTCATGCACTCCCTACACACTAGGGGTAATTTACAGAGACCAATTCACCTACAAACCCAAACATCTTTGGGATGTGGGATGAAACAAGGGGCCACAGTTTAAGAATAAGGGGCCACAGTTTAAGAATAAGGGGTAGGCCATTTAGAACGGAGATGAGGAAGAACTTTTTCAGTCAGAGAGTGGTGAAGGTGTGGAATTCTCTGCCTCAGAAGGCAGTGGAGGCCAGTTCGTTGGATGCTTTCAAGAGAGAGCTGGATAGAGCTCTTAAGGATAGCGGAATGAGGGGGTATGGGGAGAAGGCAGGAACGGGGTACTGATTGAGAGTGATCAGCCATGATCGCATTGAATGGCGGTGCTGGCTCGAAGGGCTGAATGGCCTACTCCTGCACCTATTGTCTATTGTCTAAACCGGAGCACCTGGGGGAATGTGCAAACTCCACACAGAGGTTATGATCGAACCCGATCCCTGGTGCAGCTCTACCAGCTGCGCGACTGTGCCGCCACTAGTTCATCCAACTCTTATGAAATAATAAAATGCTGAGGAAATCATACAGTCTGTTGCTGTTGGTCAAAATCATGATCTTGAGTTGCTGACACGTGATCTTGGTACATCTGCTGCATTTGCTCCAAAGTTTGCGAAACTGATTGCCATAACTCCAAGGCTAGGTCTTTTTCCTAGAATACAAGAGAGGCCTATTATGAAAGTAATTTTCCATTATCAAGTAAATTTAGAATGAAATTAATTATGGACTAAATCCCATGGCATATGACTTACATTAGGCAAAATGCATCGAGAGTGAAAAAAAAAAAATTGTAGACCTTTTGCAGTTCCTTGTTTCTTCATTCAGATCTAATATTTTCTCAAAGCCCCTTTGCTTAATTCACTAGTTTTACTGCTGATCATTAAAGTACAGCTATGACATGACTGTTGAAAATGAGCTCTTTAACTCTACAAAATGGTAAAATACGCCACTAAAAATGTACAAACATGAGCAATAGTTGCTGAGGAGAAGCAAAAAGAACAGAAAAAAAATTCTGGAAATACTCATCTCATTTGGTGCTTGTGCATCGAATTGGGTATAAATTAGCTGTTATGTTTTGCTACGTAATAGCAGCAATACCTCAAAACTAACTGACTGTTAATATTTTAGGTCTTCTTATTGCTAAGATAAGATGTTTAAATATGAACATTTTTTTTCCTTTGAGGTACCCGAAGAAATGTGAGCGGCACAAGCTTATTATTCCTCAGTACCAAAAGTGTGAATAAATGGATGAACAGTCAGATTTTAGATCAATTGTGGATGTATCTGACAAAATCAATGCAAAAAAAAGTTTAAACATTTCTGAAGCCCAAGAACAACTAACCTACACTGTAGAGTGGTATATATATTTACTGATATCCTGCTTAAAATGTAATTATGGCGAGGCCATGAAAATAAAATTCTGCCAATAGTCAGAATACAAAACTACAAATTAAATTGAAAGTTAAAACTTTATCCAATTGATTTTGATAATACTGGTAAATTGTGGGATAGTGCCAGAAAGATAATAATGAAAGGTGTCAAGACTATTGCAAAACACAACCGGTTTATCAAACTAATCGAAGCATTACTGAATCCAGTCCTCACGGCACTCTACGGTTTTCAGATGATTATATCTAAATACAATTAACTCCTTTCAAAATTGTCATGATAATGGGTTTTTTCTTTTTTTGAAAGTTAAGTAGGTCCATCTCTTTGTTACTAATTGCTTACTTTTTTAGCAAGTTGCAATTGCTCCTTCAGGTTATTCACCACTGCTCCTTCTGCAATGTCAACATCACCAATTCTTGCACTAGAAGGTAGAGATTCCAATTGTTTTTCAACGCTCTCCTGTAATTCTGCATGCAATCTGGAGCAGAGACAATTTAGAGGACGAGTTAGAAAGTAGTGTCTTACTTAGCTATTTCTTTAAATGTGAAATATCTTTGAACAGTGAAATTGTAGCCAAGAAAAATATAGGTCTAAGTTCAGATCTATTCACTACAATCTCGTGCTCAATGATTTGCATAGATAACAGCACTACTCTGAATGAATTGCAGGTGACAATATAATAATGAAATGGTCTGACGTTCAATCTACAGTTTATGCTGAGTTGATTGATGTTGCCCACATACCGAGTAGATAAGTGACATATTAGGTCCAGTTTAGAGAATGAGAAAATGGTTTCAGCTTGTGAACAATGCTAGAAAATGCAATTGTAAACATCAGCAACATGAGCGAGATATCCTTAACTATTAAATGGAGCTTCTCGCTTTCAAACCTGATAATTCATATCAAAACTCTTTGAATGGCAGTCATTGGCTGGATGCAAGCACTTCCATAGAACCAAACTGGATAATTAGTCTGTGTTTGAAGGGAAGCAATACAACTGAAAATGTGGTCTGACCAGCCCGTGTTTGTTGAAATCTGTGTCTCGGGGATCAACCCATGCATTTATCTCATCTCACAAATTCTTAGAAAAAGCAAATCAATAATGCCAAGGTAATTTTACAGCACAATTTAAAGTCTGCCCTAATTTAAAGTTCAACTATATTTAACTTGGCAATAATTCTAAACTGAAAAGTTGGGTAATCTCACCTTTCATTTTCTCTTACAACAACTTCAAGCTTTAATTTGATCTCATTCATATGAATCTATGTTAAAATGTAAAAGAAAATATGTTGCTGGAAAGAAGATGTATAAACTTTAAGAAATTCCTCAAATTATAAAACAAAGTAAGGTGTAGGTTACCTGGTGATAATTCAACTGCTCATTCACTTTTTGCATCTGTTTGTCATATTCTGCTATGAGAGGTGCCATAAGGCTGTTAGAGAAAAGGAAAGGAAATTCAATTAAAGATAAATAAAATTATGTACTTAGAAACTCAGCAACTTCAAATAATATAAATCATGGAACTTAATCAATGTTCTTTTACTTAATATAAATAATGAGAATTGTACTATGGTGGCATTGTGGTACAGCAGTAGAGTTGCTGCCCTACAGTTCCAGAGACCCCGGTTCGATCCTGACTATGGACGTTGGCTATATGGAGTTTGTACATTCTCTCCATGAACTTTTTTCCCCCGGGCGCTTCGATTTCCTCACACACTCCAAAGATATACAGGTTTGAAGGTTAATTGGCTGTGGTAAAATTGTATATTGCCCGTTGTATAGGATAGTGGTAGTGTACAAGGACCACTGGTTGGCGCTCACTCCGTGGGCTGAAGGACCTATTTCCGCATTGTATCTCTAAAAACGACTAAATTGTCGGCAGTTATGAAGGCTTTAATATAATGTTTCCCTTTCATTGAAAAGCTCTGTTCTCTTTATCTGTACATTGTCTCTGCATCACAAATCAGTCCCGAGTAGGTTTAACAGCAAGGCAATGGAAATGATCACATTACTCAAATTAACTTGAGATAGTATGAAACAAACATTTTTACCTTTTGATCTTTGTATGTTAAAAACAATCTGAATCACTCAACATTTATCATTTTCAATACAGATAATTAAAGTTTGAAAAACATGTTCACACAGACGGTGATGGGTATATGGAACGAAAGGTTGTTGAGGCAGGTACTTTAACAACATTTAAAAGATATTTGGACAGGTGAGATTAGTGAAGATGGTGCATCTTCGTCAGCATGGGCGAGTTGGGCCGATGGGCCTGTTTCCATGCTGTATGAACCTTTGTTTGCAACAACAATAAACATAAAATCATGTGAGTGAGAACTAATGTGAACATTATCATCAACAAAATTTAGCAAGGTGACCCTTACCATTTGTCCATGAGCCAAGGTGCTGGAGGATCATGCTCTTTTAAATGCTTCACCTAAATCAACAGAGAAAACAACTAATATGCAACCTTTTTAAAGCATCTTTTCTATTACATAGCAAGCCTTCCCCAGTAGGACTCAAGAAGTCCCAGTTCTGATTTAAATGTTCAATTTCCGATTGAAAATAATAGCAGATTTGTTTATTATAAATCAACCTTTACTCAGCCATTTCTTCCGAACTTAAGCTCATAGAGATACATCACATAAACAAGCCCTTTGACCTATTGGGTCCAACCCAACCATCAAAGACCCATTTACACTCATCCTAAACTAGTTTAGCAGCCACAGGGAGAATGGGTGAATTTTGCACAGGTAGCACCAAAGCTCAGGATTAAACCCTGGTTGTTGGAGCTGTCAGACAGCATCTCTATTGGTTGTGCCACTATGCTATCCACTGAGCTGAAGCTGAGTCTCAGTTTGCTGATTTCACTCAAAGGAATATGGAGTTCTGAAAGTTGAACAGAACACACTTGTGGCTAAAGATTGCAAATTAGAAACTGAAGTGAACTCTCTTCAGATTAACAGAGTAAAAATTATGTCTGACTGTATGTAAAGTACACAATGGATCAAGGGAGACATTTGGTTAAAGTGGACAAAGTAGATCAGCCCAAGATGTAAGATGATCCTCAAGCCTGGGTGAGGGGCCTTGTTGAAACCTGGTTGAAACTGGATTATACCAGTCTCTGTGACCTGTTGCAAATAAAGTGACCTTAAGTGAACCCTTGCCTGGATACTGCCCAGCAACAACTCCTCAGACTCTAAGGGTGGGAAAATGTAAGGAAGGGGTTGAATAAAAAGCGATGTATGCTTTGTATCCAAGAGCATTCATTCTAGGACATGAGAGCATCTGTCCTGGGACCTGTGTAAACCAAGTTGGCCAATTTGAAATAAAGAGGTGGTTCTGAAAGTAAATCCTGGACTCCACATGAAATTTTCCCCATCTATAATGTATGATTCAGCTACAACATGTAAGGCTATAAGAAAACATTTGGGAAATATAATAATTTTGAAGACACTGTACCTCATTAATAGCAGAACTGGGCAGCTGCATTGCTTGGTTCTGAGCGAGCACAGCATTTAACCGTTGCACTTTAAGACAAAATTGAACACAATACAACATTCAAAATTCAATTTTTTATTCTATGTTCTGCAAAAAAGCATCTTCCTATTAAAATGCAATGAACGAGATGTCAAATGCTGTTTATAGTTGTGAAAACCCTGTGAGAAGATTTTTCTAACATTATGAAGATGGGGAATAGAAACTAGGAATTTTAACTAGAAGGCATTTTACTAATAAATCCAATCGGGAATTCAGGAAAATCCTCATCACCTACATAGGCGAGAATGCGGAGCTAACTACCATAGGATTATGAACTGAAAACAGTCTAGATAGATTTAAGGGAAACTCAGGTAAGTACACAAAGAAAAAAGAATAAAAGGATTTTGTGGACAAGAGGGAGAAGGAGAAGGATCATATGGAACATAAACACAGTTCTACATTACATCGCAAGTTGTTGTCGTTAATCCCTCCTCTGGAGACATGAGGCAGTTCAGCAAACAAAGTTGTGCTGCTCCATTTAACTCTGTATGTACAGCAAGCACATTGCATATCCGTTTACATGGCATTCTGTCAGATCTCTATCCACTTGGCTACGCACCATTCTCTGGTTCATCTTAACCACCATAGATATACCCCTATGAAATTAGATTAGTCAGAAGAAACTACAAAACTGTAAATCTATCCTCAAATAAACAATCTGTTTATAAAAAGAAATATAATTTAAAAAAAATAATATTTTCCTATCCGCTGGTAATATCTAGCTGAACTATTTCCCCCATTAGAATTTACCTTTAATGCTTAACCTCATCCAAACTAGAAAGGCAGGAGGAGTGGGAACCAGAGCAGCAGGTCAGCAAAGGAAATGGCTAAAATAAAAGCGGGTAAACCATTCAAGTCTCAAAGGAAGACTATGGGGTTAATGAAGGGCTGAAGTATGTTTACTTCAATGCAAGGCGTATTGTGGATAAAGCCAATAAATTTAGAGAATGGATCAGTGCATGGAATAATGATGTTGTGGCAATTACAGAAACTCGGTTGTGAGAGGGACACGACTGGAAGCTCAACGTACCTGGGTTTCGATATTTTAGACATAACAGAGAAGGGGGTAAAAGAGGCATAGGGGTTGCTTTGATATTCAAGGAGAAGGTCATGGGAGTACTCCAAGAAGACAAAATGGAGGGTACGTCTCGCCTTTCTCCTTTATCGTTACTTTTTTGCATATCTTTCATTCATATGTTATATTTCTCTCTATATCACTGTCTATATCTCTCATTTCCCTTTCCCTGGATTCTCAGTCTCAAGAAACGTCACCTATTCCTTTTCGCCAGAGATGCTGTGTGACCTGCTGAGTTACTCCAGCTTTTTGTGTCTATCTACAGCGACATTATGGGTTGAGCTCCCAAATAAGAAAGGAGCAATTACTCTAATGGGATTATATTACAGGCCATCCAATACGCAGTGGGAGATGGAGGATCAGATATGTAGAGAGATTACAGAAGGATGCAAGGATTACAGAAGGATGCAATGTAACCACAGAGTTGTTGTAGTGGGTGACTTTAACTTCCCCAATATTGACTGGGACTTCCTCAGGGCAAGAGAATTGGATGGGGCAGAATTTGTTAGGTGGAAGATGTCAATCCTGCCAATCCAAGAGGGACTCCTTAAATAGTATGTGGATAGTACGACTCGCAAGGGACCATACTGGACCTTGTTTTGGGAAACGAGCCTGGCCAGGTGACTGGTGTTGAGGTGGAAGAAGCATTTGGGGATAGTGATCAAAAGTTTTAAGATTGTTCTGAATAGAGACAGGCCTGGATGTCGATGGAAGTTACTTAATTGGGGCACAGCAGATTACAATGTCATTAGGCAAGAGTCAGGGAGGGTAAATTGGGATCAATTGTTATTGGGTATGTCCACCAATGACATGTGGGAATCGTTTAAAAGCCATGCAGGATCGACATGTTCCTGTAAGAAGGGATAAGGATGATAGAAGAATATAAAATTATGAGAGACATAAATAAGATAGACAGTCTGAACCTTTATCCCAGAGTATAAATATCCAACACTAGAGAGCAGAGCAAAAAGGTGAGGGGGAAAAAATTAATGGATGTGCCGGACAAGTTTTTTTTTACTCAGAGGGTGGTGGGGGCCTGGAATGCATTGCTAGGGGTGATGGTGGAGGCAAATAAAATAGTGGCGTGTAAGAAACTTTTAGATGGGTACGTAGGTTTGCAGGAAATGGAGCGATATAGATCACTTGCAGGCAGATAAGATCAGCTAGGCAACACGATGGGCACAAACATTGTGGGCCGAAGGGCCCGTTGCTGTGCTGTACTGTTCTATGTTCTTATGGAAGGTCTGAAATATTAAGGAAAATATAAACATGTATTGTCTTCACAAATGATTTGCTTAGTAACTCTTGTTCCATTTATTCTTTTCAATTAGGAACTGTGCCTTAAGCTTGATGTTCTTTTAGCGCTTAAGTTAACATCACTTAACAGCTCTGAACTGCTCCACTGCTCAGCAAAACTTACCTTGATCTCTCAGAAAGTCTACTTCAGGAGTATCCATGCTCTTGGTTTTGTAAATCGCAAACTAAAGAGCCAAACCGTGGATGTCTCCAGCTAAAGTCTGAAAAAGATTTCGGGTTTCTAAATTGAAAATAATAATACCTATAGGTTTTTCATGATTGATAAATGTAGGACAAAAACAAAATATTCATCACATTGAGTGTTAGCTGTTCGTTCACTCCCTTTGATATCTCTGGCAGTATTTTTTCATTCACATTTATCCAATTCTCTTTTTAAATCATCTGCAGATAATTCATCCCAAATCCTACCACTCATTATATGCAAAATAAATCTATCATCTCTGATTCTATCGATCTTAAAGTTATATCCTCTGATTATGAACCTTCAGCGATTAGAAATACTTCTTCCTGAAATGTAACTTCTCATGAAAAAAAAGTTTAAATTTGACAATTGGCGCTATTAAGTCTATTTATAAATATTAGCTTCAAAGAAATGGATTCAGTCATCACGACACAACATTTTCCTCATCAATTACTTCTTCTAAATCTGCAATTTAGTAAAATCTATACTTCTGAAATTCATCTCCACCAAATGCAGCAAGGTAATTATGCATTCAGTGCCAATTTCTGCTCGTCTATTTTTGATTACACAAGTTACAACAAAGAGTCTACATCTCCCTCTACTGGAAATGCACTGGAATCAAAGTTTCCAGATGTCAGACCTTAAAAGAATCCCTCATGGTTTCAGAATGTTATTTCACTGCAGAGACAATTCCATACGAGTAATAAAACTTTAATATATTTACAATATATTCAGATTATAAATTTCTGAGAGAAATATCACTTTCCAGAGTTTTCATCAAATTACTGGGAAAAACATTCAAAATGTATCTTATTTTAAATAAGATTCCAGCATCTCAAGTTTATTTTATCTCTTGTACACCCAAAAACTATGACGATGTTAGAATTAATGACATGTGTTAAAATAGATTTTGAAAATACATAATACACAAAATCCTGGAGTAACTCAGCGGGTCAGGCAGCATCTCTGGAGGACATGGATAGGTGACGTTTTAGGTCGGGACTCTTCTTCAGACTCATGACCCAATCTGAAATGTCACCTGTACATATCGTCAGAGATGCTGCTTGACCTGCTGAGTTACTCCAGCACTTGCTGTCTTTTTTGTAAATCAGTATCTGCAGTTCCTTGTTTGTACCTTAAATTACACATTTTTAGGAGACGGCTAAAAGGCAAACCTGAAAAAGTTGTTAATTTGTGTTATTCTTAGTGCCACAACCTAACGAGTATAAAAACTGCAAGATTTCAATGTGTCTGGAAAAATAGTGCAAAGGGCCAACTGCAGAGCAGAAGTAACTTGGGCAACTCATGTATTTTCTATGTGAACAGAACCAAATTGCAACATGGTATTATGATCATAAACCAACAATGAGGACCTAACTCAAACAAGGACAGAAATGAGACCGATTAGTAAGGGAAAAAGGGGAATATAACGAGTGTCAGCAATGATCAAGAAGTAATGGGGTACTGAACGAGAACTTTACACCTGTCTGCAATGGAAATTGCAGTCAATATTTTAAATAAAGAAGGTATGTAAAGATGTAATAAAATTAGATTAAAAATTGCTTTAAAAGTAGGCAGTGCAGAGTAAAAACATCCTATGGCACTGTTATGTGTTTTAAATTACCGAGAAAGATAAATTGGAAATGGCAGATTGACTCTAGTTGCAACTCTTCAGTTCTCCTTAATGATGGAAATCAAACAGTTATAAATATTCAAAACAACGGGATAATGGACAAACCCATTAACTATTGTTTTGTCATTCTATTAAAATTGGTTGGCATCTTTAAAGAACATAACTACTGGACAGAATTATTACTTGCAAATATTGGATTATGAATAACACACTGTATAGATTTGTCAAACAAAAAAATTACCTGACAAGCCTTTATGATGAAATTGCAGGAAGTATTGACGAAGGTCATGTAGTATATATATATATATAAACATGATAATTGATAAAGCCTCATGAGTCAATTTTGCTAAAAGGTGCATGGTTTTAAGATGCAGAGACAGCATATTTAAAACAAATCTAATATTAACTCAGCTTCCCTTTCCACATGTGCTTTCTGACCTGCTGAATGTATTTGAAGGTATCACAAAATGCTGGAGTAACTCAGCAGGTCAGGCAGCATCTCTGGAGAGAATGGGTGACGTTTCAGGTCGAGACCCTTCTTCAGACTGATGTCGGGGGGGGGGGGGGGCAGCACAAAGAAAGGAGACGGGAAGACACTGGGAGAACTGGGAAGGGGAGGGGAAAATAGGGACAGAGGAGCTATCTAAAGTTAGAGAAGTCAATGTTCATACCGCTGGGCTGTAAGCTGCCCAAGTGAAATATGAGGTGCTGTTCCTCCAATTTGCGGTGGTCCTCACTATGACACTGGAGGAGCCATGACAGAAAGGTCAGTGGGAGTGGGAGGGGAAGTTGAAGTGCTCAACCACCAGGTTGGTTAAGGCGGACTGAGTGAAGGTGTTGAGCGAAACGATCGCCTAAGGTCTCGCCGATGTTGAGAAGTTGACATCTGGAACAGCGGATGCAATAGATGAGGTTGGAGTAGGTGCAGGTGAACGTCTGCCTCACCTGGAAAGACTGTTTGGGTCCTTGGATGGAGTTAAGGGGGGAGGTAACGGGACAGGTGATGCATCTCCTGCGGTTGCTGGGGAAAGTGCCTGGGGAGGGGGTGGTTTGAGTAGGAAGGGACAAGTGGACCAGGGAGTTACGGGGGGAACGGTCTCTGCGGAAAGCAGAAAGGGGAGGAGTTGGGAAGATGTGGCCAGTGGTGGGATCCCGTTGGAGGTGATGGAAATGTTGGAGGATAATTTGTTGGATACGTTGGCTGATGGGGTGGAAGGTGAGGACAACGGGGACTGTCCTTGTTACAAATGGGGGGAGGGGGAACAAGAGCGGAGCTGCGGGATATAGAGGAGGCCCTAGTGAGAGCCTCATCTGTAATGGAGATGGGGAAGCCCCGTTTCCTAAAGAATGAGGACATCTCTGATGCCCTAGTGTGAGACACCTCATCCTGGGCGCAGATGCGGCGTAGACGGAGGAATTGGGAGTAGGGGATAGATATTTTGCAGCAGACAGGATGGGAAGAAGTGTAGTCCAGATAGCTGTGGGAGTCAGTGGGTTTGTAGTAGATGTCAGTCACTAGTCTGTCTCCTGTGATGGAGATGGTGAGATCCAGAAAAGGTAGGGAGATGTCAGAGATGGTCCTAGTATATTTAAGAGCAGGTGGCGAAATGTATGAAGTCAGTAAGTTCTGCATGGGTACAAGAGGTAGCACCAATGCCGTCATCAATGTAGCGGAGGTAGAGTTTGGGGATGGGGCCATTGTACGTCTGGAACAGGGATTGTTTGACAAAGAGGCAGGCATAGCCAGGGCCCATGCGAGTGCCCATAGCTACGCCTCCGGTTTGGAGGAAGTGGGAGGAGTCAAAGGAGAAGTTGTTGAGTTGTTGAGGTTCTCACCCTCGACTCCATCCAAGAACCCTTTCCAGGTGAGGTAGAGGTTCACCTGCACCTCCTCCAACCTCATCTATTGTATCCGCTGTTCCAGATGTCAACTTCTCTACATCGGCGAAACCAAATGCAGGCTAGGCGATCGTTTCGCTCAACACCTTCACTCAGTCCGCCTTAACCAACCTGGTGGCCGAGCACTTCAACTCCCCGTCCCACTCCCAGTTTGACCTTTCTGTCATGGGCCCCCTCCAGTGTCATAGTGAGGCCCACTGCAAATTGGAGGAACAGCACCTCATATTTCACTTGGGCAGCTTACAGCCCAGTGGTATGAACATTGACTTCTCTAACGATAGATAGTTCCTCTGACCCTCTCTTCCCCTCCCCTTCCCAGTTCTGCCACTGTCTTCCTATCTCCACCTATATCTTCTTTGTCGTCCCCCCCGACAAAGAAGGGTCTCGACCCAAAACGTCACCCATTCCTTCTCTCCAGAGATGCTGCCTGACCCGCTGAGTTACTCCAGCATTTTGTGATACCTTCGATTTGTATCAGCATCTGCAGTTATTTTCCTGCTGCCCTGCTGAATGTATTCAGTATTTTCTGTTAAACAGCATTGCTGCAGAAGGATCTTGGGGTCAAAAGTCCATAGTTCCCTGAAAGTGGCAACACAAGTAGATGGAGTAATAAAGGTGAAAGATAAACTTGCTTTAATTAATGGGGATATTGAGTTTAAGAATCAGGAAGTCGTGGAGCTTTACAAAATATTAGTGAAGCTACATTTGGAGTATTATGTGTAGTTCTGGTTACCTTATTACAGGAAGGATGGAGGCTTTAGAGAAGGTGGAGAAAAGGTTTACCAGGATCCTGTCTGGATTAGAGTGTGTTAGCTATAAAGGGAGATTGGACAAACTTGGATTTTTTTCCTCCGGAATGCCAGAGAAGAGGTTGAGGAGAGGAGATCTGATAAGTTTACAAAATTATGAGATATGGTACAGTCAGAACCTTTTTCCCCAGGATGGAATTGAAAAATACTAGAGTGCACAGCTTCGTCAGAGCGAGACAGTTTAAAATGGAGATTTGCAAAAACCAGAGAGTATGAGCTGCCTGGAATGCACTACCAGACATGGTGGTGGAAGCAGATACAATATTGGTATTTAAAAGCTTTTTGATAAGCACATGAATATGCAGGGTATGGAGGAATATGGATTACAAGCAGGCAGAATTTGTTTAATGTGACATCGTGTTTGGCATAGACATTATGGGCCAAAGGGCCAGTTCTTGAGCAGTACTGTTCTATGTTTTCTATTCTATTGCAGATTTCCAACAACTGGAAACACATAAAATTATAGAAACATATAAAATTATAAAAGGACTGGACAAGCTCGATGCAGGAAAAATGTTCCCAATGTTGTGGGAGTCCAGAACCAGGGGCCACAGTCTAAGAATAAAGGGGAGGCCATTTAAAACTGAAATGCGAAGAAACATTTTCACCCTAGAGAGTTGTGAATTTGTGGAATTCACTGCCACAGAAGGCAAGAGAGGCCAATTCACTGGATGAATTTTAGAGAGAATTAGATAGAGCTCTAGGGGCTAGCGGAATCAAGGGATATGGGGAGTAGGCAGGCATGGGTTACTGATTGTGGATGATCAGCCATGATCACAACGAATGGTGATGCTGGCTTAAAGGGCCAAATGGCCTCCTCCTGCACCTATTTTCTATGTTTCTATGTAACTGCAGTTTTTGATTTTCATTCTGGTTTTGATGACCAGAGGGAAATATATAGTGGAATTCTGTAGTGTTAGTTATCAAGTTCATAGATCTTTTCAAAACACCTTAGAGTAGGTAATTCATACTATGATTTAAAATTATACAGATGGCCCAAAACTAGCAAATTTGTAACTACATTCAGGAGGTTAAGAAATATATCACCATTGAGAAAAAATATGCAGAATTTGACTCAAGTTATTATAATGCAAGGTAGAAATTAATATAGGAGCGGTAATTGAAAACTGCCCAAAGTGCTTTTTTACTTTTGTTCAATCTGGACAATGAAATAGGCAGATCAAAACATTTCTGACGCCTTTTTGCTTTAACAAAGCAATAGCATTTCCCGATGAAGCCTAACTGTGCTTGTTTTGGTTGCTGTGGATTTTTTTTTAAATGTTGCTATGATTCATAAAGTAAACACTTTGATACACTATTTACTGCACATGTCCAAGGCAGTCGGCCAGTCATCTTATTGAAACTGGTCCAATGAATGCAACGATGGAGCGCTGGATCATTCAGATCTCCATTTTCAACAATTTTCTTATTAATTTGACCTTACAAATAAGATTACAGCATTTGAATTGGGGCATTCATACTGAAAAACAATTTAACACTGTCCTGAATAAATATTTTTTTAAACTGACCATATTAGCAAAAAGAAATAACTTTTCAGGCAAAGCTGAAAACAAAACAGAAATAAAGTACTGAAAATAGATGCTTGCCAAGGTTCAGAAAACAAAAGAAAGCTATAATTATATTTGAGGCATAAATCTTTAATAACTCAAAATTAAGCACACATTTCATTATTCCTTACCATCATAAAATATTTTATATCGCCCAATACATTTCCTTTGAATAATTTGACGATTATTTATACAATTGTTTCAAGCAATCACTGTAAATGACATTTGATAACTGAGCATCCATTCTCTTCCAATAGAGATAAGAACAAACAATGAATTTATCCCTCGATTTAACTGATGCTAATGGCTGACATCACATTTTTATATTTACCACAATTTTAGCAAAAATTCTCAACTACAAAACATGATATTTAACTTGCTCCCTCCAGTCTATGCCATCATTCAATAAGATCATAACTTGCCTTGGAGACACATTGGTGGAGATGCTGAAATCTAGAGCGCAAAAAAAAAGCTACTCAAAAGGAACTCAATAGGCCAGGCAGCATCTGTGGAGGGAAATGGGCAGATAACGTTTGGATCAAGACCTTTCTAAAAGGTCCTCGGTCCATTTCCCCCAGCAGATCCTGCTAAGCTTGCAGAGTTCCTTCTGAAGTTTGTTGCTTGTTCATAGCTTGCCGTCAACTCTGCTTTCCTGCCTGTTTCCCCCCACAACCTCAAATCCGCAACATTTTCTCCTTTTAATATACCAAATATTAAAACACATATTTTTTTTAATCAAACGGTTGAAACCCTTAAGATGAAATGCATTTACATTGTAGACACAAGCAACTGCAGATGCTGGTTTACGAAAACAAGACATAAAATGCTGAAGTTACAGCGGATAGGCAGCATCCCTGGAGAACATGGAGAAGCGATACACAAAATGCTGGAGTAACTCAGCGGCAGAGACTGCCTGGCCCGCTGAGTTACTCCAGCATTTTGCATCTGTCTTATGGATAGGCGATGTTTGGGTCGGGACTAGATTCAAATAAAAATGAGGGGGTCCCGACCCTGTCCATGTTCATGGATGCTGGAGATCCACTGAATTACTCCAGCACCGTTTGTGTGATATTGACACTGCGCTGTGCAACGTGTTTGCAGTATATTTTCTTTGCTGCTCACTCCGTTTAAAAAAACCCAAATCACTGTACACGTTAAGGTGCATCATTGGTACCACTGCAGTGAATGTACTTGGTTTTGCAGCAAGGGGAGCAGCTGCCCGCGAGCCGGTGCGGTGGATGGAGCCTGGGGGCCCCGCGGTCGCCCTGGAAACCGGGCAACGCGCGCGGGGGGGAAATAACGGCCACCGGCCTGCGGAGCGAGACCGACCCGGCCCGACCACAGCGATCCGCTCCTGCCCCACCTCCAGCTGGGCTTACTCACCCCGCACCGCCCAGCGACACCGACCGACAGCCAGCCAGCAACACGGCCGCACTTCAACGGCCGCTGCCCTTCGGAGATTTAAAACCCCGCCGCCCGGCCCAGCGCTGCCACCGCTCCGAAGCGTCCGGCAGGGCAAGCAGAGCCACAACTACAGTTCCGCTGCGGATTGCTGGCGCCCGCCTCGCCACTCGCTCGTTCTGGTTCTGGTTGATTCCTGCGCAAACACCCCATAAGTGGTTATCTCGCGCAGGTCGGAGTGAGGAGGAGAGTAGTGGTTAAGTTTTGAGGTGGGCCTTTTTGACCAAGTTGAGGAGATCTAGTTGCTCACTCCCCTTTTTAAATGACCTAAACATCGGGAATGCACATGCGGTGTGTTGTGTTGGGGGTGTAACATATGTGTGTTGGGTGCTAACATATGTGAGTTGGGTGTATAACATATGTGTGTTGGGTGTGTAACATTGGGTGTGTTGGGTGTGTAACATATGTGTGCTGGTTGTGTAACATATGCGTGCTGTGTGCTAACATATGTGTGTTGGGTGTGTAACATGTTTGTTGGGTGCGTAACATGTGTGTTGGTTGTGTAACGTGTGTTGGGTGGTAACATATGTGTTGGGTGGTAACACGTGTGTTGTGTGGTAACATGTGTGTTGGGTATGTAACATGTGTGTTGGATGTGTAACATATGTGTGTAACATATTCCATTCCCTTATCCTTGGGTAAGGGGAATATTGGTAGCGGAGTTTATTGAAGTTTAGCGAGTTGACTGTTTACTGTTCCTCTTCTGACAAGTCCTCACGTTTACTGCAAAGTGCCCCGGGAAAGCACAAGAGAGTTTTGAAACGACTGCGCCTGTCAAACGACTGGGAGTTTCGGAGCTGAACAGCTGTAAGTACTGTTAGTCGTAGGTTGACAGTGCTTGGCGTGTAGGTTTTTTTTTGTTATAGTGGAGGGAAACATTGAAGGGAGTGGGTGGGGAGCGTTTATGGGGCCCACCGTGGGGTTGGCTGGTGTGAGCCTGGGTGCAGCAGGAACAGCAGAAGCGCTCCCTCATCCACCCATCAATTTCACCCTTCAGGTGCAGCCCACACACTGCCACTGCCCGCAGCAAAACTGTTTACAACAACTTATGGCGAGTCTGGAGGCTTGTACTTTGTTAAAGAAGTTTATTGCGGCAGTAATATTCAATTACAAAGGATAACAAACGAGATTACAGACAACCATTAACTCAAACTGTTCACATCGAAGTTCTCTTCCCACTGCCTGGTTTTTGGGCCCCAAAACCACCACCTGACCTTGCTGGCCAATCCAAGGGTTCGACTCACAGGACCAATCCCTATGGTCGCTACATGACCCCCCCCAGAACCTGAGGTACGGAACCTAGCAGGGAGCCGGATTTCGCGACCAGAACGAGTAAGGAGAGGGGCTGCAGGAACCACAGGAGCAGGGGGTCCCGGATCAGGTGGAATTGCAGGAGGACGGCCCCGCCGAGGCGTTTGGCCGACCAGGACAGGGCGGTCCTGATCCAAGTGTGCAGGTTTGAGCTGGACACAGAGACGAGCTCACTCCTGCCCCCAACATCCAAGGTGAAGGTGACCGTCCCTTTACACAACACGCGGAACGGTCCTTCATAGACCCTCTGCAACGGGGAACGATGGGCATCTCTACGCAGAAACACAAATTCACAGTCCTTCAAGGCAGGCGGTTCGTGCACCATGGAACACCCGTGACGTGAAGTAGGAACCGGAGCCAGGGAACCCACTCGCGCCCGGAGGGATGCTAAAACCGACGGAACCGAGGGCTGCTGACCAGAGGACTCCGGAAGGAAATCCCCGGGCACTCTGAGTGGCGAGCCATATACCAGTTCCGCGGACGAAGTTCCGAGATCCTGCTTAGGAGCAGTACGGATGCCCAAAAGGACCCAGGGGAGCTGGTCTACCCAGTCAGGGCCGTCCAGCCGCGCACTGAGGGCCGCCTTAAGTTGCCTGTGAAACCTCTCCACGAGCCCATTAGCCTGTGGGTGGTACGCCATGGTCTGCTGCAACCGGGAACCGTACAGCTCCGCAAGCGTAGCCCAAAGGGCAGAGGTGAACTGGGACCCCCGGTCGGTGGTAATGACGGACGGAACACCGAAACGGGCCACCCAATGGAGGGCCAGGGCCCGGGCACAAGAGGGGCGGAGGTGTCGGACAACGGGAAGGCCTCCGGCCAACGGGTAAATCGGTCAACCACCGTGAGTAGGTGAGTGTAGCCCCTGGAGGAAGGTAAAGGCCCAACTAAATCAACGTGAATATGAAAAAAACAGCCCGCACGGACCGTAAACTCCTGCACCGGAGGTTGGACATGCCGGTGAACTTTAGCGGTCTGGCAGGGAACACAGGAACGGGCCCAAGCGGCTACTTGTTTCCGCAGGCCATGCCACACAAACCTAGCGGCCACTAAGGCAGAGGTGGAGCGGATGGACGGGTGCGCCAGCCCATGAATGGCATCAAACACCCTGCGCTGAAGGGCGGCCGGCACCACCGGCGTAGGGCGGGGAAGGGAAACATCACACCAGACTTTTGTACCCGCAGGCCCGCAAGCCACTTGGGCCAACTTCAACCCCGAAGTGGTGGACTGGTATGCTGAGGCAGTGTCTGCCAGGCGCTGTGCCTCCGCAAGCTCCTGGAAATCCACCTCGCATTCCACCGCTGAAATTGGGGAAATGGCTGGCCGGGATAGGGCATCAGCAACAGCATTAAGCTTACCCGCGACATGTCGGACATCGGTAGTAAACTCTGAGATGGCAGTCAGGTGCCGCTGCTGGCGGGCCGACCATGGGTCGGACACTTTCGAAAAAACAAAAGTCAATGGTTTGTGGTCCGTAAAGGCCACAAATGGGCGGCCTTCTAGAAAATACCTAAAGTGGCGGACAGCTAAATAGAGAGCCAGAAGCTATACTTCAAAGGTGCTATACTTCAGCTCAGCCGGATTAAGCTGTCGGCTGAAAAACGCCAAGGGCTGCCAACTGCCATCCACCCGCTGTTCCAAAACCCCTCCCACCGCCACGTCCGACGCATCAACCGTCAGAGCCGTGGGGGCGGAGGCGCTTGGGTGGACGAGCACGGTGGCGTCTGCCAGAGCCACTTCAGCTGCCTCAAAGGCCGTCTCAGCGGCCGCGGACCACTCCAACTCGACAGGTTTGCCTGCGAGACACCGGAAGAGCGGACGCATGACCCGTGCCGCTGCCGGTACGAACCTATTGGTAGAAATTCACCCTGCCCACGAACTCCTGCAACCCCTTTACTGTGGTAGGTCACGGGAAGGCACGGACAGTCTCCACTTTTTCGGGCAAAGGAGTGGTGCCGGCAGAGGTGATCCGGTGTCCTAAGAAATCAATAGAGTGGAGGCCAAATTGACACTTGGAGGGGTGGATGATGAGCCCGTGGTCTTGAAGCCGCCGGAACACGGTCCGCAAATGGACCAGGTGTTCCTGCTCCGAGCGACTGGCGACCAGGATATCATCCAAATATATGAAAACAAAAGACAAATCCCGACCAACATGGTCCATAAGCCGCTGGAAAGCCTGTACCGCATTCTTCAAACCGAAAGGCATACGCAACCATTCGAACAACCCGAATGGAGTGATCGTGGCAGTCTTTGGTATGTCTTCCGGACGCACAGGAATCTGGTGGTAGCCCCGCACCAAATCAATTTTGGAGAATACCATGGCACCTTCCAGCCCAGACGAGAAGTCCTGGATGTGCGGTATGAGGTAGCGGGTTCGACTCTCAGGACCAATCCCTATGGTCGCACCACCATGTGACCTTGCTGGCCAATCCAAGGGTTCGACTCACAGGACCAATCCCTATGGTCGCTACAAACTCTCCAAAAAATAGGGAGGAAGTAACTAGTCGCGTTTATTCCGAAGATAGACACAACGTGCTGGAATAACAGCGGGGCAGGCAACATCTTTGGAGAAAAGGAATGGGTGACGTTTCGGGTCGAGACCCTGCTTGCCATGTGCACAAGTAGACAATTGTAGACAATAGCCATTCGGTCCTTCGAGCCAGCACCACCATTCAATGTGATCATGGCTGATCATTCTCAATCAGTACCCCGTTCCTGCCTTCTCCCCATACCCCCTGACTCCGCTATCCTTAAGAGCTCTATCTAGCTCTCTCTTGAAAGCATTCAGAGAATTGGCCTCCACTGCCTTCTGAGGCAGAGAATTCCACAGATTTACAACTCTCTGACTGAAAAGGTTTTTCCTCATCTCTGTTCTAAATAGCCTACCCCTTATTCTTAAACTGTGGCCCCTGGTTCTGGACTCCCCCAACATTGGGAACATGTTTCCTGCCTCTAACGTGTCCAACTCCTTAATAATCTTTTATGTTTTGATAAGATCCTCTCTCATCCTTCTAAATTCCAGTGTATTCAAGCCTAGTTGCTCCAGTCTTTCAACATATGACAGTCCTGCCATTCCAGGAATTAACCTAGTAAACCTACGCTGCACACCCTCAATAGCAAGAATATCCTTCCTCAAATTTGGAGACCAAAACTGCACACGGTACTCCAGGTGCGGTCTCACTAGGGCCCTGTACAACTGCCGAAGGACCTCTTTGCTCCTATACTCAATTCCTCTTGTTACGAAGGCCAACATCCCATTGGCTTTCTTCACTGCCTGCTGTACATGCATGCTTTCTTTCAGTGACTGATGCACTAGGACACCCAGATCTCGTTGTACTGTGAAACGTCTTGCAACAACAGCATCATGGGCACATAGACTCAAACACGTGAAAGTATAAAGTATAAATTTACACAGAAATTACACACAACAATTCTGCAGGACGTTTAAAAAAGACGAGACATTAGTACAACACAACGTGCTGCAGTAACTCAGCAGGTCGGGCAGCCTCACGGGAGAACACCATAGGTGATGTTCCTGTTCAGAACCCTTCTTCAGATTAATTGAAGGTCGGTGGGATGGGGGAGCTGGAGAAGAGGCAAAGATAAGATAAAGACTGACACATGACAGGTGGATACAGGTGAATGGGGTTTGATTGACATAATGGGTGGATAAAGTCCATTCCCTCCAAAGATGCTGCCTGACCCACTGAGTTACTCCAGCACTTTGTGTTTCACTCATGATTCCAGTATCTACAGTTTCTTGTGTGTCCAAGACATTAGTGCAAATCACAATTAGAAAAATAAATAAGTCCATGATAGTACAAGGGGTAGTCAGTAGTGTTCTGTTGTCACCACTCATAGTGGGTCTCCCTTTGATGATTGCTTTGGTGTGTGGCTATTTTCAAGTTGTACATAATCCTGAGCATGCAAACACCAAATGCCACTAGGTGCTGAGGTTCATCTGTGTCCTGTTGTGAAGGATGGGTATGCTTTGTTCGGTATGATGTTCTTTTCAGTTGAACCATTCCGTGTGACCTCTCCCTCAATGAAAATTATCTGTAAAATAACATTATTGACCCCTTTAGTCAGGTTGTGAGCTGCGTGAAAAGTCCTTAAGGCCAGGCAGAATGGTGGATTCTGTTGAATGGTACTCAGAGCAAACTGGCATAGTCACTTAACATGATGCTTTTTCACCAGATAATTTGAAGAAGCGGTGACCTTACTTGACTGATGGTGAGAAGGGACCTCCCAGTCAGATCTTTCAAGCACAGGCAAAATCTCTACACGAGGCCCTTGAGGACACTGTGCTAGAGATGAGACTGTTATATGTGTTCTTTCTAGAAGGGTCACTTGCAACAAAATCTGGTGAGGGTCAGTGGACATTGTTGAGGTTCATCCCAAACACCTTTATATAAGAGGACAGTCTTTGTGTTACAGCTTTCCAGGCACATTAACACAACAACACAACAAATTAATATATAATAATTATTAACACAATAAATTACCAGTAACAAAAGGTAACCTGACCATTACAGAGCAAGCCAAAGTATGTAATACATCCCTTTCCCCCCTCCTCTTCTTTGTGCACCAAATTCTACCACTATTCCACCCTTCTTTCCCCATTCTTCCGCCCCCCCCACCCCCGTTGCCAGGTTTTGTCCTGCTCCCATCTATTTTCCTGTTTTCTCTCCCCCCTCCCCCATCTGCAGTTACTCGGCAATTACCCAGTAGATGGGTCCCAACCCGAAACTTCATCTATCCATGTCTTCCAGGGTTACTGCTTGACCGGCTGAGTTATTCCACCACTTGGGTTTTTGTTTGTAAACCAGCATCTGCATTTATTGTGTCTAAATAGTGCAGCTTATACAACGCCCATTATAGATCATTGCTGAGGTAAGATTGTGGTTAGGGTTGTGCAGAGTGGTTCAGGAGCCTGATGGATAATGGGTCAAAGCTGCTTTTGAACTTGGAGATCGCAGTTCTCAGCCTCCAGTGCATTCTTCCTGATGGTAGCAGTGAGGTGAGAGCGTGGCTAGGGTCTTGAGGGTCATTGATGCTGCACCCTGAAGCAGTGTTTCCAGTAGACCCCATTCATCTCCACCACTTTCGACAGGCTCCTCCATTCTTTGGTGTTCGACTTCTTATTTACCAGGTTGTAAGTTCAGAGTATTATGGGAGTTGGGAAGGATGCCCAATGTCATGAAGAGATAGAGTTATGAAGAAAGGATGGAATGTTATTGAGCAGGGCATAGGGTTAGTTGGTATTCTACTTGACAGCTGTGGTTAAAAGGTTGGAAGATTTTGAGTGAGTGGGCATTAACTCTCATTTTGATTTCATGAACCAAACAAATGTTATAGTGGTCATTTTCATCACAACCAATGGTCTTGCCTCATGCTTGTGTATACTTTCAAAATGATTCACCCTCCCACATTTTACTTTTCAGAATCGAATGGATACTAAATAAAGTATTTTAACACAAGTTATGTCATTAATTTATAAATAAAATGCTTTGAAAATATTTTTTTTTCAAAGATTATTAAGAAATTCAGTTATGTGGGTTTGAAGGATCCTGCTAAATAGCTCATTTAAAACGTTACAAAGTTGACTAAATGAAATCAGACCTACTTCCATCCATTGTAATCATGTGTTAGAAAACACCTGATGAAAAGCCAAGGATTGTCAAATTATTTTATGGTCTGGCATATTTGGTCTCCAAATTTGAGGAAGGATATTCTTGCTATTGAGGGTGTGCAGCGTAGGTTCACTAGGTTAATTCCCGGAATAGCGGGACTGTCGTATGTTGAAGGACTGGAGCGACGAGGCTTGTATACATTGGAATTTAGAAGGATGAGAGGGGATCTTATTGAAACATATGATTATTAAGGGATTGGACATGTTAGAAGCAGGAAACATGTTCCCAATGTTGGGGGAGTCCAGAACCAGGGGCCACAGTTTAAGAATAAGGGGTAGGCCATTTAGAACGGAGGTGAGGAAAAACTCTTTCAGTCAGAGAGTTGTAAATCTGTGGAATTCTCTGCCTCAGAAGGCAGTGGAGGCTAATTCTCTGGATGCTTTGAAGAGAGTGCTAGATAGAGCTCTTAAAGATAGGGGAGTCAGGGGGTATGGGGAGAAGGCAGGAATGGGGCACTGATTGAGAATGATCAGCCATGATCACATTGAATAGTGGTGCTGGCTCAAAGGATTGAATTGCCTACTCCTGCACCTATTGTCTATTGTCTATCTCTGATTTCAAATGTCATTTCTAAAATTTCTAAAATCCGACCTATTCAGAAAAATATTCTAGCCAACATGAAGATTAATATTGTAGAAATCAAGATCTAAAACTGTTTTTTTGTCTGTTGAGCTCAGCACCTGGCACATGCAGAGAGAGTGTCAAGAATGTTTTATTGTCAGAAGTGCAAAAACAGAACAATGAAATTTTTACTTGCAGCAGCACCACAGAACTCTTTGTCAGCCTTGTAACTCGAAAAACTATTTATTCTTCACAAATTTTCTTTGCCTTTCTTAGTCTTTCTTTGCCTGTAGAACATTAACAAATCATAAGTTCATAAGGAATAGGAGTAGAATTAGGCCATTCGGCCCATCAAGTCTACACCACCATTCAATCATGGCTGATCTATCTCTCCCTCCTAACCTCATTCTCCTGCCTTCTCCCCGTAACCTCTGACACCTGTACTAATCAAAAATCTAACTATTTCTGCTTTAAAAATATCCACTGACTTGGGCTCCACTGCCTTCTGTGGCAAAGAATTCCACAAATTCATCACCTTCTGACTAAAGACATTTCTCTTCATCTCCTTCCTAAAAGAATGTCATTTAATTCTGAGTCTATGATCTCTAGTCCTGGATTCTCCCACTAGTGGAAACATCCTCTCCACATCCAGTCTATCCAAGCCTTTCACTATTCTGTATGTTTCAATGAGGTCTGCCCTCATTCTTCTAAACTCCAGCGAGTACAGGCCCAGTGCTGACAAACGCTCATCATAGGTCAATCTACTCATTCCTGGGATCATTCTTGTAAACCTCCTCTGGACCCTCTCTGGAGCCAGCACATCCTTCTTCAGATATGGTGGCCAAAATTGCTCACAATATTCCAAATGCGGCCTTACCAGCACCTTGTGGAGCCTCAACATAACATCCCTGTTTTTGTATACAAGCCCTCTTGAAATAAATGCTAGCATTGAGTTTGCATTCTTTGCTACCGATTCGACTTGCAGATTAACTTTTTGGGAATCCTGCACCAGCACTCCCAAGTCCCTTTGCACCTCCGATTTCTGGATTCTCTCCCCATTTAGAAAATAGTCTACGCCTTTATTCCTACTACCAAATTGCATGACTCCACACTTTGCTACAATATATTCCATCTGCCACCGCTCTGCCCATTCTCCCAACCTGTCCAAGTCCTTCTGCATTGTCCCTGCTTTCTCTACGCTACCTGCCCCTCCGCTTATAGTCGTATCATCCGCCACAAAGCCTTCAATCCCCTCGTCCAAATCATTAATATACAACGTGAAGAGTAGTGGGCCCAGCACCGACCCTTGCGAAACTCCTCCTAGTTACTGGCAGCCAACTGGAAATAGCCCCCTTTCTTGCAACTCTTTGTCTTATGCCATCAGCCAACCTGCTATCCATGCTAATATCTGCCCTTTGATACCATGGGCTCTCATCATCCTAAGCAGCCTAGCGTGTGGCACCTTATCAAAGCTTTCTGAAAATCTAAGTAAACAACATCTACTGACTCTCCTTTGTCCGTCCTGCTATTTACTTCTTCAGTTGATTTGACTGTGCCACCCATTATCCTGGAGATGCTGTTATAAAATGGAACTACATGACAAGTTGCATGGACATCTGATGTCTAGCGAACATTGCTTCCTCTCCCATATAGTTTGCACAGCTTGTAGTGGAAATGTCAGCACAAATGTGATTTTCCTGCTGAATGCGATGGTCAATATTTTTTTGACCCTAGTCTTTGACCAATTGATTCCAATCTCTCTGCATTGCAGCTGTATTTAAATTTATTATAACTGTAATCTTGTGTAATTTAGAGATGATTAGAAGGCTTAAGTAAAGAGGTACTCTCACATTCTCTCGTTAATCTAGTGTTATTTGCTTATGTTTGTTCTTGGATTTGGTGCACCTTGACTGGGTAAATAAATGTGAGTGCACACAGTTGTTTTACACAGATTTAATGAGCATTTTAGATCCTTGCACCTTAAAATAGACCTTCCCGCAAATTGCTTTTGTTTTTTCACTTTTTGAATGGTATAAGTGACTATATATTTTAAACATTAATGCTTTAATTGATGAGGATTTTAATAGGAATCAGGCTAATTCATTGTGCACTATTTCAGTTGTTATTGTTGGTATTTGCAGTGTGTAATTGGAAGCCATATTTGGCTGGCAACAGCATTACACTTAAACGGTAACTCAGAAATTATACTCGGGATTCAGCTGCTAAATGTCACTTCATATTTTACAGAACCAAATATAAGCAAATAGCTCCTCACTCCTCAAATTCAGAAATAGCCAACAAAAGAAAGCAATTCTAGTCACCTATTCATCAGCAGATTTTAGATATGTTCAAGGAAAGATGATAGTTGGAGGTTTAACTCAGAAAATAGACTTCAAGCTCTTCACTTCATATTTACTCTAATATTTTGCCTCAGAGACCTGAAGATAGGAAAAACAATGATGAAAATGTCAGCATTGCTTTCAATCTTTCTTATCGCTGCAACCTGCGACTTTGCTGCTATTGTGACATTCTCAAATTGTTTGGTGGAGGGCAACTTTGGAGGGAGTGGGTGTGGAGTATTTAAGGGGGCCCTTAGCAAGAGGCTGATTCACAGCAAGAGGCTGTGACCCGACTAGCTTTTTGAAGTTCACAGAGAGGGAACTTTGCCTAAATATCCCATTTTAAAATTTTGTGCTGGGTGTGAGGAGAATAAGCGGTATTCTTCTTGAATTGATGCAATTGGAAACAAAAGCCTCAACTATGGATATTTAAAAAGAATTGTGCCGTTAGTAATTTTCTTTAAATCTTTCAAAGATATGTAAAAATTATCTCATAATTGGCTTTTAAGCAATATGAGGGCACTTAAAAGATTTTATAGGCAACTGTGGTGGGAGGTGCAATTATGTGTTCTTAAGTTGTTTTCAAAGTGTTTTAACTGAAATGTGTTTAGAAGCATTCAACAGTTAAGTATTATCATTTTCACCTTTTAACTAGGCAGTTACAATAAATTAAAAATGAACAAAAAAAAATTATTTGATGCTGCAATCCACACCCAAACCTTGTTTAACTTTTGCCTGTTACAATATGCCACTATACTCTTGGACTTTCAACACTAACTGAATATCTGTCCACAAAATGTCTAGTGCCAATTCATTGTCAGCATGAAGCTAAACTCAAATTGGAGGAACAGCATCTCATATTTTGCTTGGGTAGTTTACTGCCCTGTGGTATGAATATTGATTTCTCTCACTTCAGGTTGCCCCGGCATTCCCCCTCTCTCTATCCCTTCACCACCCAAGTCGCACTAGCTTCTCGTTTTCACCCTACAAACAGCTAAATATCATCGTTTCCTTTATCATCGTTACTATTTTGCATATCTTTTATTAATTGTTCTTTATCTCTCCACATAATTGTCTATATCTCTCATTTCCCTTATCCCTAACCAGTCTGAAGAAGGGTCTCGACCCGAAACGTCACCCATTCCTTCTCTCCAGAGATGCTGCCTGTTCCACTGAGTTACTCCAGCTTTCTTCGTTTTAAACCAGCATCTGCAGTTCCTTCTTACATTGTTTTTTAAAAGGTCTGCTAAGTGATTAAAAAATAACGCTGATTGATTTTAATTGCACCCTTAAGTAATAATAGAATTCCAATAACTTACACTGGGTTGACCTTATTTAAATGTGTCCTTCTTGTTTAAAATGTTTTTATTTAATGATCTTTAACTCCCCATAATTACTGGGATTTAGGCTTGAGTGTTTTGATGGTTAAGTCAGGGCCGTCTTAACGCATGGGCCTGATGGGCACTTGCCCGGGGGCCCTATGCTGATCTGTGTATGTTAAGTGACTTGCAATAAATAAATACTACTTTTAAAATGTAGGTTCAATAAGTGCTTTTTTCGCAACATTTTCAGTGCTTCTCACAGCATCTGTAAGTGCTTTTCGCAACAATGTAGCACCCTAAGTCCATCGCTAAGTGCTTTTCGGTAAGTGCTTTTCGCCGGCACGACAGGGGGGGGGGGCTGGTAGGGAAAGGGGGGTGGGGGAGAGTAACGGTAGGGGCCCCAGTACACTGCTTTGCCCGGGGGCCCATAATGCTGTAAAAACGGTCCTGGGTTAAGTGTGCCTAATTCTTGACTAAGTCACTAGATGGAGCACTCCAGGTGGTTTATACATTATTATTTAATACACTGTGCTACAACACATGAAGAAACCATGAAGGTAATTTGTGACATTAATCTTTCTGTTAAGTACAGCAGTAAATCAAGTAATTATCTAAAAAAAATCTTTGATTTATTACAATTTTGTACAGATGAGGTTTACAATTACAAAAACATGGGATAGTTCGCCAATCACTCACAAGGGAATCACCCTGTCACTCAAACCAGATGATGAGGGAATACTAATGGAGGTAAATGCCCCTTTCTTCAATGATCCTCCATCCCCAGCTGGTCCAAGAGGAAATTCTTACAATCAGCTGTGGAATTATGAAGGTACTGTGAACACCTGTTTTACCAAATTTTATATTGAAAAACACAAGTAAGCCTGTTTGATTGTTCAGGAAATACTATTTTTATGTGCACCAAAATGAGAAAAAATTGAGTTTTAATGTTTATAATATTTTTTCCATTGCAATCTTTTAGCCCATTATTTTTAAAGAAACAGTCTTGTAGAACACTTTACCCTCCACTGTCAGGAGACAAATAATCAGCTCAAGAAATGAGCATTGGGCTAGAATGCACTGCCAGCAAATCCTGCGATTCTGAGGAGAATTGCCGATGAGCTGCTGTGCTTGTAGCTGCACATTCCAGGCTTCCAAGCCAGTGCTCTACAGTGCAGAAGTTGAAATGTACTCGAGGTCATGATCGGTATTGTCACCAGTTATTGTGCTGGCTACTGTGGGAACTGTCTGTTGCCTTTATGCTTTTCGCATTATACTGCAGTGCCATTCCATTAGTTCCAGTCATTTGTTTTCCTCTTTACTTTCATATCTCTTTCTTGTCATTTTCTGATTCTCTTAAACTACATGTGTCAGGATATTTTTTCTGGAAGCACATCTTAGGAAATTGAAAAACTCAGACATGAACTTTGCAACTTATTTGTTTATTATTAAAAGCTATAGCATAGCTCCTAACATTCATCTTCATCCAGTTCAATTCATTGTGTAGACACTGTACCTGCAACATAATGAAACATTTTCAGCTGCTATATAAAGGCATAACCAATCACAATTTGACACTGATCTGTAAAAGAAATGGGTGACTCAAGAGCTTGGTCAACGAAGTAGGCTTGTGGAAATGCAATAAAAGAGAGAGCCCTTAGTGAGTGGGTGTCTACCTAAGCTTGTCCCTGTTGCCTGTTTTTGGACTATACCCTTCTCAACCCTTTCTATCCATGTACCTGTTCAAATTTCTTTTAAATGTTGTTATTGAACCTGTCTCTGCCATTTCTTCTGGCAGCACATTCCATATACCCGCTATCATATCATATATATACAGCCGGAAACAAGCCTTTTCGGCCCTCCAAGTCCGTGCCGCCCAATGATCCCCGTACATTAACACTATCCTACACCCACTAGGGACAATTTTTACATTTACCCAGCCAATTAACCTACATACCTGTACGTCTTTGGAGTGCAAACTTGTGAAAACTTGTGTGAAAACTTGCACCTTGGATCTCTTTAAATCGTTGCCATCTCTCCTTAAACCTATTCTCCCTAGCTTTAGACTCTCCTCTACGCCTAGTAAAAAGATTGTGGTTATCTACCCTATCTCTGCCCATAATGATTTTATAAGACTGTATAAGTTCACCCCTTAGTCTCCTTTGCTCCAGGGAAAACAGTCCCAGTCTATCCAAATGTCTTGTCCGGCTGTAACATGACGTGCCAACTCCTGATCTCAGCCCCAAATAATGAAAGTAAGCATTCCTATACCACCCTCTGCCAGTGTCACCAATTTCAGGGAGCGATGCATTTGAGCTCTTGGGTCCCTCTGTTCAGTAACACTCCCCAGCGCCTGTGTATGCCCTTGTTTAACTTCCCAAAATATACCACTTTCAACTTGCTTGCATTAAACGCCATATGCCATTCCTTATTTATTTTTCTGTTCTTTTGTTAATTCTTTGCTTTTTCTAACTTGCAATGCTCCATGTGAGATGAAAATTGGAAAATTATGACATTTTCAGGGAATGGAATGGAAAAGACAAACAAACCCCAGATCTTGAATAACCATTTTAGTTTAATGTATGTATAGAAACATAGAAACATAGAAAATAGGTGCAGGAGTAGGCCATTCGGCCCTTCGAGCCTGCACCGCCATTCAATATGATCATGGCTGATCATTCAGCTCAGTAGCCTGTACCTGCCTTCTCTCCATACCCCCTGATCCCTCTAGCAAAAAGGGCCACATCTAACTCCCTCTTAAATATAGCCAATGAACTGGCCTCAACTACCTTCTGTGGCAGAGAATTCCACAGACTCACCACCCTCTGTGTGAAGAAATGTTTTCTCATCTCGGTCCTAAAAGACTTCCCCCTTATCCTTAAGCTGTGACCCCTGGTTCTGGACTCCCCCAACATCGGGAACAATCTTCCCGCATCTAGCCTCTCCAACCCCTTAAGAATTTTATATGTTTCTATAAGATCCCCCCTCAGTCTTCTAAATTCCAGCGAGTACAAGCCCAGTCTATCTAGTCTTTCCTCATATGTAAGTCCCGCCATCCCAGGGATCAATCTGGTGAACCTTCTCTGTACTCCCTCTAAGGCAAGAACGTCTTTCCTCAGGTTAGGAGACCAAAACTGCACACAATACTGCAGGTGCGGTCTCACCAAGGCCCTGTACAACTGCAGCAGAACCTCCCTGCTCCTAAACTCAAATCCTCTTGCTATGAATGCCAACATACCATTCGCTTTCTTCACTGCCTGCTGCACCTGCATGCTTACTTTCAATGACTGGTGCACCATGACACCCAGGTCACGTTGCATCTCCCCTTCTCCCAATCGGTCACCATTCAGGTAATACTCTGCTTTCCTGTTCTTGCCGCCAAAGTGGATAACCTCACATTTATCCACATTATATTGCATCTGCCATGCATTTGCCCACTCGCCTAATCTATCCAAGTCACTCTGCAGCCTCCTAGCATCCACCTCGCAGCTAACACTGCCACACAGCTTCGTGTCATCCGCAAACTTAGAGATATTGCATTCAATTCCCTCGTCCCAATCATTAATATACACTGTAAATAACTGGGGTCCCAGCACTGAGCCTTGCGGTACCCCACTAGTCACTGCCTGCCATTCCGAAAAGGACCCGTTTATTCCTACTCTTTGCTTCCTGTCCGCCAACCAATTTTCTATCCACCTCAACACTGAACCCTCAATACCGTGTGCTTTAAGTTTGTACACCAATCTCCTATGTGGGACCTTGTCGAAGGCCTTCTGAAAGTCCAGATATAACACATCGACTGGTTCTCCCTTATCCACTCTACTAGTTACATCCTCGAAAAATTCTATAAGAATCGTCAGACATGATTTGCCTTTGGTAAATCCATGCTGACTTTGTCCGATGATTTCACCACTTTCCAAATGTAATGCTATCACATCTTTAATAACTGACTCCAGCATTTCCCCCACTACCGATGTTAGGCTAACTGGTCTATAATTCCCCGTTTTCTCTCTCCCTCCCTTTTTAAAAAGTGGGATTACATTAGCTACCCTCCAGTCCTCAGGAACTACTCCAGAATCTAAAGAGTTTTGAAAAATTATCACTAATGCATCCACTATTTCTGAGGCTACTTCCTTAAGCACTCTGGGATGCAGCCTATCTGGCCCTGGGGATTTATCTGCCTTTAATCCATTTAATTTACCTAACACCACTTCCCGACTAACCTGGATTTCCCTCAGTTCCTCCATCTCTTTAGACCCCCGGTCCCCCGCTATTTCCGGCAGACGGTTTATGTCTTCCTTAGTGAAGACAGAACCAAAGTATTTGTTCAATTGGTCTGCCATCTCCTTGTTCCCTATGATCAATTCACCTGTTTCCGACTGCAAGGGACCTACATTTGCCTTAACTAATCTTTTTCTCTTGACATATCTATAAAAGCTTTTGCAGTCTGTTTTTATGTTCCTTGCCAGTTTTCCCTCATAATCTATTTTCCCTTTCCTAATTAAGCCCTTTGTCCTCCTCTGCTGGACTCTGAATTTCTCCCAGTCCTCTGGTATGCTACTTTTTCTGGCTAATCTGTATCAACACCAACAATTTAAATGTAATTTCTGTTCCATTTCTAATCAGGCTTCATTCCTGATTCTGGTCAAGTTTTAATGTGTTATGATAATGGACTAGATACTTATCTGAATCTTTACCAATCTTAGTAAACAAATGTTTAGAGTGTTTTGAATGCTTTGAATACACAGTGTTAGCATAATGTACTAGCATAAAACATGTAGTTTCATTAAACCTTCCACAAAGACTCAATTTTACTGAAAAACATTTTAATGAAGTTCACATAAGTAGGAGACAAGAAGGAAATAAAATGACCAATTGTACTGGCTAGGGATCCCATTGTATATAGAAAACATTATTCATCATTGGATCTGGAATTAATAACCCTAGAAATATATTTTTGAGCCTGTTGTTAAGGATGATTCTTCAGAAATATTTGATATTGGTTAATAATGTTGTACATGTACATAAACCAGTTCTCCTCATGAAATTATTGATGGACATAGTTTCCTGTGGCAAACACTGATGATAGCAAATTTATATTAAATGTAGTAATAAGCCCATTTATCCCTTCAAAATAACTAATATCATTTTTATCAAAATGTATGAATTTGGTATTAAAACAATCAAACATAATAATTTGTTTGGATTAGTGAGGTGTATTTTTCTAAATAATATTTTAGATTCAAAAGGCATCATCTTCACTGGGCATGCACTGTCAGATTCTGGTAGAATTCATGACTTGATGATGATACTTTTAATGAGTTGTATTAGTGCAGCAGGCACAAGACAAAATAAAAGTACTTCTCATTTTACAGATGGTGTTGTTTGATTCAAAGTAATGATATAATAACCGATTTTGGATGGAATTTGGTTTGGGATGTCTCTATCAAGGCAATTTTAGCAGGGGACACAAGGAACTGCAGATGCTGGAAACTTGAGCAAAACACAAAATGCTGGGTCAGGCAGCATCTGTGGAGGGAATGGATTCCATTTTCTTAAATTGAGATTTTTCTAAATGTCAAGTTTAAAAAAAATTCCCTTTCTATTTCTACCTCACTTTCTTAATCTAATCTTTCCCTTTTTGTTTTGTTTTTTTCATTCTCTATATCATGTCATTCGTATAGATCTCAGTTGTTATTGTAAGACAAAATAAAAGCTGAGCTGAAGGGGACAGATAATAGTAACCAGTGAACACAGTGCAATACCCTGACTATCATTTATGTAATGACTGAGGAGACTGAAATCTTAGTTGCTGGATAATCTTCCTGCATATAAAGCTGGACTGGTGTGTCAAGATTTTATTCAGTCACATGAAATATTGGCAAGATATTTTGAAAATTGCTTTCTGAATCTTAATGTTTTAATTTTGCCATGTTTAACAGTTGTGGAAGCATTTTTCTTGAATAGCTGCAAAGAACTATATCTTGAAGTGGAACTGTGTCCGTGAGTATCAGAATTTTTCTTCTCTCCATATTTGAAAGTTGTAGATTATTTAAAATCTTCATGTCACAAGCTACGCAGGCCTAGAAATTTATCTGTGTTACACTGGGAAAAAATGACATTATTCAGGTGAAAATTATGTTAATGACACATTAAGAAATGTTATAAATTTCCAGGTGCATTTAAAACTAATCATTAACATATGGTGGTTTTGGTGTGAAATGTTCCAGTATCCTTGTGCTCTTCTACTTGTATCCAGCTGTGTCAAATGCCACCAACACCAGTACAATGTGCATTGTTGCCTCTAGCTAGATTTTCACTTGCATTAAAGAACTTAGAACGGTAGAGCACAGGAACAGGCACTACAGCTTATGATGTCTGTACCAACCATGATGCCAAATTTAAATTGCACATCTGCCTGCTAATGGGATATATCCTCTCCCTTACCTGCTCATGTGCTTTTGTAAATGCCTTTTAAACATTGCTATTGTATCTGCTTCTACCACCTTCCCTAGCAGTGCATTCAAGGCACCAACCATCCTCTGCTTAAAAAAAAGTTTGCCTCATAAATTTAAATTCCCCTTCTCATTTGAAATCTCCTTTAATTATTTTTTCCTCTCGCCCAAAGCCTTGCCCTCCAGTTTTTGACATTTCCACCCTGGAGCTTCCTTCTACCTTTACTACTTTCCCTGGAACGACTTTCTACGTTTACTATTCACAAAATGCTGGAGTAACTCAGCAGGTCAGCAGGTCCTGCCCTTCTACGTTTACTATGCTTCTCTTAATTTTTTATACTTCTGTCATATCACTCCTCAGTTTCCTAGGCTCCCAAAAAAACTATCCAAGTTTATCTAACTAATACTCTATTATACTAATACTCTCTAATCCAGGCAACATCCTGGTGAATCTCATGTACATCCTCTCCAAGGTCTCTGCATCCTTTCTGTAATGCAGTCACCACAACTGCACACAATACTTCAAATGTGGTCTAACAAAGATTTTATCGTGGGTTGTTTTTTTTGGATTGTTAGAGGCCGAGTGGACACCTGATGAAGATGAGACTATAAGGAAAGGCATAAATAGGGTAGACAGTTAGAATCCTTTCCCCATGGTGAAATAGTCATATACTAGAGGGCATAGGTTTAGGGTTAAGCAGGGAAAGTTTAAAGGAGTTGTGTTGGACAAGTTTTTGTTTACACAGAGAGTGGTGAGTGTCTGGAAGGCGCTGCCAGGAATAGTGTTGAAGTAGATAAGATAGTGGCGTTTAAGAGTCTTTTAGATAGGCATGTGAATATGGAGGAAATAGAGAAAAATTGGTCACATGCAGGCAAAGTGATTAGTTTAATTTGGCATTGTGCTTGGCACAGACATTGTGGGCCGAAGGGATTTTTCCTATGTTGCAATGTTCTATATTTTATGTTTTATTATGCATTGATATTTTTAAATCCAGTACATATCTGGTGCATTAATAGAAACTGTAGTGAAAAACTCTCTAAAAGAAACCTCAGATAAATTAACCTAAATTGTGACCTAATCACCAGCTTGTTTTCAATAGGTTTTTCAATAGTTTTGGGCATTCAATGGGTTTCAATCGAACAGCCAGAAATACCACCAAAAAATCTATAATTAATGGAATTATTCCATTTTCAGCAGATGGAAAATGGTTGAAGCACAGGAGAAAGACATCTGGCAAAAGGGAGGACACCCAACACTTTTTACTCACAGGCTTCAGAGGGAGCCACCCTCTTCCAAACATTTCTTCCCGGAAAGATTACTACATATTTCTGCACCTTATGATAGTCCTAAGTCGCATCTATGACCTCAGTGTAGACGACCAAAATCAGATCAGAAATGATCATATTGAATGGTAGTGGGCTTACTTCTGCTCCTATTACTTGCTTTTATGTTCTTACTTTTATGTTCTTGCTTAAATACTCTCATTATCTAACTAAAATACATATAGATACAATAAGACTAATGAATTTAAATTTGTGAACTCGCTTATTCCTACCTTATTTTCTTTTACCCAGTTTATTGAGAATTTTTTTTTTTCTTGTAAACCATTCAATGTCATGCGAACTTGTTTTTTAGTTAACTTCATTTCAGTCGCAACTGTCTAACTTTTGTTTTGATATTGTTAGACATGGACAGCATTTAGTACTATTACTTGCTGGTGAAGGAAAAGCATGGAAGGTAAGTGATTACATATAAATAGTATAGTGATGGTTGCTGACCATTTGAATCTTTATGACACATCACAAATTAAACTATCTTGGTCCAAAATAATTATATTGGCCAAATTCCATATGGGTTTCGTGGCTTTCCAAAATAATTTTGATATAATTTTAGTGGAACAGTCAAAGACATGACATAAATGGTAATTGCTGCAGATTCTTTGAAGTAAACTCCCACTAAAGTTGAGGTTTGAAGAATCTTTGTGAACTTTCAATATTTAGATTTCTTTTCTAATGGATTTTGGTGCTTATAATCACCAATGTTATATTTAGCATTTGCAGTAATTATGGAATGGTGTTTGAAGTTAGGATAAGGATGTCAGTCATCCTTGAGGCTGCAATTAGTATTAAATAATGAAGGAAGTTTGCTGCGAAATTCAATTCTATTATGTTGTTTCTTCTTCAACATTATGTATTTATTTTTTTAGTTGAGGTGAAATGCATTAATGATTATTTCTGGACCAACATTTTGCACCACATGGAAAATTTGATTCATCCACAATAGCCACCCTTGTGCACTTGACTTGATTTCCACATCAAGGGCGCATAGGATGATGTAATTCTCCATGGAATACTCATTTTCAAGCGCTGCAGGAGTTGAGTTGAAACAATGGAGTTCCACCAGCCTCCACATTCACTGATTCTGCATGCCATTTCTGACACCTGCAACAATATCCTACCATTGAATGCATCTTACTTATCTCTATATACAGTCTAAAGCGGCGGCTTACTTTGTGCCACCCTATACCACTCCTCTGTCCCAGACTCCCCTTTCCACCACGTCTTTACATTGTCAGTGCAGGAGATGGAGCAATGCCCTTTTGCTTGCTTTTTATTCACTGTGTAAGGTCCAAAACAGTGCCTCCAGATAAAGCTATGATTAACTTGTGTTAATCATTCTGTTTAGTGTACTGTAGTTGTTACTCGCAATGTGAACACTGCAATTGGGGTTCATATTGCAAATTGGGTGACCATCTTATGGATTACCCCTGAATAGTGCACTAGTGCCGCTACTTGTTTGACATAGTCAGCTATTTTAGTTTACTGGCTCACTTCCATTTTGGGCTCTCTTCCTCAGATTCCTACACTGTTTGAAAGAATAAATGAGAGCAGCACCCAGTCTTTCAGATGGATTTTATTTTATTGCTGTAGTGATGTAATACTGTTCAACAATTTCAGGCTACTCCTATTGTTCATCTTCTTTCGATCCATCTTTAGTTTTTCGTTACCTTCTCCTCTTACCTTGTACCTTTTTCCATTTATTCATTGCTCTTTCATTTATTTCCTGTTTTCCATTCTATCACGGACATCCTTTTTTATATTTGTTCCCTTTTTCTCTATGTCCATGTCTTAACATATCTTCTGTCTCTTAATTATTTTCTAGGTTTAATTAAAGCAGATTAACATGAGACTGGTGCCTTCAAGAATACACAAATTCTTGTATACCAAAATAACTAAACCAGTTCTGCACCTGATTACCAATCCCATCATTTAAAGTGGGGCTTTCAGACCTCCTAACCCTTCCGAATTTGGCGGAAAGTTTCCGCTTTCTTATTTCATTTCCGCCATTCCGATTTCGCCTCACATTTTTCCGCAAAACACATGCCTTGCCCCTCACCTCGCCGCTGGCCCGGCCTCGCCGCTGTACTCGCCCCGCCTCTGGCCCGGCCTTGTCACTGTTCTCGCCTTGCCCCGCCTCGCCTCTCACCTCTCGCCGCCACTGGCCTGGCCTCACCTCGCCTCTCGCCGCTGGCCTCACCTTGCCTCACCTCTCGCCGCTTGCCTCGCCTCGCTGCGGAGCGTGAGGCCCGTTGATGTTGAGAGGGGATATGGGGGAGGGGGTTAAGGTGTGGGGGAGGGGGGCAGTGGAGTGGGAGGAGGGAGTGGCTGTCAGGGGGGTGGAGGAAGGGAGTGGGGGTGGGAGGGGAGTAGGTGAGGAGGAGTGGGGGAGTGGATTTGGGGAAAGGGGGGGAGGAGGGGTGGGGGGGAGTAGGGGGAGTGGGGAGGGGTGGGGGGGGGGAGTAGGTGAGGAGGGTGGGGAGAGGTTGGGGGGAGTAGAGTTGGGGGGGGGACCATTGTGATTTGCTGTTGAAGACCACTGGAGCAAGTATGTCTTCAATTAAATTAGGTATGTGCAGTTTTTTAAATGAAAATCTTTCTTCATAACTTAGTCATAATTTTATGACCATTGTTCTTTTATCCAATACCAAGAGAATATGGATGTGTAAGGAAAAAGCAAAATAGACAAAACAAAACAAAACAAAACAACTTTTGCTTTGTTGTAAAAAGTATTTTGTTCAATAACCTTTCTATAATAGTAGAATATACTCATGATAGGCCTGACATTGTATATGTAGTCCAAGAACTACAGACTGTTGGAAATAATAGTCGTTTTTCACACGTGAATGTAGCGCAACACGTATGCGCATTTGGCGTGCATACTTTTTTTGCTGAAAAGTTGCATTATGCGCCATATTAGGAATTTTGTTGTAAAATTCTGAATTTTGGACATCAAAATTCTGAATTTGTAAAATCAAATGTTGGGAAGTCTGGGCTTTCAATATTTTTTATGGATAAATCCGAATAAGTAACTTTGCAACCTATTTCACATTGATATATTTTCTTTATGTTTATCTAATTGTACTTGTAGGAGCCATTTTGCGTTTATTAGTTATTTTTCAAATCAATAACCAGTCGATGACAAGAGATATGCCAATATGTTTATTGCACCTTCAAAATAAAGACGACTAACTGTTCAAACGTCGAGAAGGGTCTCTGTTATTGATAGCTCGAGTTATAAGCTTTATCGCTCACCCGGTCTATACAAGTGGCAGCTTGGGAGCTAATTGATAGACGAGAAGCTGGCCGCTACATCGTGTAAAATTCCTTCTTAAGCTGAAGCGATCAGCTTGAATCCACTCCTTCGGAAAGTTCAGTTACAACTTGCCTTCGCAAGAGACGAAGTGTGAGATCTTATCTGAACTGGAGTGATTCATTGTGAAATCTGCCTAAGCTGGAACGATTTATTGGAATTTACTCTTCGGAAAGTTCAGAAAGCTTGTCTTCACAAGAGACGAAGGCTACGAAAGTTTACTGACCAGGGAGAGATTTATTGCCAAAATCTTACCGCTGAATTTATCAAGCAGTTTGTGGAAGTTGAAGCATTATATCTGTCTCTTAGAGTTATTTGAAGAGAATTAGCTCTTGGATAGAGACTGTGCGAAAAAAACAGCAGAAATCGTAGTCTGCTTTAAATTGGTTTTCTGTATGAAATAACAAAAGTTGTTTTCCAATGATTGAGAGCTGGGAATGCGGACAGCGTAGCGACCTTGGGAGTCCCCGGTTACCAAGTCTTGTTTAAAAATACCAGATAAAGGAAAAAGAAAGCACATCTGGCTTACGTTAACTAGCTCAGAATGTCTGTAATTAAATCTGATGTTTGTACCAGTGCAAGTGAAGAGCTACAATGGGAGCATGGTGTTGCAAACACGCTTTCTTGGATGGTGGAAGTTCAGTTACTTTCTGCACTGAAAGCCTGGTAAGAAGGCTGAAGATCTCAGGACAAAACAAGAGGTTTACCCTGCATACCATGAATCAAAAGTCTATAACCAGTTGTGTTATTTCAGGTTTGGAAATATCTGGTCTGGACAGCAATGATTTTGTTCAACTACCAGTAAGACCGTTCCTGTCTCACGGTCAAACATTCCTAGACAGGAAGACCTGGAGCAATGGCCTTATTTGAAGAATGTCAAGATAACTGAAATAGACTCTGGTATTGACTTACTCATCGGAGCTAATGCTTCCAAAGTATTGGAACTTTGGGAAGTGGTCCACAGCAAAGAGGATGGACCATTCGCCATGAAAACCTTGTTGGGATGGGTTGTTTGTGGTCCACTGAGAGAGGACCATGACAACAGCGTTGGAAAAGGCTTTCCTACAGCGGTTGTTAATCAAATATCCGTTGTCAATCTGGAAATGATCGATAGTGGTTATGCTGAAAGGGTACCAATGGACCAGCTGAATCGCAATGATGGGAAACTGGTACATCCCTCATCACGGGGTGTATCACTCGAAGAAAGGAACCATAAGAGTGGTCTTTGACTGTGCGGCAGTCTTTAAGGGGACATCACTTAACTGCCAGCTGCGACAAGGTCCAGACCTAACTAACTCACTCATTGGAGTTCTCATCAGATTCAGACAAGAGCCAGTTGCTTTGATGGCGGATATTAAAGGAATGTGTCATCAGGTCAAGGTATCGGAAAAGCATGTTGACTATCTGCGATTTCTGTGGTGGCCCGACTGATGTGCAGCAAGATCTTGTGGAATACCGGATGAAGGTACATCTTGTCGTCACCAAGTTGTGCAAACTTTGCATTGAGAAAGACTGCTGAGGACAACGGAGCACACTTTTCAGAAGAGGTGGTAGACACGGTGAAGAACAACTTTTATGTGGATGACTGTTTGAAGTCCATGCCTTCGGAACTAGAAGCAGTCCGGATGGTAAAAGCCCTGACTGACATCTGCCAAATGGGAGGATTTACGCTATGGAAGTGGATCAGTAATAGCCGTGCTGTACTAGCATCCATTCCTCAAGCAAGTAGAGCTAAAGAGATCAAGGAGTTGGACTTGGACCAGGACAATCTGCCGATGGAGAGAACACTAGGATTGTACTAGTGCATGGAAACCGATGGGTTCAAGTTCAAAATTGCTGTACAGGAACGACCATGCAACAGACGTGGCATCCTGTCAGTAGTTGGCTCTATTTACGATCCTTTAGGATTTCTAGCACCGTTTACTCTGCCTGCTAAGTTGATTATGCAGGAACTCTGTAAGGAGAAGCTCAGTTGGGATGACGATATACCCCAAACTTTCCATCAGAAGTGGACAGGATGGCTGACGGATCTTGACAAGGTTGCGGAGTTTGAGGTGGACCGGTGCATGAAGCCTACCAACTTTGGTCAAATCAGAAATGTACAGCTACACCACTTCTCAGATGCAAGTGAAAGTGGTTAGGGCACTGTTTCATATCTGAGACTGGAAAATCACAGTAAGAAAGTGCATGTTGCATTTGTAATGGGTAAGGCCAGAGAGGCACCATTAAAACAGATGACGATTCCCAGAATGGAACTTACAGCTGCAGTCTTAGCTGTTAAAGTTAATGTAATGCTGCGAAAAGAATTACAGCTTCAGCTAGACAAATCCGTTTTCTGGACCGATAGCACAACAGTGCTTAAATACATCAACAACGAAAACAAACGCTTTCAGACGTTTGTAGCTAACAGGATCGCTTTCGTGAGGGATGTTACTGACGTATCGCAATGGAGATTTGTTAGTACAAAAGAAAATCCCACAGATGAAGCTGGAGGACTAACGGCAGACTGCTTCTTAAACTGGAAAAGAAGGAGGCTGAAGACTCCTGGCTGATGGGCAAAATTTTGGAGACCATACCGGACGCACGCACGCGGGCATGTGCACACCGTTCAGCTGCAGACTAAGAACAATATCTTGGAAAGACCGATAACCAAGATATGTCTGCTACTGGAAGCTGATACTTGACTTAACATGGACTGATGATTTTGTTGATTGAATTAATACTGTAATAGATTGGATGCCAATGCTTTGATTATGTGTGGAGTTTTTTTTTCCTTTGGCTCCTCTCTTTTTTTTAAATTAGTAACTGTTGCGCTATACACTTATAACAATTAGGGGCCGGTGTGTAGGAGCCATTTTGCATTTATTAGTTATTTTTGCTTATTATTATTATTACCTTGTATCCTGCTGTTTTTTGGACACTATAGAGTTAATGCGATGCTTACGTAGGGGCTGGGCGGAGCTAGAGTGCGGGGAGTTGGGTACGTGCGGCCAGAGGGTGTGTGTGAGGCAAGGAGGTGCTGACAGAGGTTCACCCAAAGGCTCTGCCAAAAGATTCATTAGCCAAGATGTAATCAGCTGTAAATCTTGTTGATAAGATTAATACAGATTCCACCAAAGTTATATCTGGCAATTCGTATCGATCGCATAGACTGTGGTAGGATATGGAATTTTACCTAGCAAATCAATAACCAGTCGATGACAAGAGATATGTCAATATGTTTATTGCACCTTCAAAATAAAGACGACTAACTGTTCAAACGTCAAGGAGGGTCTGTTATTGATAGCTCGAGTTATAAGCTTTATCGCTCACCCGGTCTATGCAAGTGGCAGCTTGGGAGCTAATTGATAGACGAGAAGCTGGCCACTACAGTACTGTTAGTATATTGTTAGACAATTGTATTAACTAAATATTTAATTTTCTCTTTCATTTTGTTGAGTTTTGAAGATTAGATTCTTCAGAATGTATTTGTTTCAATGTTCTAAAATTAAGCAAAAATTCAAAAGCACAAAGCTATTAACTGTTTTCTCTTCATATTAGAAAGAATTGGATTTAAAATATGACTCAACAATAGATGATCAACATTGGGAAGGCAAAGCACTTGTTCCTTGGAGGTATTTCCCTGATGATGTTAACAAGTTCAATGCCTATGCAATTCATGGCTCTGGTGATAAAAGAGTTTATGAGGCTCTGTATCCCATACCTAAAGAACAGTTAAAGAAGGGACAGCTGCCTAACTTGTGAGTATAAGCACGTGTTGTTTATTGCTTTCTGACCAAGCTATTTAAACATTTAATAACACTGTAAATCATTACACTTGGGATTCACATTCACTTACCAGAGTTCACACAAGCGACCTATATAATGATCAAATGAATTATAAGGCACGGCAGTGTAACCTTTCTCTCTAATATGTTCAGATATGATCTTGTTATTTAATAAATTATGTATAACCTAAAGTAGTGGATAATTGGACCCTGCTATGTTTTGTAAAAATGTTGATAAGTACACTTCATTAGGTCCACATAAAGTGCCATGTTTTCGTCGTTCATAATTAATGCTTTTCCTTTACATTTCCTCAGGCAAAATATTTTCATTGCCACATGCAAAATGTACTTTGACTTTTACACCTGAGAATTTTCGGTATGGAATTTGTTTTTTTCCCTCTGTGTTACTTTCAATGCACAGAATCTCCATGCAAGGTTGTGTAACCTCGGTGTCTGAAGTCCATGAAAGATAATGTTGGCAGTACTGATTCCCGGACAGATTAGATGCCATGCAGTACTATGTGATTATGGTTTATTATTCCACTCCAACCTGATAGTTACTGATTTCATACCATTGGTCCAAGCCGCTGATTGAATGCTTGCACTAATCCATAGGCCAGGGTAGAAATAAATATCCTGTTTTGATTTCAAATACCTATTAACACCTTATTATAAAGTAATAGTTGGGGTAGTTATGCAACTGTCATCTATATTGGAATAAATGAATGGCATGGGAAAAAGTTTTCATAAGCTTCTGAGAAATATCCTCAAGATTGTAATTAGGGTAGGATAATTGAAGAAAATAACACAGATCTTGTTAGAAATTTTTTATTGAATAGAATGAATTAAAAAGTTGTTTCTTCCTTTTGATCAGTATTTAACAAGAACTACATAAAATAGCTTATTGAATCCCAGAATTCTGTCAACATTTTATTTGTTGTATAACGTAATGACACACATTTATATATTTTGTATTTAATGTTATTCTGGTAATATAATAAAGCCTTGAAATACCTTATTGAGTGATACAGTGTGGAAATAGGCCCTTCGGCCCAACTTGCCTACACCGGCCAACTTGTCCCAGCTACTCTAGTCCCGCCTGCCTGCGCTTGGTCCATATCCCTCCAAATTTGTCCTGTTCATGTGCCTGCCTAACTGTTTCTTAAACGTTGGGATAGTTCCAGCCTAAACTACCTCCTCTGGCTGTTTGTTCCATATACCACCACCCTTTGTGTGAAAATGTTACCCCTCAGATTCCTATAAAATCTTTTCCCCTTCACCTTGAACCTATATCCACTGGTCCTCGATTCCCCAACTCTGGGCAAGAGATTCTGTGCATCTACCCGATCTATTCCCCTCATGATTTAACACATCTCAATCAGATCACCCCTCATCCTCCTGCGTTCCAAGAAATAGAGATCCAACCTACTTAACCTCTCCCTATAGCTCAGACCCTCTAGTCCTGGCAACATCCTCGTAAATCTTTTCTGAACCCTTTCAAATTTGACAATATCTTTGCAATAGCATGGTGCCCAGAAATGAACACAATACTCTAAATGCGGTCTCATCAATGTCTTATACAACTGCAACATGACCTCCCAACTTCTCTACTCAATATTCTGACTGATGAGGGCCAATGTACCAAAAGCCTTTTTGACCACCTTATCTAGCTGCGACTCGACCTTCAAGGAACCATGCACCTATACACCTAGACCCCTCTGCTCTACAACATTCCCCAGAGGCCTACCATTCACTGTGTAAGTCCTGCCCTTGTTAGACGTCCCAAAATGCAGCACCTCACTTTGTTCTGTATTCAATTCCCTCAACCATTCCTCAGCCTGCCTGGCCAATCAATCAAGATCCTGCTGCAATCTTTCACAACCATCTTCACTATCTGCAAACCCCCCACTTTTGTATCAGCAAACTTGCTAATCTTGCCCTGTTTGTTCTCATCCAAATCATTGATGTAGATGACAAACAGTAACGGGCCAAGCAGTGAACCCTGAGGCACACCACTAGTCACAGGCCTCCAGTCTGAGAAGCAACCTTCCACAATCACCCTCTGCATCCTTCCATGGAGCCAATTTGCTATCCATTCGGCTATCTCTCCTTGGATCCCATGCGATCTAACCTTCCAGAGCAGCCTGCCATGCAAAACCTTGTCGAATGTCTTACTAAAATTCATATATACATCTACAGCTCTTCCCTCATCAACCTTTTTGGACACGTCTTCAAAAAACTCAATCAGATTTGTGGGGCACGACCTCCCACGTACAAAACTACGTTGACTCTCCCAATCAGCCCTTGCCCATACAAATGCCTGTATTTACTATCCCTCTGAAAACTCACTAGTAACTTTTGAACTACAGATGTTAAGCTCACCGGCCTATAGTTCCCAGCATAATCTTTGAAGTTTTGAGTAGACATAAATTGATTTTGGAGTTAGTTTTAATTCAATGTTAGGCTTTGCCAATTCTGATTGCACCCAAAAAAATGAAAAAATAAAATTTAGAAAGGTGGAAAATGTTGCACATCATACTCAAGAGATCGGATTAACTTGGGAATGGTCAATTTTAAAGTAATACCAGACCGTGGGCACGTTGGGCCCAAACCTGTCCTGCATTGGTGCAGCACCCTCTCCTTCCCCACTCCCCCCTCCCTCCCTCGCACCCCTTTCCTTCCCTCCCCCTCCCTCCTCCCCTTCCCCTCCCCTCACCCTCCCCTCCTCCCTCCCCCTCCCTCCTCCCCTCTCCCCTCCCCTCCCTCTCCTCCTCCCCTTCCCCTCCCCCCACTCCATCCTCCTCAACCCCCTTTATCCTCCCTCCCTCCCCCCCTTCCCTTCCCTCCGCCCTCCCTCCCCCTCCCCTTTTCCCTCCCCCCCGCTCCATCCCCCTCAACCCCCCTTATCCACCCTCCCCCTCCCTCCCTCGGAGATAGATTTAAACTTTAAAATGTGAAATACTTTAAAATTATAACGTCGATTTCAATGAAACTTCTTCAATTAGCACCAAAGGGACGACGGTGAGTAAGGTGGGCCTAAAATGTCGCGCGATCGTGCACTGTTTTGGCTGTAGTTCAGGAACAAACAAACAAATTAGAGTTTTAGTATATAGATAGTGACAAATTTGCTTGGATTTACTTTAATTCCTTAAATGAGCAAATCTTTATTAAGCCAGCAGTTATACCCGAGTTGTTATTGCTATGATGTTCTTTGCGGTGAAACTAAGCCCATTTCTCATTTTGCTAATTCCATGTTATTATAGAAAATTCTATAAGCCAAACTCACTCGAGTATTAAATTCTAATGGTATAATTTCTATAAAAGGGACATGTACAAGTGGTATTTGAACATTTGTACATTACAGAGCTCCCTGGACATTCATTTTTCATTACAAAACTAGCCCTACTTCTGGACTGTGGCACTCAGACATATATCAAAGGGGCATATTTATATGCAGTACAATAATGGAGCAAAGCAGAATAGGTGGGATTTCTGACTTTACTATTCCATGCACTTCTTTCATTTGTATCATTTTATGTAAAGGTGGATGCAAAATTGCCCAACCTTATCTCGTATGGAAATTTTCAAAGAGAGAAAGCCCAGGTGTCCATTAGAATAAAACTTATTTTTCAAAGGGAGAATGCCCAGAGGCCCAATGGCACAAAATTTATTCCCATAATTCTGTCTTGCTTAATTTACAATTAGGAAGCGTAATTCAGGGGTGAGGAGCTCCAGCTCCTTTTAATTATTACTGTCTAAGAAACACATTTTAATGAGTAAAAGATACTGAGACTTTCTCCAAATGTTTGGACAATTGTAACTTTGTTACATTTAATGGACCATTTCCAATGAACATGTTTTCTTTCCTTATAAACTATTAAAAATATGTAATTTTTACCCATGTGCTGAGTTTAAAAAAAAATCCATGTTAAATCAGTTGGCATTTTTGTTTACTGTATCTTTAATATTATGGTTGTGGTTTTCTGTCCTAGTCATCGCTTGGAATATTTTGAGGATTTCAGCTTGAACTTAGTTATGGGAGACAAATGGAAACAGCCCAGATCTGATCTGTGGATGCCTGTCGATGGGACTAAGAAATGGTTAGCTTGCTTTGATTGTTGTTATTGTCTCTCAGTGCTTAGTATGCCTGTGTGCGGTCTTTATTTTCTCTTCAGCTGAGAAAATTCTTAATTTGAGTTTTTTGCTTTTTCTAAATAATGTTTATAAATTTATAAACACTATTTATAAATGTTGATATTTTGGGCAAGGACTCTGTCTTACAACTTATTTGAATTTATATAAACTTCTTGTCCTTCAGTTTTACAGTTTGAAGTTATGAAATTAATTTGTACTGATCTCATGAATTTGAAAGGGAAGTAGGTTAATACCTTGATCTTAACTAGATTAAAACATTTTAAAATGTATAGACACCAAATCCTAGTACAAAAATGAAATATGCACCATCTTGCCAATTGAATTAATTATCTTTGTGGAAACTTGTCCGTTTCATTTAACACCAGGCATCGAGGAGTATTGGTGATCAATATTCTGGAGAAGATAGTTGATGCTTGTTGCTCCATACAAACGAGGGAAGTTATAGTTTTTTATCTCTAAGATATGAACTTTATATCTAGCTGATAGTGCTAAACAGTTATAATGAAATGAAGGTACATTCATTTCTGCTTCCTAAATTATCTTTGAAAACAGAGCATACTATGCAGCTACTGACTGAACTCGTTGCAACCATCACTCAATTCCCTCTCAACTCTGTTATCCCAAGAGACAAAAAAAAGTCTAACACCAAGCTCCAGGCAGTACCGGTCCTCTTGCCAACATCTATCTCCTAAGCTACTGTTGAGAAAAAGTGTTTAGGAGGGTGAACATCCAGAGAGTTCAGGAGAGCTTCCTCAACTTCTGGACCTAATAGTATACCTGGTCACATTCTCAAAACCTGTGCAGACCAACTGGCAGGAGATCTGCGGACATCTTCAACATCTTATTACTGGGGTTTGAGGTTCCCACCTGCTTTAAAAGGGCATCAATAATACCAGTCCCCAAGCAGAGTGAGGTGCCATGCCTGTTATGCAGAACAATGCATAATGAAAATTATTAGGGTGGTCTTCACCAGAATAACGTGCAGCTTTAATTGTGCAGTTCCGAAGAGAAGCTACCTGCACATCGCTGCCCAAATAATCACCAGAAAACGAGGTTAAGACTCGTGTCAGCCATGGCATACCAGCACAAAATACTAGTGTGAGGGTAAGGGAAAATGGAAAGGGGTACTCGCTCCTAAAAAGACATGGACAACAGGATTTGATTTCTCTGCAGGAGTATTTACCACACTATTAACTTCATACTGGTGATGATTTTTCCTCCTTGACTTGAGAAGTGTGCGATACCCTTGCTGTAAGCCATTCACGCAAATTGGGATTTCATGGCACTTCTCAGATCTTGATGCAATTTTAACTTGATTTGTGATGGAAATGGAGATTGTCAGAGATGTGTAATTGGCTTAATTTAGCTTTTACTGTAATAGGGTACACCTCTAAGACTCTCTTTTCTAATTTGCCTGTAAATTCTCTCAGGTAGAAACATAGAAACATAGAAAATAGGTGCAGGAGTAGGCCAGTCGGCCCTTCGAGCCTGCACCGCCATTCAATATGATCATGGCTGATCATCCAGCTCAGTAACCTGTACCTGCCTTCTCTCCATACACCCTGGTCCCTTAAGCCACAAGGGCCACATCTAACTCCCTCTTAAATATAGCCAATGAACTGGCCTCAACTACCTTCTGTGGCAGAGAATTCCACAGACTCACCACTCTCTGTGTGAAGAAATGTTTTCTCATCTCGGTCCTAAAAGACTTCCCCCTTATCCTTAAGCTGTGACCCCTGGTTCTGGACTTCCCCAACATCGGGAACAATCTTCCCGCATCTAGCCTCTCCAACCCTTATATTCCTTATAAGAAAAATACTCCTTCCATATCATAGTTTTTTTCTTATATCACAAAGATATGTGGTAGGTTATTTGGCTTCAGTAAACTAGTACTTATTGTAGATGTGCTTAAAAAAAGAATAAAGGGATGTACATGTGAGAGAAAATAAGTAGCACGTCTATGGGGAAATAAGGAGGGAAAATGGTACTGATACTGTACTGGGATCCAGCATGGACACAATTGATTGAATGGTCTCATTCTTTACCATTATAAGTAAGCATTCCACTCCAAATCTACCCTCGACCTTTAGCACTAGTCAAATGGAACTAAATGCAGGTTTAAACAATATAATCTTTTTTTTAAATTGTGTCTTAAAGACTTAAATCTTGATCTTTGAACTGTCTCTTAAATTATACACTTTTTCCCCATAGTTTGCCTTTTTTCATGTTTGATTCAAAGTTACTTCCATTGTCTTGCAATATCTCTTTTTTATCACTTATTTACTCTTGTCTTTATCACAACTTTCTTCTTTTGTTTGGTTTGTCATGTACTCATTCAACTATCTCACTCAATGCCAAGATCTTGCTATTCACGTGGAAGGACATCTATCTGATGTGCTAATTTATTTCTCTCTCCTCAGATGCTGCCTAAACTGTTGGGTGTTTCTGCAATGTTCTTGCTTTGTTCCTCATCTCAGAAAATATTATTTTGATTTTACTGTATATCTGTTTGCACTTACATTTGTAAATGTATTGTTCTGAATATAAATTAAGGAACATTGACACAGAAAGTATTGTACAGAAATTATTTGTTTCAGTTGTTAAAATTTAACATAGCTTTTAATTTAAAATATCAACAAAATTAGAGCTGAAGAATACGGAGAAACATTCCAATGTAAGCTTGTGTTGTTAGAAGGATGACCAGCTAACATGTCAACTGCAAATTGGACTGAACAAGAAGGTAAAGATATGATGAAAAAATCAATTCCTAAAATCACAGTAGTTTAAAAATACTTAACAGACTATTGTGCAAAAAATATATACACATTACTGTAATAATTTCTCAATATCACATAATTAAACAAAACTAAATGTATCACATGAAACCAATAAATGGTGTGCCATCTAACGCTGAAATTAATTATTTGTTTGTTTGAAATTTTGTGAAATTATCAAATAAATCATAAAAAATCCATAAGATCATGTGTTAGGAGTAGAATTAGACCATTCGACCCATCCATTCTGCCATTCAATCATGGCTGACCTATTTCTTCCTCCTAAACCCATTCCCCTGCCTTCTCCCCATAACTGGCACAAGTTGTATCAACATATTCAATATGTTATAATCAGTATGCTTATAAAAATATAGTGTAGATAAATTGCAAGATGCTTTTAACTCCAAACTACTGTCCTATTAAGTTCCAGATGATGAGGAAATCTTTGCAAAGTTATCCATCATATGCATTTGCATTATTGCACATTTAATTTTAGTGACAAAGTGTTGGCAGGTGCCATAAATTGAAGGAATTTTCCAAATGCCCAAGTTCTGGATTCAGATGTTGACAGCGCAGAACTGTAAAGAAGAGGATGCTTAGTTTTTCACTACCGTGATCATCAGTTTGACTTGAGATTTCATTACCACACGATAGCAAGAGTTCAGAGACAGCATGTTTCTGCTTGGGAAAATTTAGGGAACCCTTGTTTGACAAGAAAGATTGAGGCTCTGGTCAAAAAATGGAAGAGGTAGACATTAGTTTCAGGTAATCTGGATCAAGTGAATCTCTTAATGAGTATGTGTAGGAAAATCAGGAAGGCAAAAAGATTAGATGAATCTATCAGGCAAGGTAAAGGAAAACCTCAAGAGAGTATAAAATGGTGACTCGAGAATAGATCCACTTAAATATCAGTGTAGCGTCTAAGTGTGAAGCCACAAGGTATGAGTGAAATTTTTAATGAATCTTTCTCATCAACTTTAATCAGAGAAGACCATGAAAAGCTACGGAATTGAGGCAAATGAGTCCTGATGTCTTGGCTCATATGCAAATGATCAAGGATTTGTTATTGGTGGTTATAAAATACATTAAAGTGGATGTTTAATTTTCTTTCGGAATGAAGATAAGTTCAGTTTCTTCACAATGTTTTCATCAGAAAGGGATAGTCAGTCAAGAGAAGGCAATCCCGACAAGGTCCATGAGTGAAGTGTTGGCAAGTAAACCACATTTGTAAGTGCAAAGGTGGCATGCAATTTAATATATCATATAAACATGTAATAATAATCTATTTACACAAGCACAATTGGGGAACAAAATGAACCTGCGATGAAGCGTTTTGCAGAGATTGTGACTGTACTTCTCATAGGTACATACTTAAAAAGCATCAAATTAGTGGGTAGACACAAAATGCTGGAGTAACTCAGCGGGACAGACAGCATCTCTGGAGAGAAGGAATGGGTGACGTTTCGGGTCGAGACCCTACAGCTGAAATGTCACCCATTCCTTCTCTCTAGAGATGTTGCCTGTCGAGCTAAGTAACTGCAGCATTTTGTTCTTTGGTTTAAACCAGCTTTTGCAGTTCCTTTCTACACATCACATTAGTGCGGATCATTTGGGGCTGGAAGTTAACTGAGTTATTTATCCAATGCTAAACGTGGGAAGGAACTTCTGTCAGTATCAATATTTCTGGGAATGGGCAAAATTTGGCATTCAGCGAACTGCAAATTAATATGTGCGACGCTTTGCTCCCCTGCCCCATGTCGCCCAGGGGACATTGTGTAACTGCTAGAAAAGCCACTGGTCCATCAACCAAAGCCAGTGCAAAGGGAATGTGTGAATAAAGTTTCTATTTTTATTGACTCCTCAATTTCATTTGTTCATTACGAAACAATTTCTGATCCATATGGTAGATTTTTGATAATTACTGATTTACTTCATAACCAAAAAGTTGTTATGGTGAATGTTTATGCACCTAATATTGATTACCCTGAGTTTTTTAAACAGTTTGTTGCATCCTTTCCTAATCTAAACGAACATATTTTGATAATGGGTGGAGATTTTAACTGTTGTTTGAATCCCCCGATGGATAGATCTATATCTAATCAAGCACTCCCAAATAAATCCGCTAGTTTTATTCATTCTTTTTTACTTGATTCTGGAATGTTAGTAGTTTGGAGATTCTTACACCCAAATGATAAAGAATTTTCTTTTTTTTCCTCATGTATATCATTGTTACTCCAGGAATGACTACTTTATAATAGACTCTCGGTTAGTCTCGTCGGTCACTGCGTGTGAGTATGATGCAATTGCCATCTCTGATCATGCACCATTGAAACTATCAATCAAATTATCTGATTTAAATTCTAGTGCTAAACAATGGCGATTTAACACTACTTTGCTTCAAGATTTGAATTTTGTTAATTTTATTAAAGAACAGATTGCCTTTTTCGTTTCAACAAACTCTACTGAAGAAATATCCAATGGGATAGTCTGGGATGCTTTTAAGGCAAATATTCGTGGACAAATTATTTCATACCCCGCGGGATAAAAAAAACAAATTAAAAATGAAATACATATATTGGCTGATGAGATTAAAGAAATTGATAAAATATATTCAAAAGCTCCTAGTTTAGAGCTTTATAAGAATAGAGTTGAACTTCAAATGAGACATGATTTGTTATTAGTATCACCGATTGAGAATCAACTACTTAAAACCAAAAGTCAATTTTATATACATGGTGATAAATCTGGCAAATTACTTTCCAATCAGTTGAAAGCTGTTTCAGCCAAACGTCAGATTATTAAAGTTAGTAAACGAGATGGTACTCTGACAGTAGATCATGATGAAATTAATAAATCCTTTCAAGAATTTTGTACCTTGCTATATCAATCAGAATTTCCTACTGATTCCAATATAATTCATGAGTTTTTAAAGAAATTGAATTTGCCAAATTTATCACATAATGAGTCTTTGTTGTTAGATGAACCCATCACGGAGGAAGAAATACAGAAAGCAATCCTCTCGATGAACTCTGGTAAAGCTCCCGGTTTACACGGGTATACAGTGGAATTCTTTAAATATTTTTCAAGTTTACTGTCCCCCTGGCTACGCAAAGTTTTTAAAGAAGCCCTTTTAATGAATAAATTACCACAATCCTTTTATGAAGCATCTATCTCTTTAATTCTTAAAAAAGATAAAGATCCTACTGAAGTGGCATCATATAGATCTATATCATTGTTAAATGTAGATTCTAAAATTCTTTCTAAAATATTAGCTATTAGATTGGAAAACATTTTACCGCAAATTATTTCTGAAGATCAGACAGGTTGTATTAAAAATCGTTATTTATACTTTAACGTTAGGAGATTAATGAATATTGTATATACTGCTTCAAATAAAGTTCCAGAATGTGTCATTTCACTTGATGCTGAGAAGGCATTTGACACTATGGAATGGGAATACTTGTTCAATACACTTGAAAAATTTAAGATTGGTCCAAAATTTATCTCTTGGATCAAGCTGATATATCATATACCTCAGGCTTCTGTACTTACCAATAATCAGAGATGCCCTTTCTTTAGGCTCTTTTGAGGTACTAGACAGGGCTGTCCTCTAAGCCCTTTATTGTTTGATATTGCTTTGGAACCTTTGGCTATTGCTCTTAGGGAATCCCCCAATATTTTTGGCATTGTCCGTGGGAATAAGACATATAAGCTGTCTCTACGCAGATGATCTGTTATTATATATTTCTAATCCAGAGAAATCTATTCCTGCAATAATAGCTTTACTTAATCAATTTAGTAGTTTTTCTGGTTATAAATTAAATCTTAGTAAGAGTGAGCTTTTTCCATTAAACATTCAAATTTTGAATTATGGACAGTTTCCATTTAGATTGACTACTGACTGTTTTACTTATTTAGGTATTAAGATTACCAAGAAACACAAGGACCTATTTAAAGCCAATTTTACACCCTTAATTGACCATGTCAGACAACAGTTTACTAATTGTTACCAATGTCCTTATCCCTAATGGGCCGAATCAGTGCTATTAAAATGAATATTCTACCTACATTTTTATATTTATTTCAGATGATACCTATTTTTATTTCTAAATCTTTTTTTGATATTATTGATTCAAAAATTTCTTCATATATATGGCAGAATAAAAATCAAAGACTAAGTAAAAAATACTTACAGAAATTTAAAAAAGATGGTGGTTTGGCATTGCCGAACCTTAGATTTTATTATTGGGCAGTTAATGCTCGTTACTTTAACGTTTTGGACAAAAGATTGAGGATACCCAATAGATAAATCTTGAACGTGAATCTATGCAGGGGTTATCATTGGCTTCTATCCTAGGGGCCTCGTTACCTTTCACAATTACGAGATTGAATAAATATACGATGAACCCAATAATAAGACACACATTGCGAATATGGTTTCAATTTCGTACGTTTTTTGGATTGAATAATTTTATCTTATCGAGTCCTATCATATCTAATTTTTTCTTTCAACCCTTCAGTATTGATCAAGCCCTTCTGCTATGGAAGAGGAAGGGATTAGTATCTTTTTGTGATTTGTTTTTAGACCGTTGTTTTATGTCTTTTGAACAACTGTTCAATAAATATAATTTGCCTAATTCACATTTTTTTAGATATTTGCAAATTCAACATTTTTTCAACGCTACTTTACCCTCTATTCCGTTATCACATCAAACTGAAATTACTGAAAAAAAATTACAGTTGAATCCTTATCAGAAAGGTTTAATATCGACTATGAGTTGATTTTGAAATTACAAGTAGGTACATCTGATAAAATTAAGAATGATTGGGAAAGAGAACTTCAAATTTCTTTACCTATAGAGAAATGGGAGAGGATTCTTCAATTAGTTAATACCAATGTGTGCAAGACACGCTCTGATACAATTTAAGGTGGTTCACAGAGCACATATGTCAAAAGATAAGAGCGTGTTTTTATGGTCATATAAATCCTACTTGTGATAGATGTAATTCTGAGGCGGCTTCGCTGACTCATATGTTTTGGTCTTGCCCACTTTTGGAAAGATATTGGAAATAAATTTTTGATACTATTTCTGTAGTTTTAGGTATTGATTTATAACCTCATCCTATCACTGCAATTTTTGGGCTAGAATGTTAGATTCTATTCATCTGTCCCTTTCAGCCCGTCGGTTGATTGCTTTTACTACATTAATTGCCAGAAGATCTGTTTTATTTAAATGGAAATACTCTAATCCTCCTACCAAACTCCATTGGTATTCTGAAACAATATCATGTTTAAATTTAGAAAAAAATTAGGAGTGATATTGTTGAACCCTCAGTTAAATTTGATAGGACTTGGGGAAGCTTTATTCAATATTTTCACATGATATAAGTTGTTCCCTCTCCAGCCGTTATAATAATTTTTTACCTTTATTTGGTGGAACGGATTTGACGACAAACAGGGGTCTAAACTGTTGAATTTTTTTGCAGCCCAGATTCTGTTTTTTTGGGGGGTTTTTTTTGTTTGTTTGCTTATTTTAGTTTAAGGGGTTAATTTTTTTTTTCTTTTTATCTTTTAAAAAATATATATAAGTTCTCTTTTAATCTTTTATCTATAATTACATAGAGACTGGGAGGTCTATACACTATATGTATTTTGAAACTGGATTTATATTTAGGTTACATTTGTTGTTAATGTAATCCTGATCCCTATAGATCAATATACTGTTATGCTTATCATTTTTTGAAATTTAATAAAAAGATTTGAAAAGAAAGAAAGAAACTACTGACCTTAATGCTTCACAATTCAGGCTGGGAATTATTTGCGTACAGTTTCTAACAAGTGTCAATTTTACTATCTTTGAGTAAATTTAAGAATCAACATTACACAATTGGAAATTAGATTCTGACTTTTGTGTGTTTCTGGAGTTGTGCTAAGTTGAGGTCTTTGTGCAATGCAAGTGTGTTATCATTATATCTCAGAACATTTGTAGTTAGGCAGTTTACTCTATCATTAAAAAATCCTGTTCCTGTTAAATATGTTGGATTTTAAAAAAAGAATGGTTGAGGGTTATTTGCGAGTAGTTGCGATTAATTACAAACTTCTCAGAAGTAGTGCGAGTCAATTTTTGTTTCCATAATCGTGTAGATGGGGCATCTTGGTTGGCACACGCATGTTGGACTGAAGGCCCTGTTTCCATGCTATATGACTTTATGACTAATTGGTCCTGGACAAATTTGGTGCTGATGTGTCATAGTTTCATGAGATAAACCGAGGGAGAAAAAAACAAGCGGTATTAGTACCTGGAAAACCACAGCATCTATTCATCAAGTCAGGACATGTCTTCAAACGAAAAAACCTCGGGGAATAGTGATCACAATATGATAGAATTGGGGAAAAAAAGAGTTTGGAGGCGAGAAAGATTAAGGATGAATCTAAGGTCATCAGTTTGACAAAGCAAATTATGATGGCAAAGGATGAGTTTGCCATGGTAGGTTGGTGCAATGACAGATACTTTAAAAAATCATAATTTGCTGTGAAAATGCTTGCTGGTAATAATAATAATAATATCACAGCAAAAGCAATTCAACTAATGTAGCTAATAAGAAATATTGAGAATAGCATATTAAATAAATCACTTATCCTTAAATGGCAAGAAAAATCTCTGGTTGGTGTACTTGGAAGATTGTTTTTTTTCCACTGATAAAACTGTGCTGGCAACATAAGGCAAAATTTATATTTTGGCATCAGATTGCCAAACATGGCTTTCAAAACATGCACATAGACAACTGATTAATTCCATATGTCCCTTGGGGAGCAGACAATTGGTGGTGAGAAAATTAAGAATAACTAGACCAAGTGGACCCGTTGGGCAGCACCCTCTCCTCTCCCCCTCCACCCCCCTCCTTCCCCCCTTCCCCCCTCCTCCCCTCCCTCCTTCCCTCCCCCTCCCCTTCCATCCACTCCAACCCCTCCATCCTACTTGTCCTTCCCCCCCTCCTTCCCTAGGAGATAGATTTAAACGTTAAAATGTGAATAACTTTACAAAGTTAACACCGATTTCAATGAAACTTATTCCATTAGCACCAAAGGGCTGACGATGAGTAAGGTGACCCTAAAATTGTCGCACTAACGTGTGCCATTTTGGCTGTAGTTCAGGAACAAACAAACAAATAAACAAACAAGAGTTTTAGTATATAGATTGATTGATAAATTCTTGATTAGTATGGGTGTCAAAAGTTACAGGGAGAAGGTGGGAGAATGTTGAGAGGAAAAGATAGATCAGTTGTGATTGAATGGCAGAGGAGACTCAATGGGCAGAATGGCCTAATTCTGCTCTTATGTCTTATGGACAACAAATGAAAATAATTACAAAGTCCTGGGTTGAAACAATAAATCTGCATGCTACATAATGAAGCTGTTTTGTATTCTGAAAGTTTACAGATTACACGAAGATTGCTGGGGTCACGGACTGAGGAAGGCTGTCAAGTATACAGCGGGATTAAATCGGCTACAGAAATGAGCAGGGAAATGGCAGATGGAGTTTAATCAGAGCAAGTGTGAGGTGTTGCACTTTGGGAGGTCAAATGTAGGAAAAATATACAATTAATGCCATGAATGTTAACAGCATTGATGTACAGAGGGATCTTGGAGTCTAAGTCCATGACTCAGAACATGGCAACACAAGTAGACAGAGTGATAAAGAACGCATTTGGTATGCTGGCTTTCATAGGTTGAGACATTGACAGTGAGTACAAGAATTAGTAAGTCATGGTGCAATTCTATGGGATGTTGGTTGTGCGACAGCAGTATCGCATGCAATTATATTGAATGATTGCACGACAATTGCATGCAATACTACAAATGTGGCACTACCAAGGTTCTGGTCACCCCACTACAGGAAGGATGTGGAGGCTTTGGAAAGCGTGCAGAGGAGGTTTGACCAGAATGATGCCTGGATTAGTGGGTATTAGCAATAGGGTGCAGTTGGACAGATCTGGATTGTTTACTCTGGAACACCAGAGGTTACAGGGAAACCTGACAGAAATATACAAAGTTATCTGAGCAGAGATAGGTAAGTCAGAAACTTTTTTCAGGATGGAAAAGTTAAATACTAGAGAGCATAGCTTCAGTGTGAGAGGGGCAAAGTTTAAAGGAGATGTGCAGGGAATCCTATTACACAGAGTGTAGTAAGGGCCTGGAAAACTGGTGGTGGTTGAGGCAGATACAATTGTGGCATTTAAGAGACTTTTGGATAGGTGCATGGTGGATGAATTGATATGGATTATGTTCAGGCAGGTAAGAGTTTCTCTTTGTGTCATGTTCTGCACGGGCATTGTTGGCCGAAAAGTCTGTTTTAGTATTGCACTGTTCAATGTTCTATGTTCTAAATCTATTTACCCTATGTTGAAGGTCTTGAGGTTGAAACTTGTATCACTTATCTGATACAGTGACAAAGGCTGACATTACTCTGCTTCTTTTGAAGAGGAATGAATTTTATTATTTCTGTTGATACTTCAAACATGGATTGAAGTTGATGCAAACAGTCAGAACTGTGGGGGTATTTTTATGGGTATTTTTGAATCTGTCAGAAAGTAAACTTTGTAATGGATCCATCAGTCTCAAGGTTTCATCAGTTTTCTTTTCCCAAGATTGTTTTCTATGTGTTTGAATAATTTAGTTTAGAGATACAGGATGGAAGCATGCCCTACGACCCACCAGCTCACACTAACCATTGACCACCTCTTCACAATGCTTCCATAATAAACAACTTTCTCATCCACTCCCTACACACTAGGAGCAATTTTATAGTCCAATTAACCTACAAATCCACACATCTTTGGGATGTGGGAAGAAACTGAAGCATCCAGAAGAAACACATGCAGTCACAGGGAGAACTTTGAGTATTTTTAAAGCAGAGATGGTTAGGTTCTGGATTAGTAAGGGTGTTATATTAGTACGTGGAGCAGGCAAGAGAATGGGGTTGAGAAGGAATGAAAGATCAGCGATGATTCAATGGCAGAAGAGATTCGATGAGCCGAATGGCCAAATTCTGCTCCTATAACTTATGCAAACTCCATACAAACAGCACCTGAGGTCAGGATCAAACCCGGCTCTCTGACGCTGTGAGGCAGCAGCTCTACTACTTGTGCCACTGCTCTGCCACAATAAATACTGGAGCCCATTCACAAAAGTACTGCTAGGTAAAAATAACAGGTGGAGCAAATTTCCTCAGAATGAACAACTTTGGCAACAAAAAAAATTCTCATAATTGCCAACTCATTTATCACCCATCTTCACCCGAGATATCTATAAACTAAAACTCTTGTTTGTTTGTTCCTGAACTACAGCCAAAGCAGTACACGATAGCGCGACAATTTTATGCCCACCTTACTCCCTGTTGTCCCTTTGGTGCTAATGGAAGAAGTTTCATTGAAATCGGTTAAATTTGTAAAGTTATTCACATTTTAAAGTTTAAATCTATCTCCTAGGGCAGGAGGATAAGGGGGGTTGAGGGGGATTGAGTGAGGGGGCAGGGGGAGGAGGGAGGAGGGAGGGGAAGCGGGGGAGGGGGTGGAGGGAGGGAGGGTGGGGTGGAGAGGAGGAGGAGGAGGAGGAGGAGGGAGGAGAGGGGAGGAGGAGGGGGAGGGGAGGTGGAAGGGCGGGAGGGGAGGAGGGGGGGAAGGGGGTGGAGGGGGAGAGGAGAGGGTGCTGCACCAATGCAGGGAGGTTTGGGCCCAACGGGTCCACTTGGTCTAGTAGACTATAAACTTGAAATACAGCTACTTTCCATGAAGAGCAACAAGTAAATATATTTGCCCTCAAGACCTAACAATGAATTCTTCAATTTCAAAGTACCAGTCTTAACAGTTGAACATTAACTCTGTTTTTCTCTCACCATAAATGCTCCCTGGTCATTGAGTGCATTCATTTTTTCCTCATGATTCCAGCATTTGTTTTCTTCCTCTTTTGTTTTCTTCCACTTTCTATTTACATCTCCTTCATAAAATTAACTTGGATTTTCTATTAACAGTCACCATAACTAGTTAACTAACAAATCTCTTAACTTGTACTTCCATTCCTTGTGTACTACCATTCCTTTAGCCTCCACTAATCTCCATCATGCCACAGATATTCCCTTCCTTCTCACCACCTCTCTCTCTTTCTCTGGAATTTAAAATGTGTTTGATTTCTAACATTAAAAAATCATCGGCCTGAAATAGTAGCTCAGTTTCTCTCTCGATACATGTTGTCTAGTCTTCTGGGTATTTACAGCGTTTTTAGATTTATATATTTTTTATTTTGTAGTAATAAACAGTGAATAACACTTCAATGACAATATAGGCAGAAAGAGCTGGAAAACACTCAGCAAGTCAGGCAGCATCTGTCGGAAGAAAAGCAGAGTTAGGTTTTCATCGAAGATAGACACAAAATGCTGGAGCAACTCAGCGGGACAGGCAACATCTCTGGAGAGAAGGAATGGGTGACATTTCCGGTCGAGACCCTTCTTGTTGACTTTTCATATTGTAGGCCTTTCAGCAGATGTTCCTTGGGTTTTCTGTTTTTATTTCAGATATCCATAATGTGGAGTTTTAATTTTATTTTCATCAACTGCTTTAGAAGATTTGTCCTGGTAAATTAAATAATATTTTCGAAAACCATCTTAGAATTTAGAATGGCCTCATATCAGCAACATATTGGCATTTAGTGGATGGTGTAGCAAGGAGTGGAGAATGGTTTTCCAGCTCCACCTCTTTTGATTAATTCAATCCACTCTTTTCAGAGAATTACATGACCTTGTTAAGTACAACTGTTCGAATGGCCATGGAAAATCTCTCGAGTTGCTTTTTTATTTTGACAATGGTTCCTGTAGTCTTAACAGGCAATCTCTCTTTCTCTTCTACCAATGTACATTTTAATCTAAAACATTCAGGACAGACTGTAGGTTATATCTTACTTAAACAGGAGCTCCTTGGTGCGATTAATTGGGTAATTTATTTTTCATGATGTGGCGATGAGCCAGAAAATTGAGTGGCCTGGTGAGAGTTGTTTGTCTCTACTAGGACAGTGGTAATGGTTTATCGCATTTGACTATACACCTGGGTAGTCTACAGCTTATAGGTATGAATATTGAGTTTTCCAATTTTTGGTAACCGTCAGTTCCTATGTTCCCTTTTCTCTCCTTCAAATCTACCTCTGGTCTCCCATTTTTGTTTCCTTTCCCATAACTGGGCGGCACGGTAGCGCAGCGGTAGAGTTGCTGCTTTACAGCGAATGCAGCGCCAGAGGCTCAGGTTCGATCCTGACTACGGGTGCTGCACTGTAAGGAGTTTGTACGTTCTCCCCGTGACCTGCGTGGGTTTTCTCCGAGATCTTCGGTTTCCTCCCACACTCCAAAGACGTACAGGTTTGTAGGTTAATTGGCTGGGTAAATGTAAAAATTGTCCCTAGTGGGTGTAGGATAGTGTTAATGTGCGGGGATCGCTGGGCGGCACGGACTTGGAGGGCCGAAAAGGCCTGTTTCCGGCTGTATATATATGATATATGATGATATGATAACTGCCCCCAACCCCCTTCCAGCCTTCGTTACCAATTTTCATCTCAATTATACCTTATTGACATATGTACCTAGGTACAGTGAAATTCTTTGTTTTTGCAGACAGTACACAAAGTACACAGAGAATCGCCACGTACCTGGCACCGACAAAGTAACAAAGTACTCATTGGAGTCCTGATAGTCCTTCTTTGTTTTCGGTGACCTCCCCGCCATGGCCAGGACTCTCTTTGTTCTCAATGGGTGCCTCCAGCAGGTCCCTCTTACTGGTTCTATCCTTGCTGCAGTTATTAGTACAACAAAAAATCATTAATACACCATCAAAATTGGAATGGAGGCGACCAAACAATTCCTCTGTGAATCAAGTGTGTTGACTGCACTTCTATTAGTGACTCTAGAACATAGAACTTACACCCGCCCCCCCTGACATCAGTCTGAAGAAGGGTCTCGACCCGAAACGTCACCCATTCCTTCTCTCCCGAGATGCTGCCTGACCTGCTGAGTTACTCCAGCATTTTGTGAATAAATAGAACTTACACCGATCAGCCAAAACATTATGACCTAATGAAGCAAAACATTATGACCACCTGCCTAATATGCTGTTGGTCTTCCGTGTGCAGCCCCATACGCAGCAGGGTGCGATGCACTGCATATTGTGACACATTCCTCCTGTGACCACCATTAAAATTTTCTGTGACGTGCCACAGTAGACCTTCTGTCGGTTTGGACCAGACGGGATAGCCTTTGTTGCCCTCGCGCATCGATGAGCATTGGGCGCCCAACACCTTATCGACGGTTTGTGGTTTGTCCCTCCTCGGACCACTGTCGGTAGGTACTCACCACTGCTGACCGGGAGCACCCCACAAAGCTTGCCGTTTCAGAGATGCTCTGACCCAGTCGTATGGCCATACCAATTTGGCCTCTGTCAAAGTCGCTCAGGTCTTTACTCCTGCCCAGTTCTCCTGCATCCAACACATCAACTTCAAGAACTGACTGTTCACTTGCTGCCTAATATATCCCACCCCTTGACAGGTGCCATTGCAACAAGATAATCAATGTTATTCACTTTGCCTGTCAGTGGTCATAATGTTTTGGCTGATCAGTGTAAAACAGTACAGCACAGGAACAGACCACAACATTTCTGCTGTCCATGATGCCATCATGGTTAGAAGTTAAACCAATCTCATCTGCCTGTACATGATCCATATTCCTCTTTTCCCTGCACTTCTACGTGCCTATTTAAAAGCCTCTTGAATGCCACTATCGTACCTGCCTCCACCATCACCCCTGACAATGTGTCCCAGGCTCCCAGAACTCTCTGTTGAAAAATCTTTACCTGCACATCTCCATTAAACTTTCCCCCTCTCACCTTATAGCTGTGCCCTCTAGTGTTGTTGGCATCCATCCATCTGCGAGAGATGATGGCGCGCCTTTGACGTTGTCCTGTTTCGGGAGGGAAATGTTTCATCTGTGGTTGCTTTTCCTGCTGTGGCTGACTAGGCCTATCCTTGACAGGCTGACACTGCCACAGCTTCCACAGGTGAGGTTATCTCTAGCCTTTGGATTGGGGAGTGCATTGACCATTTTGTGCCATTGCTGCCTGGCCTCCAAGGTCTTCAACCATATGCTGTCGTGCTGCTTCATGCCCAAGTGGAGCTTCTTTCTCCACCTTCCCCGGTCCTCAGCAGCCTCTTTCCAGTTGTCAGTGCCAATGTTACAATTTGTCATACCACCTTTAATCATGTCCTCATGGCGAAGTTTTCATCTTCCGCTTGGCCTCCGTGCATTGGCGACCTCCTCGTATAACACATGTTTGTGGGTGCATCCATTTTCCATCCTGTGTACATGTCCAAGCCGGTGGATACACTTCTGCTTGAGGATCGTTGGAATGCTAGGCATGTTGGTCAGGGAAAATACAGATTCATTGGCAATTTTGTCCTACCAAGAAACTTCCTGGATTCGACAAAGACAACAGAAATTAAAATTATTCCATTTCCGTCCGTGATGTAGATAAGCTTGTCGACAAGCTTCACTGCTGTACAGTAATGTGCTCAAGATTCACACTTTGTAGACAGTTATCTTGGTCTTGATTGTTGCTTTCCTGCTCCTCCATGCACGCTTGGTTAGCCTCCTGAAGTTGGTTAGTTCCTTTCATATAAGTGAGTTGATTTCCTCACCCAGAGAGAGGCCATCAACCACCGTAGATCCTAGGTAGGTGAATTTGTTGACAGTTTCCAGTGGAGTGATATCATGAGTGATTTCAGGGAAGAGTGGAGTGCCCTGGCCCACAACAATAGTCTTCGTAATGCTGATTATCAATTGGTATTTGTGGCAAGGATGTGACAGACTGTCCATCAGCCCCTGAAACCCTTCTTTAATTGGGCCGATGAGTGCAGCATCATCGACATACAGGAGTTCTCTTATAAGCAAAGTTCTCACCTTCGTCTCGGCTTTCAACCTTGCTAGATTGAAGAGCTTCCCGTCACTTCTGGTGCGAAGGCACACTTCCATGATTGTGGGAAACCAAAGGACAGCAGCACAGATGCCGAAGATGCGAGAAGATGCTGAACAGAGTGGGAGCTAGGACACAGCCTTACTTTACTTCACTTCTCATGGGAAAACTGCCTGATGTAGTGCCATCAAATTGCACTGTACCACGCATACTCTCATTGAAAAACTAAATGAGGTTATAAGACGTGGTAGTTATCCAATCTCCAGTACCTGGTGGAGGCCGCATCTGTTGAATAATCAGGAGCTTTCCTAATTGTATCAAAACCTATGCCCTCTGGTGTTGAACATGTCCATGCTGGGAAAATGGTTCTGACATTTCCATCCTGGGCAAAAGGTTCTGCAGGTCTACCCTATCTACGGCTCTCATAATTTTATATACTTCATCAAGTCTCCCCTCAACCTACAACATTCCAGAGAAAGCTATCCAAGTCTGCCCTACCTCTCCCTGTAGCTGAAACCCTCAAATCTGAGCAGCATTATGGTAAGCCTCCTCTGCACCCTCTCCAAAGCCTCCACATATTTCCCGTGATGGGCCGACCAGAACTGCACGCAATAGTCCAAATGCGGCCTAACCAAAGTCTTATGCATCTGCATCACACTTCTTGATTCTTATGTTCAATGAGGGCAAGTGTACACCATATGCCTTCTTTACCACCCTATCTACTTGTATTGCCACCTTCAGTGAGCTATGAACTAGGACTAATCAATTAGAAAATTCTTGATTAGAATGGGTGTCAAGGGTTATCGGGAGAAGGCAGGAAAATGGGATTAGGAGGCAGAGATCAGCCATGATTGAATGGCGGAGTAGACTTGATAGGCCGAGTGGTCTAATTCTACTCCAATAACTTGTGGCTCCAAGGTGCCTCTGCACATCAGTGCTGTTAAGGGTCTTGCAATTAACTACATTCTTTCCCCTTATATTCAATCTCCCAAAGTGCAACATCTTACATTTACTCGGGTTAAACTCCATCTGCCATTTCTCTGCCCATTTCTGCATCTGATCTATATCTTCTGACAACCTTCCTTACTGTCTGCAGCTCCTCCAATTTTGGTGTCATCAGCAAACATACTCACCTCCCATCTACATTTGCATCAAGGTCATTGTTGATTTTACGTATACCATTTGGATTCTCTACTCTGTTTTTTTTTGATGAATTTATTTTGTTTATATTAGGAGAAATTCTTCAAATAAGTTACTGCAGAAAATACCATCTATTTAATGTACAATATGCATTTTGTGGGTCCAGTAATGTGCAAATTTTAAAAAATGCAGACGCTTGAAATCTGAAATAAACTGCAACAGCTGGGAACACTCAACGGGCCAGGCAGCGTCAGTAGAAACAGAAACAAGAGTTAACATGCCAGGTTGTAGATCTTCACAACTGACAGGGTGAGAGAAAACAAGTTAGTTTTAAGTTGCAGAGAAGATCGGAAAGGGTTGGAAAAAGAAAAAGTGAATATCTGTGACAGGGTGATGCCAGGATTGCCATCAGGATAATGTGGAGGTCATCTAATCAAGGGAGTAATAGTTACAAAAATCAAAGTGCTGGAGGAACTAAGCAGGTCAGGGCGAGAAAAGGATGAGGGGGGATCTTTTAGAAGGATGAGGGGGGATCTTATTGAAACATATAAGATAATTAGGGGATTGGACACATTAGAGGCAGGAAACATGTTCCCAATGTTGGGGGAGTCCAGAACAAGGGGCCACAGTTTAAGAATAAGGGGTAGGCCATTTAGAACGGAGATGAGGAAGAACTTTTTCAGTCAGAGAGTGGTGAAGGTGTGGAATTCTCTGCCTCAGAAGGCAGTGGAGGCCAGTTCGTTGGATGCTTTCAAGAGAGAGCTGGATAGAGCTCTTAAGGATAACGGAGTGAGGGGGTATGGGGAGAAGGCAGGAACCGGGTACTGATTGAATGATCAGCCATGATCGCATTGAATGGCGGTGCTGGCTCGAAGGGCTGAATGGCCTACTCCTGCACCTATTGTCTATTGTCTATTGTCTATTGACAGACGTCATATCGGGTTGGGACACTTCTTCAGACATTTTGGGTCCGACCCTTTTTCCGAAGAAGGATCCCAACCCGAAACATTGCTTGTCTTTTTTCCTCCACAGATGCTGCCTGACCTGCTGTGTTCCTCCACCATTTTGATTTTTGCGCAGAATTCCAGCATCTGCAGTGTATTGTGTCTCGACTAATGGTTACAATTAGAGAGAAAAAATGTGACAAAATCAATAAGATGAAGGAAGTTAGAGAGTGAGGATACAGGCAATGGAATGTGAATTGGTGCAGAATGCGGAGCTGTAGGAGCCGTGAATGGAGCAAGAGAAATAATATTTGATGATGAGAGAACAAGTTACCTGAAGCTGTGGAGATCAATATTGTCTGGAAGGCTGCAACGTGTCCAGGCTTTAAGCCATATAATAAAATGTGCCCTTTCTGTGGCTCAATGGTATCAATAAACACTCTGTTACCAACATAGCTTTTTGCCCACTCTATAAGTAATTAATAGATTTTTGATACAAAATGAAATATTGTCTGGTGTTTTACCGACTCTAGGGTCAAATATTGATTCAACTGTCCAACCCTGGCTGTTCCATTGACGACTGTAGAGAGAAAGTATGACCTCCCTTCAAACCTCTTGCTGTAGAGCAAGGTCACACTGTGTTAAATATAAAGTGTGGTATCTGACACACTGAGCATTCAACATTATAGGCAAAGGACTATTACCAAGCATTAAGCCTCTCTCTCTCTCGGCTTTATCATTTTCTAAAACACGGGTCTGAATTATTTGAACGATGAGTTGCTAATCATCATGATGTAAAAATGCTGATCTTGAACATTCAACTGGGACACAACACAAATATATAAATGATCTAAATTTGAGTAAACTAAGATCATCAGTTCCCTTATAGGCCTGAGAAAATTAACACACATATATTTCAAATGTAATATTTCAATGTTACATTCTTGCCTGGGCACTCTCTAGTTTAGTAATTGAGAATATTAATTTCCTATAGTTTGCAACCATAGTGACGAGCAGAACAGAAATTGCACTTAAACAGATGTCATAGTAGTAATACAATATAAAGAAGGGTGTAACAATGGGTAACAATGTTATACAATGTTATACAATGTTATACAAACTCGATCATGGATTTCTTGCGTTTTCACTTTCAATTTATTTGAAAGTTACATCCTGTATGACAAATTTGCCTATATTATTTGAGGATGTAACGGAGAATTGAAAAAGAGGGGATTGTGTGAATGTGATGTATTTAAATTTCCAAAAGGCATTTGACAAGATGTCAGATTGGAAGGATAAATTAAAAATTATTGAAGGAAGTATGTTAGAATGGATTGAGAATTGTCTCTCTCATAAAAAGCAACGATTTGGAGTAAATGAAGCCATTTGTGACTGACAGGATGTAACAAGTGGAATATGTAGACATTGTGGCGGTGCCCGGGGGCTAGGCCACTCCCTTGGTCATTCCCCTCGGCACTGAGTGGACAGGGGGGATTAGGTCACTCCCTGGGGGCAGAGTGGTCTGGTGCTACGGGGTTTGCTGGAAGGGGTTATTGTTTTGACTCGTGGGGATGACTGAGTGAGTGTATGTTCAGTTACTGCATTAAAGTTATTGTTACTTCTTACCTGGCGTCTGGCCTGATTCCTGTCGCGTCCAGACCCACTACAACATGATGTCCTGCAATGCTGAAATCATGCATAGAACACAAAGTGCTGGAGTAACTTTGCTGCTTGGAGGACATGGATAGGTGAAGTTTCAGGTTGGGACCCGTCTTCAGATTGATTGTAGTGGGGATGAGAAAGCCTACCTAGCTAATGGAGGGTGGTTTTACTGTATTAGTACAGGGTGATGAGGCCTCATTGGGAATACTGTGAACAGTTTATGTCCCCTTACCTAAAAAGTTATATAGTAATATTGGAGGCAGTACAAAGGAGATTCAGCAAGCTAATTCCTGGGATGAGATGGTTGACTTCCAAGAAAGACTAAATGGTTTGGGCCTATATTCCTTAGTTTTAGAAGAATGAGGAGTGACCTTATTCAAACATAGGCAGGGTCAATGTTGTTGTCAGTAGTGGAAGAGTTTTGAACAAGGAGACATAGCTCCAAGACAAGAGACAATCATTTAAAATTAAAATATGTTGATATTTGCTCTCACAGAGGTTAGTAAAATCCTGGAATTCTCTGCTGTTGCAGATGGTGAAAGCTAGATCATTAGAGGCATTGTGGGGATCATGTGAAAGTGGATAAATATTTGATAGCTTAAGGATCAGAGGGACATGGAGAAATGGCACAGATAAGGCGCTGAAGCCAGCCATGATCTTATGAAATGCTGGGGTGGACTTGAAGTTTCTGATGGTCTAGTTGGCGAGATTTGGTTTCAAGGGCTCTCCATTATTTTTGCTTATAGGATAGGACACCATTTTGGTAAAACATGGTGCTTTGAGAACTTCTGAAATAATTTTATCAATTGCATTCAGTTCTATGAAAATTAATCAACCTATAATATTATTAGATTAGTCCTAAACATCAAACAAAGTGAGATTTCATCTTTCCTGTTTCAGAATGGTTCCAAAGAGACCCACCTCTCCCAGAAAAAGTTCACCTGAATCTTCCTTTAAGCCCAGATGAAAGTCATAGTGAGGTAGAAGAGGGACCTTTCAGAAGATGGAAAGGTCTCACCAATCACCCGACAGACAGTTTATACTCTAGTTAATTTGACAACTCTACTCTGATTTATCGAACATCTTCCCAGAAATCCACAATGCAGGTTATTTAGATACAGCCTTCAGCACATTGTTCAAACACAATGAATGACATATGGAGAGGGCTCTTGAGCACAGCATTGGAATGACAATGCTGTAGAGTTACATTTAGGTTAGATTGCTTGGTTAAACAAGCTGTCACTAGGGAACAATAGCATCACCTGCAATGTTACTTTGAAAGAAATTACCACTTTTCATTCCATAAGCTATTCCTGTGAGTATTTTCCACCAGAACATTAATAACCAATATTACATGCAAAATGCTGTCATGAAAAAAGTAATGCATTATTCAATATATTCACGATTATTTAAACAATGGAAAATAACATGTTTCACAGTAGACAGAAGCTCTAATAACTAGCAAGACTGCTCAATGTATGCAAAATGAATCATTGAAAATTAACAATGTGATATTACGAATAGTTTATCTAAGATTGCTTCAATAACTAAAAGAGCATTATCATTAGATGGTTGATGTGGTTAAATAGAAGTACCATATAGAAAAGTTAAGACTTACGTTAACTTTTCTTGTTTTTCTCAATGATAATTGGTATTTCTTCAAACTTTTTTGTGGTCAGTATGCTGTCATGTTGACAGGTCTGATTTCATAGTGTGCCAGTTATATTTATTGGATAATGTGGAAAATCAACTCATGAGTGTAACTTGAGCAGAGAACAGTAGCTTGTCTGAAATTAGATCTTTGAAACAGAGAATTACATTAATAATGAACTACTACTTATTCTGAATTTTGATTCATAAGTCCTTCTCCTAAGTGTCAGTAGTTCTCCACATCATTTTGTATCCAGTATTGTAATGCTTTCTACACTCCCCCATTTAATAAATAGATTTCTTTGTTGTATGCTTAGAGTTCTCACATCAAAGGGCCTGTCACATGCTTTGTGTGGTCAATATCCCTTCCAATATGCCTTTGTCTAAATGAAAAGATCGAGATAATGATGTTACCAGTCCAAATGTTTAAAATTGAGTATTCTGTAATGGTGTAGTACAATATATCGGCATATTAGATTTGAATTCAATTTAAAAAATTTAGTCATGAAATAGTTATACAGTTTACAAAGCAGCCATGGTAAGTTCTTCTTATTCATGTTTCTTTATGGCATAGAAAGTGACTATTTGGTTCATTCGTTTTGGTTTAGGTTAGAAAGACAATGCCAGCTCACATAGCAATCCCATTCCCCCACTAATTTCCCCTGTAACCAATTCAACCCACATTCCCAACAGCTCCCCCCAGATTCCCCCACTCACCTGCACACTCGGGGCAATTTGCAGTAATAGGGAGAAGTTGCAAACTCCATGCAGACAGCACCAGAGATCTGCATCATTGGAGCTGTGGGGCAACAGCTCGACTAGATGTGCCTCTCTGCCACCCCTTTGCTGGATGGAGGAAGTGAATATTTAAGGTGGTGGATAAGGTACAAAGCAAAATGAGCTGTTTTGCCCTGGATGGCAATGATTTCCATGAAATAAATGGAAACATATCATTCACAAGGGCAAGGAAAAACTATTGCCAAAACATTCCTGATGCGTGCCTTGTAGATACTTGCAAGGTTTTGGGGTTCCAGGAGAGTGTGTTTTTTTATTCCTTTTGCTAATCAACTGGCTTCTCCCAATGGCCTTCAACAGGAGAAACATTGTTTTATTATCTGTGGTAGAATGAAAACTGATGGGATATTGCAGGAAAGGAGTGAAGCAAAAGTAAGGTACAACAGTTAATACAACATCAGTTGTCCGGAATATACTGAGAATCGAAGAGCCATAGAGCACGGAAGCAGGCCTTTTGGCCCTAACTTGTCCACGCTGACCAAGTTGCCTAACCAAACTAATCCCACTTGTTTGCACCTAACTCATATTTCTCTCAACCTTTCCTTTCCACATACCTGTCCAAGTGTCTTTTAAATGTCATAATTGTACCGACCTCTACCTCTTCCTCCGACAGCTTGTTCCATATATAGACTATCCTCAGTGCAAAAAGATTGCCCGCTCAGGTCTTTTTAAATCTTTCCCCTCTCACCGTAAACCTGTGCCCTCTAGTTTTTGACTCCCCTATTCTAAGAAAAAGACCGTGGGTATTAATTTATCAATGCCCCCATAATTTTATAAATATCTAAAAGGTCACCCCTCAACCTCCTACTCTTCAAGAAAAAAAGACCTAGCCACTTTTTATAAAACACAACCACGAGACCTGGTAACAGCCTTACCCACATGATTCCACAGATGAGCACCAGGCCTTAATCTCAAACACCATTACTGATTTCATCACTTCTGGCTCTCTGCCTTCCACAGCCTCCAACCTTAATTGTTTCCCAGTAACGCACCGCCCATTTTTACCTTCTCCCCAAAATCCACAAACACAACTGCCCTGGCAGACCCATTGTTTTTGCCTGCTCCTGTCCCATGAAAATGATTTCCATGTACCTCAACTCCATCCTATCCCCCCTGGTCCCATCTCTCCCAACCTATGTCCAAGATACCTCACATGCCCTTCGTCTCTTTAATGACTTCCGCTTTCCGAGCTCCCACTGCATCATCTTTACTACAGACATTCTGTCACTCTACACCGCCATCCCCCACCAGGAAGGCCTTAAAGCCCTCCATTTCTTCCTCGACCGCAGAACCATCCAATTTCCCTCTAGTAACATTCTACTCCACCTAGCAGAGCTGGTCCTCACCCTCAACAACTTCTTCTTTGACTACTCCCACTTGCTCCAAGTCCAAGGCGTAGCTATGGGCACCCGCATGGGCCCCAGTTATGCCTGCCTCTTTGTAGGGTACATTGAACAATCCCTGTTCCAGGCGTACACTGGCCCTATCCCCAAACTCTATCTCCATTACATTGATGACTGCATCGATGCTACCCCCTGCACCCATGCAGAATTCATGGACTTCATCAACATCACCAACAATTTTCATCCTGCACTCAAATTTACTTGGACTATCTTCAAAACCTTCCTCCCCTTCCTTGATCTCACAGTCTCCATCACAAGAAATAGACTATTGACTGATGTCTATTACAAACCCACTGACTCCCACTACTATCTTGACTACATTTCTTCCCACCCTGCTTCCAGCAAAGACTCTATCCCCTACTCCCAATTCCTCCGTCTACACCACATCTGCGCCCAAGATGAGGTGTTCCATACTAGAACATCCGAGATGTCCTCATTCTTTAGGGAATGGGGATTCCCCTCTCCCATCATAAATGAGGCCCTCACTCATGTCTCCTCAGTACCCCACAGCTCCGCCCTTGCTCCTCCTCCCCTAGTCACAACAGAGACAGAGTCCCCCTAGTCCTTACCTTCCACCCCATAAGCCGTCGCATACAGCAGATAATCCTCTGAAATTTCCCCACCTTCAACGAGATCCTATCACTAGCTACATTTTCCCATCTCCACCCCTTTCCACCTTCCGCAGAGACTGTTCCCTCCGCAACTCCCTGGTTAACTCATCCCTTCCCACCCAAACCACCCCCTCCCCAGGTACCTTTCCCAACAACCGCAGAAGATGCAACACCTGTCGCTATGCCTCCTCCCTCGACTCTTTCTAGGGACCCCGACATTCCTTTCAGGTTAGGCAGAGGTTCACTTGCCCCTCCTCCAGCCTCATCTACTGTATCCGTTGTTCAAGATGTGGACTCTGATACATCAGCGAGACCAAACGCAGACTGGCCAATTGTTTCGCGGAATACCTTCGCTCAGCCCGCGTGATCTAACCTGATCTCCTGGTTGCTGGACACTTTAATTCTCCTTCCCATTCCTACTTTCTGTCCTCGGTCTCCTCCATTGGCAGAGTGAGGCGAAATGCAAATTGGACGAACAGCATCTCATACAGTATTTCGCTTGGGCAGGTTACAGCCCAGTGATATGAATATTGATATATACTTCAGGTAGCCCCGGCATTCCCTCTGTCTCTATCCCTCCCCCACCCAAGTCTCACTAGCATCTCATTTTCGCCTGTCAAACAGCTTACAGTGCCTGTTACCTTTATCATCGTTACTTTTTTGCATTTCGTTCATTCATTGTTTTTTTATCTCTCCACATCACCATCTATATCTCTCGTTTCCTTTATCCCTAACCAGTCTATAACTAAGAATAGTGATGAAGCTCTTTTTCTAGGAATAGTGATGAAGCTCTATAACTAGGAATAGTGATGAAGCTCTATAACTAGGAATAGTGATGAAGCTCTATAACTAGGAATAGTGATGGCGGAGTTTAGGACATTGGCTTGAAAGTGCTATTCCATCAGGCCAATGCTTGATGGTCTGAGATTCACTGGTTCCAAATTTGGCATGAATCCAGATGTTTGTGAGGAGGATCTTGCAGAGTGTCAAGTGACCTTGGTGTGTCCAATGTCTAGATGATATCAGGCAGTCTTTTTAGTTTAATTATGATCGTTTTTGCGAAGCAGTTTGATACAAACAATTGGCTTGAGGATAGTTAAAAGTCGATCTCATTGCTTTAAATCTGGAGTCATGTTGAAACATGAAACTCATTGGTAAAGTAAATGTATTTTCTATGACCAAAAAATTGATTGTGTCAGGTTCACAATTGATATCAGATTATAATTCCAGATTTATTCAATTAAATTAGTTTAAATCTCCTCGCAGTAGTCATGAAATTTGAACTCATACCTTTGGATTATTTTTTCCTCTCAAATACTGTACTAACCTGCCTGTAGAATGGCTTTGCTGCCATATTTACCTTTGCACAGTTCTGAAAAGGTGCATTATTTTTTCTGATCCTCATGAGGTGATCTCCAAATAGTGGGCCAGTGTTTATCCCATTTGTGACGTTTTGACATACACTAAGGTTAAGATTAGGCACAGTCATTCAAACTGAGACCCATTCCTGTATATCAATGTTTGCCATGTGTTCACAGTAGGTTTACATTGCACTTTTACTTTTGACTTTAGAGATACAGCGTGGAAATAGGGCCTTTGTCCCACCGAGTCCGCACCGCCCAGCAATCACGCCGTACACTTGCACTATCCAACACACTAGGGACAATTTACAATTTTACAGACAGTCACGCAGTCACGGGGAGAATGTGCAAACTCTGTACAGGCAGTTCCTGTTGTCAGGATCGAACCTAAGTCCCTGGCACTGTAAGGCAGCAACTCTACTGCTGTGCCAGTCCCCTGCAGCTGATTATTCATTTATGGCAGTGAACGGTTCATACAAACAATGTTGGTAAAAAGCTAACAAATTCTTCAGTGATGTTATCAGCTTATTGGCTCATTTGTTACTTGAGACCCATTAAAGAATATTTATTGCAGTTACACTGTCAATGCAATTTTCTCACAACTGTAAATTATATCACATTCGTGCATCAACTCATTTGAAAAACAGTTCCAATTTTGTTTTTTTTTGGTTCCTATTTAAAATGAAGCATTGGCATTTTTTCCCTCTGCTTCAGATAAAAGAGAAATATTTAGCCTGAGGATGTTAAGAATTTAATAGGTTTGTTGGCTTTAGTTCCTTCAGCCAAGAAAGCAATAGTAATAGGTTTTCTTTAAAACAGTTTTCAGTGTCATCAGTCTTACAAAATAATTGGTTAATTATATAGTCCTTTTGTTTTTCAATCAATGCTACTTCTGCACTGAGGCCTAGAATTAATGATCCTAGAAATCTACTTTTATATCTATGTATGAATATACAAACTTAAAAACAGGAATGGGCCATCGGCATCTTAAAGCCAGCACGGCATTTAATAGTATTATGGTTGATCTGATTCTAATCTCAACTCTGTATTCTCATATGAAGGTGGTAATCTTTCACCGCTTTGTTTATCAAGTAGCTATCTACCTCTGCCTTAACAATATTCAATCACACTTTGAGGAAGAGAGTTCCAAACATACTCGCTGAAGGTGAGTGAAAATAATTGCCTTTTCCCTGTTTTAAACGGGTGCCCTTTTTATTTTTATACAGTAAAGCGTCTCCAAGAATCATCCACCCAGTCACGACCCCTCAAGATTTTTATTTGTTTCAATCTGGTTCCTTCTCAATTTCCTAAACTCCAGGGGATGCATGTGTAAGAACAGAAAGTGTAACTCAGGAGATCAAGCAACATCTCTGTTTGGAACTCCGAATCAGGTTCCCAACCCAAAACGTCGCCTATCCATGTCTTCCAGAAATGCTGCTTGACATGTTGATTTACTCCAGCACTTTGTGCACTATGCAAGATCCAGCATCCACGGTTCCTTGTGTCTTCAGTGGATACATGTTTAGTTTGTAGTATAGGAGCAAAGAGGTCCTTCTACAGTTGTACCGGGCCCTGGTGAGACCACACCTGGAGTACTGTGTGCAGTTTTGGTCTCCAAATTTGAGGAAGGATATTCTTGCTATTGAGGGCGTGCAGCGTAGGTTCACTAGGTTAATTCCCGGAATGGCGGGACTGTCGTATGTTGAAAGGCTGGAGCAAGTAGGCTTGTATACACTGGAATTTAGACGGATGAGGGGGGATCTTATTGAAATATATAAGATAATTAGGGGATTGGACATATTAGAGGCAGGAAACATGTTCCCAATGTTGGGGTAATCCAGAACAAGGGGCCACAGTTTAAGAATAAGCGGTAGGCCATTTAGAACGGAGATGAGGAAGAACTTTTTCAGTCAGAGAGTGGTGAAGGTGTGGAATTCTCTGCCTCAGAAGGCAGTGGAGGCCAGTTCGTTGGATGCTTTCAAGAGAGAGCTGGATAGAGCTCTTAAAGATAGCGGAGTGAGGGGGTATGGGGAGAAGGCAGGAACGGGGTACTGATTGAGAATGATCAGCCATGATCGCATTGAATGGCGGTGCTGGCTCGAAGGGCTGAATGGCCTACTCCTGCACCTATTGTCTATTGTCTATTGTCTATTGTTCTATTTCCTCATAGGTAACCCACCCATTTCTGATATTATTCCTGAACTTTTTCCGATGCATTTAACATCCTTTCTTAAATAAGAAGTCTAATATTGTACACTGTAAACGACTTCCACCACTTTTAATTGATTTCGTTGATGCAACCTACAACCTTTCAAACTGTGGTTGAATTCAGAGTAATGTTTAACTGGGTAACACAACACTTAACCATTTCTTACTCTTGTATCCATTTTAACTAATCTATTCTTTTTTTTAGATCCTCAAATAAAATAAATGGTCACCTTTAATCTTCGATGGAGCTGCATGCATGTTTATGTCAGAAACAAGATACTGAAATAGATTTGAGTTAGATTTATAGAAGTAAATGTAGACTGAATTAGCTACGTGGGATCCTTGCTGCCAATATATTGCCTATTGCAGGATGAGTGGATAAATGTATAAAGCTATAGAAAATATTTTAAATATCTACCAACTGTGGCACTTAATACTTGAGACAAGCCTAAATATATTTTTTACAGTTCTCATTAAAAAGTAAACATTAGGAAAAATGTGTGCAGGTTCAATAGAAATAGCTAATCTTGTTTGAAGATTATTCGATAATATCTCTTTCAAAACCACAGCTGCAAAATGAAATGGATTCAGAGGAATCTATATCATGCATATCATACCTGAATAAATGCAAAATGTATTTGACTCCAGGGCAGGCTTTAAGTTACTGAACTTAAGGGGACTTTTGAAATGCAGGACAACATTGGCAGAACTAGAGTTTTCCTTCTGACAACATGGGTAATGTTAAGGAAGGAACTGCAGATGCTGGTTTAAACTGAAGATAAACACAAAAAGCTGGAATAACTCAGCGGGTCAGACAGCATCTCTGGAGAAAAGGAATAGGTGATGTTTCGGGTCAAGACCCTCTTCAGACTGAGAGTCAGGGGAAAGGGAAACGAGAGATTTAGACGGTGATGTAGAGAGATATAGAACAAATGAATGAAAGATATGCAAAAAAGTAACAATGATAAAGGAAACAGGCCATTGTTAGCTGTAGCCTAGATGAGAACGTGTACAGACAATGAGACCCAACAAGACGACTTTGAAGCTGGTATGACTTGGGTGGGGGAGGGATGGAGAGAGAGGGAATGCAAGGGTTGTTGAAGTTAGAGAAATCAATGTTAGTTTTGTCACATACCTTTTGTGCTGTTTTCATTTATTAGAATATTTTTCCACCAACCTCCTAGATTTTGAAAACAAGTGTTGTCTTTTGTTTGAAGATTCCCAGTTTCCTTAGGTTTGCACAAATGAAGAGGGCAATCTCTGGTGCCACTTCAGTTGCCTTCCTCTATATCTTTTGCAAAGGCTTCGTGTCCCCCCTAGTAAGATGAATGAAACTGTACACACTCCTCTACATAAGGTTAAACCATTGCCCTCTACAGGTTCATTGGGGCTTTAGGGAATTAAATGATAGATTTTCTGAGTTTGCAAGGATCATTGAAGCAAAACTAGAAAACCATTTAAATGGCAAAGGTGGACAGGAGGGCAGTTGGCAAATAGGATCCCCAATGAAACTTTATCAGGCAGAAAGCTGATAAGAGTTGGCATTATAGAAACGTGGAAACTTAAAGATAGGCATAATCGGAATCTGGGGAATACTGGAAAATGTATGAATAAAACATGCGTATCTCTAGAATGACATGCCACATTTTCAATGTTTCAGATTTATTTTATTGAAACCTAAAAACCTGCAAAATTCCAGATCATAAAGATACTTTCATAAAAAAAGGCTTATTATAGAAAATGGAAATGAATACAGCATTCAAGGATTTATTCACAAAATGCTGGAGTAACTCAGCAGGTCAGGCAGCATCTCGGGAGAGAAGGAATGGGTGACGTTTCGGGTCGAGACCCTTCTTCAGACTGATGTCGGGGGTGGGACAAAGCATCCACAGCATTCAAGGATACTGAGTATTTGGGAAAGCAAAATATTGTGATGCAGCCCCTGATGCCAGGGATATGCAGGAGTTTAAATAGCTCCATTATGGTAGTGTAACTGGTCACTGGAAGCGTACATAGGTTGGAAGTAGGCAAATATGGTATCATATTCAAAAGGGGAATTTTGAACATAACTGTAGACTTTATTTTTAACCCACGTAAAATAATTGAACCAATTATCAGAAGTAGACTGAGGATCATCATGCCATGAAGAGGCAATTATCTGTAATTTTCTGAAAATGAAATTGATTGTCTGATTATGATTTTCTTCAACACCCATCTTCAAGGTCCAGTTCATTGCCAAATAACAGAAGCACATACGTCAGGCTGCTGTTCATCGACTTCAGCTTGATGTTCAACTCCATGATCCCCACCACGTTCATCACTATGCTCTAAGGGAGGTCCTCTATACCTCCCTCACAAGTGGATCCTCAAATTCTTCATCGACAGCCCTCAACCATTGCAGATTGGTAACAACATCTCCGCCTCACTGACCAGCAACACCTCAGGCCTGTGTGCCACTGTAGCCCCTACTCTGCTCACTTTACCCCCATCATGCGGACCACTTGGCAAACACGACTCCGATGGAGTCCAACAGGGATGTAATGCTGGGGCTCTATAAGGAACGGGTCAGGCCACATTTGGAGTATTGTGAGCAATTTTGGGCACCATATCTGAGGAAGGATGTGCTGGCTCTGGAGAGGGTTCAGAGGAGGTTACAGGAATGATCCCAGGAAGAGTGGGTTAACATTTGATGAGTGTTTGTCGGCACTGGGCCTGTACTCACTGGAGTTTAGATGAATGAGCGGGACCTCATTGAATAGTGAAAGGCTTGGATAGAGTGGATGTGGAGAGGATATTTCCACTAGTGGGAGAGTCTAGGACTAGAGGTCATAGCCTCAGAATTAAAGGTCATTCCTTTAGGAAGGAGAGGAGGAGGAATTTCTTTAGTCAGAAGGTGGTGAATCTGTGGAATTATTTGCCACAGAAGCCTGTGAAGGCCGTCAATGGGTATTTTTAAGGCAAAGATAGATGGATTCTTGATTAGTACAGGTGTCAGGTGTTATGGGGAGAAGGCAGGCGAATGGGGTTAGGAGGGAGTGATAGATCTGCCATGATTGGCGGAGTAGACTTGATGGGCTGAATGGCCTAATTCTGTTCCTACCACATGACCTTATGACAATGCCATCTATAAATTCAAGCATGGCACCCCCATTCACTGCTGGTGATTACTGAATGTACAGGAGAGAGATACAATACCTGGTTGAGTGGTGTCAAAACAACAAACTCTCGCTCAACAGTAATGACCAAGAAATTGAGGATTGAGTTCAGAAAGGGAAAGTCAGGAGACCACACACCAGATTCCATTGGTGGAGAGAGTTAGCAGCTGCAAATTCCTGGGCAATGACCTCTCATATGATCTGTCCATGGACCAGCACATGGATAGAATCACAAGAAAGGTATGCCTGCACCTCGACTCTCTTAGAAGTTTAAAGAGATTTGGTATGTCACTGAATGCTCTGACAAACGTCTAGAGATGTACTGTGGAACGTTTTCTGGCTGTTTGCAATATGGCCTTGTAGAGCAATTCCAATACACAGGATTGCAAGAGACTGAAGACATTGGTGGACTCTGCCCAGTCCATCACAAGCACAGCCTCACCACCACAGAGAGCAACTACATGAAGCATTGCCCCAAGAAGACGGCATTTATCATTACCTTCTGGGACAGGATTTTCATCGAGAAGGATCTTCTGATGTTGGCATTGGAGATTTTATATTACATGGTCATCAGGGACTTTGAGGGCCTGTGAGGGTACATCGTTGTTCTTCCTTTTCAAAGCAAGCAAGGAAAGCATTGAGCTCATCTAGGAGTAATGCATAGCTGTCTCTTGAACTACTCATTTTCACCTTGTGGGAAGTGATGGAGTGCAGGCCCTGCTACATGTGTCCATTATCTGTCTGAACCTCCAGTCAAGTCTATTTATGTATAATTTAAGTTTGTGTGTTGTCTGAATCAAAGTGCCTGTACTGCTGGTGCAATCAAGATTTCCAGTGTACCTCGCCATATTTTTGCAAATGACAACCAAGCTTGACTTGATTTGATCTAACACTGTTAAGAGGCTTCAGCCGCTGGTGGCAGTGGTGCAGGAAAACAACGGTGCCCGTACATGGGTATGGGTGTCCTAATTCTTGTGTCCTCTGAAGAGTTCTGGATGCTCTGAGGTTGGCTGCAGGAGGCATCCCGGGGCCGAGAGGCCGAACAAGTGGCCGCATGAGGTGAGGGACATCACAATCTGGTTTGGGAATAGCTCTGCCCAGGACAGGAAGGCTCTGCGGAGAGTAGTGCGTTCAGCTGAACGCACTATGGGAACTACACTCGCCCCCCTGCAGGACCTATACATCAGGAGGTGCAGATCCAGAGCCAGCAACATTATGGGGGACCCCTACCACCGCAGCAACGGACTGTTCCAGCTGCTATGGTCAGGCAAACGCCTCCGCTATCGCGCTGTGAAAACAGAGAGGATGAGACAGAGTTTCTTCCCACAGGCCATCAGGAACTCTAATATCACCAGGGACTAATTTAATTTACTGTATTAATTTATTTCTGTCTTAACATTTTTTTTTCTATTCTGTTTTGTAGTTTAGCACAATCCGCAGGTGTTGCCACTTTCATTTCACTGCATATCTTGTGTGTATGTGACAAATAAAGTTGACTTGACGGTGTGCTTGCAGATTGATGTGCCTGATTGGGACTTCATTGCAATGGGCCACTGGAGACCCTGCAGTAGACAGGGGCTCGAATGCATCAGACGCCGTGCCAAGAGGCTGGGCGCGCAGATTGGACGTGGTCTGCAGCAGCTAGAAGCAGCAGGCCAGTGGTGGGGGACACCAACAACATTGCCTGGCCAGGCTGACCCTGGCCTTGCAACTCAGACCCAGTGATGTCTCCAGGACAATGGGCCTTTAAGGTTTGAACTTGAAACCTTACAAAGTGGCACCTGAAACCTGACTCAGTGTAATCTAATATTCCTGCATTCTTGTACTTAAGTATGATTGTGCTCATGTCTTGAAAGAATTTTACTGAACCCGATGCAAACAAAAGAATTTCACTGCACCTCGGCAGTGATAACAAAGTACCATTGAAATTATTTTAAGACAAAATGGGCAAACATACCATTTTCTAAATTCTTTCTAAGAGGCAAAAAATTCCCAAATATCGCAAACAATCCTGAGTGGTGTAAAAAATTTGAATTGATAATTTACAAATTTAGTTAACTGTTTGAAAATCTCAAAAAAAGAATACTTTTCTCATAGAAGATTAAAGGTGTTAATTTAACCAGTAGGCATTAGGTGAAAGGTTAATCTTTTAAATACAGGCACACACCGAAAGAAAATTTGTTGCCTAGTTCAGTTCTGGATTATTCTGTCCTCACTCGTTGATTTTTTTATTGGCAAATTTGTCTGTTTTTGCTGCAGTATCTTTTTTCTTCCACATGGTGCCCTCAGTACCATTGGCATGTCCTGTTTGAGAACAGAATATTGTATTTAAACACTTGAATGTACGTGAGAGATAGAGTAACTTGATTTTGCTTGGATCCTCATTTTTGATATCAGATGTATGGCACAGCCTCATAGCTCTAGAGACCTGAGTTCTTTGCTGACTTTTATTGCTGTCTGTGGGAACTTTGCACGTTTTCCCTCTGATTATGCAGGTTTCTATTGTCTGCCCCGATCCAGTTTTAGTTTAGTTTAGTTCAAGGTTTCAAGGTTTCGAGGTCAGTTTATTGTCACATGCACCAATTAAGATACAGTGAAATTTGAGTTACCATACAGCTAAGCAACAAGACACACAACCACATAAAGGTTAACATAAACACCCATCACAGTGGATTCCACATTCCTCACGGTGATGGAAGGCAATAAAGTTCAATCTTCTTCCTCTTGTTCTCCCGCGGTCCGGGCAGTCAAACCATCTGCAGTCGGAGCCATCAAAGCCCCCGCAGCCCATGATCGAAACCTCCTTCGGGGTGATCGAAACTCCCGCGTCGGGACGGTTGAAACTCTCTCTGCGGCGTGGTGCTCCTGAGTCGGCCTCTTATTGCCAGAGACCGCGGGCTTCACATAGAAACATAGAAAACATAGAAAATAGGTGCAGGAGGGGGCCATTTGGCCCTTTGAGCCAGCACCGCCATTCATTGTGATCATGGCCTTTCACGATGTTAAAGTCCACAGGCCCCACGGTTGGTGCTTCAATCCCCGGCAAAGGGATTGCAAGCTCCGCAATGTTAAGGTCCCGCAGACTCCCGCGGCTTGGAGCACCCGTCGGTCTCCAGGAAAGACCGCCAACTCCACGAGGTTAGACCGCAGTGGGGATGGAGATACGATACGGAAAAAAATCGCAACTCTGTTGAGGTAAAATATTGAAAAATGTTTCCTCCAGCCACCCCCCTCCCTCCACCCCCCACATAAAACAAACCAAGGAACACTAAAACATACTTTTAACACATACTACAAATATCAAAAAGAAGGAAGAACAGACAGACTGTTGGCGAGGCAGCCACTGCCGGTGGTGCCACCCGGTGTTGTTCAGATTTACAGTGAGGAAACAGGCCCTTCAGCCCACCGAGTCCACGCCAACCATCGATCACATACAGTAGTTCTATCCCACATACTAGGGGCAATATACAGAAGCCAATTAACCTGCAAACCTGCACATCTTTGGAATATAGGAGGAAATCGTAGCACCTGGAGGAGTCCCACACAATCACAGGGAGAACGTACAAACTCCATGCAGACATCACCCGAGGTAAAGATTGAACACAGGTCCTTGGCGCTGTGTGGCAGCAGCTCTACCACTGTGCCACTGCGATTTTTCACACATCAAAGATGTGCAGATTGTTAGGTTAGTTAGTTGGCTCTTGTAAATTGATCCTAATGTGTAGGTGAATGAGAGGATCTGGTGGAAATTGATGGGAAAGTAGGAAAATAAAAAGGAATTAGAAGGAAGATTCGTACAGGTACATGGATAGCAAAGGTTTAGAGTGAAATAAACCAAAGGTTGGCAACAGGACTACGTTAGATGGCGCATCTTGGTCGGCAAGGACGAGTTGGGCCAACGGGCCTGTTTTCCTGCTGTTTTCCACTATGACTATACGGGTTAGTGTGAATGGGTTGCTTGATGGTCAACAAAGCCTCATTGGACTAAAAGGCCTGATTCCATGATGTTATGAGTCTACGACACTAATATTTAGCCCTGCCTCTTATACTATGGTCCTTGAATCTGTTCATTATATTTTCTTCATGTTAACCTTAAATTACAGTATAATAACAGAGACATTTTGCAGATATGATTTTTTTATGGACCAATCAATTATATGCTGAGGTTGTAGATGGGTCAATGAACAAATTTCAGAAGGAATATTCATAATCATATATAAAATTATGAGAGGCATAGACATGGTCGACAGATAGAACCTTTTCCCTTGGTAGAAATGTCCAACTCTTGAGGGCATAGTGATAAGGTGAGAGGGAGAAAGATTAATGGAGATGTGTGGGGCACGTTTGGAGCATGGTGGGGACCTGGAATGCATTGCCAGGGGTGGTGGTGGAGGCAGTTACGATAGTGGCATTTAAGAGGCTTTTGGGTAGGCACATGGAAGTGCAGGGAATAGAGAGGTATGGACCATGTACAGGAAGATGAGATCAGTCTAACTCGGTATCATGTTAAGCACAAACATTGTGGGCCAAAGGGCCCGTTCCATTTGCTGTACTGTTCTATGTTCTATGTTCATTCAACATGGGGAAGTACTGGACTGTACTACACTTTTAGTTGCTGTTAATCTTGTGCAATACCGGTTAAGTTCCATTTTCCTGCAGATTTGACAGATTGCAGTATTGCATCAATGTTCAAAGTTAAGAGCAACCTTGCTTGGAGACCATTTATTTAACATCTTTAACTTTACATGCAGATGTTTGAAATAAATATATATTAGACTCTTTACTTAAAAACAATATAACCCTGTCACTTGTACAATATTACTGGTCATTATTCATAGTTTTGTAGCTTATTGATGTCCCTGATAGTACGTCCGGCAGCCTTTGAAATTTTAATGTGCTGCAGTGAAACTGGTCTCTCCCGTATAACTATGTCTCAGCTTGTTCTGTTTAGGAGATTAACCTCTGGCCATAACTATTGCCTATTAGCAACTCGTGGAGCAGAATTACCGATCTGGGTCTAAGGTTTTGTGCAGTTGGAACTGCCCGAGCCACAAAGATGCAGTGAGAAATGACAACACCATGTGGGGAGAAGGGCAGCCTGATCGATATGTTTAGGGTGCTCAGGGCCATTAATGTCCAAGTGCTTGAGATATCACACTTGGGTAAATTTTGCCACTTAATATCATTCTAAAGACAATTGCCACCCCCTTAAGGCTCGTATAAATTGAGTATATATCTTATGCACGTAATTGACTTGTGGGCAAGGGATGTGAAAATATTGACAGCCGTTTATCTCCCTCAGTAGGTAAACACCATAACTGTCCTTCAGCTGTTCCAGCAGTCACATCAATTATCAATTTGAACAAAATTAAACAGTTCCCCCCCAAATTAAATACATTTTTCATGCTTTCGTTTTTCAACTATAGTTCTGAACAGTTCCTCAGAGGTTTATTGCACAGTTTTGACTGAATATTGCATTGCAAATGTGGGAGTCTTGAGAAAGCCACTCGGTGTTGCTGAAATGTGAAAATACAGCCTCTGCCATTTATTTCTAACAACCTCATTACTCAAAACCTCTTATTTATTACCTGACTAACCATCCTCTCTGTTAGATTTTCTTGGTATCGTTCTGCTACTGCTTCTCCATCAATCATAAGTAATATTATACTTGGAGAAAGAACTAGGTCATAAGGTCATAAGTGATAGGCCATTCGACCCATCAAGTCTACTCTGCCATTCAATCATGGCTGATCTATCTCTCCCTTCTAACCCCATTCTCCTGCCTTCTCCTCATAACCTCTGACACCTATACTAATCAAGAATATATCTATCTCTGCCCTAAGAATATCCACTGACGGCCTCCATGGCCTTCCGTGGCAAAGAATTCCACAGATTCACCACCGTCTGACTAAAGAGGTTGAGAGGATCTTGAGAGGATACTTCCTCTCATTAAGTCATAGAATCATTCAGCATGGAAACAGGCCCTTCGGCTCTACTTGCCCATGCCGACCAAGGCTCCCTATCGACACTAATCCCACTGGCCTGCATTTGGCCCATATCCCTAGAAGCCTTTCATATCCATGTACCTGTCCAAATGTCTTTTAAATGTTGTGATAGAGTCAGATTCAACTGTCTCCTCCAGCAGCTCATTCCACAAACCCAGCACCTCTGTGTGAAAATCCCCCTCTCATGGGGGTTTCTAAAACATTTGGGGGCAAAGTTTCAGAGTAAGAGAAACCCGTTGAGCTGGAGATTGAGGAGCAATATCTGGATTTTTGAAGGAGGAAACAAACTGCAGATGCTGGTATAAATCGAAGGTAGACAAAAAGTGCTGAAGTAACTCAGCGGGTCAGGCAGCATCTCTGGAGGGGAGGGGGCGGATAAAGATAGGATGTAGTTGGAGACAGGAAGACTAGAGGGAGAACTGGGAAGGGGAAGAGGATAGAGGGGGCAAGAGGAACTATCTGAAGTTAGAGAAGTCAATGTTCATATCGATGGGATGTGAACTGCCCAAGTGAAATATGAGATGCTGTTCCTTCAATTTGCACTGGGCCTCACTATGACAATGGATGAGGCCCAGGACAGAAAGGTCACATTTGCAATGGGAGGGGGAGTTGAAGTGCTGAGCCACCGGGAGATCGGGTTGGTTAAGGCGGACTGAGCGGAGGTGATGAGCGAAACGATCGCCGAACCTGCGCTTGGTCTCGCCGATGTAGAGAGGTTGACATCTGATGAGGTTGGAGGAGGTGCAGGTGAAACTCTGCCTCACCTGGAAAGACTGTTTGGGTCCATGGATGGAGTCAAGGGGGGAGGTAAAGGGACAGGTGTTGCGTCTCCTGCGGTTGCAGGGGAAAGTACCTGGGGAGGGGGTGGTTTGGGTGGGAAGGGACGAGTGGACCAGGGAGTTATGGAGGGAATGGTTTGCGGAAAGCAGAAAGGGATGATGGGAAGATGTGGCCAGTAGTGGAACCTGTTGGAGGTGGCGGAAATGTTGGAGGATAATTTGTTGTATGCGACGGCTGATGGGGTGGAAGTTGAGGACAAGGGGGACTCTATCTTTCCTTCTGCAGTTGTATAGGGCCCTAGTGAGACCGCACCTGGAATACTGTGTGCAGTTTTGGTCTCCAAATTTGAGGAAGGATATTCTTGCTATTGAGGGCGTGCAGCGTAGGTTTACTAGGTTAATTCCCGGAATGGCGGGACTGTCATATGTTGAAAGACTGGAGCGGCTAGGCTTGTATACACTGGAATTTAGAAGGATGAGAGGGGATCTTATCGAAACATATAAGATTATTAAGGGGTCGGACACGTTAGAGGCAGGAAACATGTTCCCAATTCCTGATCCTGGGCGCAGATGCGGCGTAGACGGAGGAATTGGGATTAGGGGATGGAATTTTTACAGGAAACAGGGTGGGAAGAAATGTAGTCAAGATAGCTAAGGGAATCAGCAGGTTTGTAGTAGATGTCAGTCACTAGTCTGTTTCCCGTGATGGAGATGGTGAGATCCAGAAATGGTAGGGAGATGTCGGAGATTGTCCAAGTATATGTAAGAGCAGGATGGAAATTAGTGGTGAAATTTATGAAGTCAGTGAGTTCTGCATGGGTACAAGAGGTAGCGCCAATGCAGTCATCAATGTAGCGGAGGTAGAGTTTGGGGATAGGGACAGTCGAACAATCCCTGTTCCAGGAGTACACTGGCCCTATCCCCAAACTCTACCTCTGCTACGTTGACGACTGCATTGGTGCTGCCTCTTGCTACAGCTTCTTCCACTCTGTTATCAGACTTCACAACGGTCCTCCCATAAGCAAGGATACATTCTTGATTTTCCATTCTTCCTCATTGTACACATTGGTCATAAGGAACAGGAGTAGAATTAGGCCATTCGGCCCATCAAGTCTACTCCGCCATTCAATCATGACTGATCTATCTCTCCCTCCTAACCCCATTCTTCTGCCTTCTCTCCATAACCTCTGACACAAATACTATTCAAGAATCGATCTATCTCTGCCTTAAAAATATCCACTGACATCCTCTCCACATCCACTCTATCCAAGCCTTTCACTATTCTGTACGTTTCAGTGAGGTCCCCCCTCATTCTTCTAAACTCCAGCGAGCACAGGCCCAGTGCCGACAAACGCTCATCATAGGTTAACCTACTCATTCCTGGGATCATTCTTGTAAACCTCCTCTAGACCCTCTCCAGATCCAGCACATCCTTCCTCAGACATGGTGCCCAATCATTGGCCTTTTACTCTGGAACTGTGAAGCTATATTCTGCACCCTGGCATTGTTCTCTTTGCTCTACCCATTATCCCTGTTTGCCTTGATTGTATTCATGTATTCTATTATTTGACTTGATTGGACAGCACGGAAAGAAAAGCTTTTCACTGTATCTTGGCACACCTGGCAATAATAAACCTAAATCTAAATGTTATTGAATGGTGGAGCAGGCATGAGGGGCTGAATATCCCAATCCTGCTTCTATGTTCTCATGCAGCAATAGTCATAACCTCTGGCAGAAATTTACTTCAGGGCTTTACAAAGAGTATATGGAATAGTTGACCAGGTGCGTTACACTCTTAAGTTCTTGTGTTTTTGTTCTTAAAAGAATAATTGGATTTATCCATCCTAGAGAGCTGCAGAGGCTGACTCATTGAATATCTTCAAGGTCAGTGAAGTCAGGCTAGCTGGCCGATAGTTTCTCCTCTTTTGCCTCGCTCTCTTCGTGAATGGCAAAGAAACACTTGCAATTTTCCAGTCCTCTGGATTTTTTCTCCAGAGATACTGCCTGACCCGCTCCAGCACTTTGTGTCCACACTTCAAACAAAATCAGTTGTACTAAAAGCAGAGTCTTATTGGTTTGGCTTTTTGGCAAGTTTAGATTGGTTGGTTGTTTCTGACCGTGTAATTGTTGCTGTGAGATTTTCATGAAGCCAATTTCCAAATACCGCATGTGTTTATTAATTATAATTCTCTTTTTGCATTTAAACTCAACCATTTAACTACAAAGCATGATTAGAAAGACTTGTAAATTACTAGGCTCATGTAAGTCACGTTACATCAGATCTTCCAAGTGACGCCTCAACCAGCTTCATCACTCAAAGCTGAAGGAACTAAATCCTTATTTTGTTCAAAGAACTAAACTGCTAATAGTAAAGCTAGGCTTTTCTATTAAAAAAAGACATAAAGTGCTAGAGTAACTCAGCGGGTCATGCAGCATCCCCGGAGAATATGGATAGGTGACGTTTTGGATCAGGATCCTTCTTCAGACCTTTCTGACTGGCTTTTCCATTAACCTGTAAGTAACTTCTTTATTGTGTAGACACTTTCAACAGTTGAGGTTGTCGGTAGATGGATAAAAATGCTTGGAAAATTTAGTCCGTTCAGGAATTATTTCACTGCTGCACATCTGCAATTACTGGAATTATAAGCTGTGAACTCGCTGCATTGCTCCAGTAACTTGTTCAAGTTTGCAGCTCACAGGTATGGAATCAAAAGTAAAACATACTTGATAAACCCAGTGGCATGCTGGATGAACCATCAAGGTTAGCCATAGAATATCAGAGCAATGAGGATTGTCTAGAATCAGATACAACTCTTGTTATACCACAGCTTGAATATTGTACATGGGGTGGGAGCTGCTTTACATCCTCGTCGTCCACCCTGGGTAGTTCTACGTAACTGGCAAAATTTGCAGCAAAGCGTCAACTATGGTACTCTGAAGCACCAATTGCCACTTTTGATTGTTGTGGTTGACATACGAAAGAAGAAGAACATTGTACATTGTTCTAGTCACCACATTATTTGATGGGCTGAATGGCTTAATTCTGCTCCTATCACTAATAAACATCACAGGAAAGATGTTTTTCCCTGGAGTGGATCCGAAGGGATTTACAGTATAAGGATGTTGCCTGAACATTTTAGCTATGATAAGTTCCTGTTAGACTGTCGGAATAATTTACGAGAGACTTGAGTGACAGTTAACTTCTATTTTATTAGCAATAGCTTGTCAGACAAGGAGAACAGTCAAGCAAGAGACTCTTCTGCAGTTTCAAAGCATGCAGTATTTCTATATCAGTTTTGATCGCATAAATGCAAGGTTAGTCATGTACACTTGTTTACAGGGTTAACTATTGTGCTCCAAGATTTGCGAACTTTCTATTGAAAAACAGGCTTTTTTAAAATCCATGTAGGAAGGTTAAGGTGTCTAGGTGTAGCCTTGTGGAAAAATGCCCCTCTTTGTTCCTGCGTTCATTGGCCACTTGCACCAGGCCTGTTTAGCCTATCTCAGAAGCATACATTCACTGGAGTAAAGTTCGATTCCCACAGAGTGAATGCTGCCCATGCTGAAAGACAAAATGGAAGAACAGCTTAGTACTTCCCACAAGACTTCTTAATTGAAATTAGTTGAGAACAAGGAGCTCTCGCCATCCTTTCTCAACCAACACCAATCTGTGGCATCCATCTTCTTTTAGCCTCCACCCTATCATAGTTATTTTCTTTGTTTTCCCTACTCGTCCCCCTTCATAAAACTTTAAATATGCCCGGTTTGTAAATGTTACCAGCTCTAACAAAAATGTCATCCATGTATTTCTCTCCCCCAAATTGCTGGCTGACCTGCTGAGTATTTCCAATATTTGGTCGGCCATAATTGTTTTATTTGGAAAAAAGAATTTAAGGAGACATTTCATTGAGCGATAATAAAATTATGAGGGTTTTGACTCTGTCATTGGGCTGAAAAGAGTGCAGACAAGAATTACAAGGATTTTACCAGGACTTGAGGGTCTGAGCAATAGGGAGAGGGTGGGTAGGCTAGGACTTCATTCCTTAGAGCGCAGGAGACTAGGGGTGATCTTATGTACGTGTATAAAATCAAGAGGGGAATAGCTAGCATGAATATACAGAGTCCTTCCTTTACCCAAGGTAGGAGAATCAAGAACCAGAGGGCTTAGGTTTAAGGTGCAAGGGGAAAGATTCAACAAGAACCTAAGGGGCAACTTTTTCACCCAGAGGGTGGTGAGTAGACAGAATGAGCTGTCAGGGGTGGTAGTTGAGGCAGGTGTAATAACAACATTAAAAATACATTTTTTGTCAGTGTATACATTGTATTGTAATTAATTTATTAGCCATGTATGTAAAACATACAAGGAATTTGATTTGCCATACAATCATACCAAAAAAGCAACAAGACACACAACTACATAAAAATTAACATAAACATCCATCACAAGTGCTCTGTGATGGAAGGCAATAATGTATTATCTTCTTCCCTCCTTTTCTCCCATGGTCGGGGCAGTTGAACCATTCGCAGTCCATTTTCCAACGGATGGAAATTAATCTGCATTGAATGCCTGAGAACAGGCCAGAATAACATATTTAGGAGATTTGAAAAGTCTTGATACTAACACAGCTCTTCCACTTATTTCATTGTCATAGAATCGTACAGCACGGAAACAGGCCCTTCAGCCTGACTCACCCATGCCGACCAAGATGTTAAGTGTGTTTCATTGACATACCTCCCAGATAGAACAATAAAATTCTTACTTGCAGCAGCACAACAGAATATGTAAACATAGTACACTGTAAACAATATAATAAATGTGAAAAAAAAGTTCAGTGTGTCCATCTAAGTTAGTTTGCCTCCCTTGGCCCATATCCCTCTAAACCTTTCCTATCCATGTATATGTCCAAATGTTTTTAAAATGTTGTCATTGTACCTGTCTCAATAACTTTCCCTAATAAAAGTTGCACACCACCGATTACTTCAATGACTGCAGACCATTAAACCTTTGATGACCAGCAGATTTTGCAACTACCAGCAGTTTAACAAGCATTTTCCATGCAAAAAGTTCTTTAAAACGTTGATAATACACTTATTAACTGCTAATAGGGATGCAGATTCGGTGCACTGGCAGCTGTATGTTCTGCTTATGAAACCTTGGTGTAATCTCTCGTCCTCAAATTACTCTCCACTGAAATCCGAGCAAGTGCTTAATATTTTGAAATATTATGTCATGTGACAGGAGCTGAATTAGGCCATTCGGCCCATCAAGTCTACTCCATCATTCAATCCTGGCTGATCTATCTCTCCCTCCTAACCCCATTCTCCTGCCTTCTCCCCATAACCTCAGACACCCATATTAATCAAAAATCTATCTATCTATGCCTTAAAAATATCCACTTTCTTGGCCTCCACAGCCTTCTGTGGATAGGAATTTCACAGATTCACCACCCTCTGACTAAAGAAATTCCTCCTCATCTTCTTCCTAAAATAACGTCCTTTAATTCTGAGGCTATGACTTCTAGTCCTAGACTCTCCCACTGGTGGAAACATCCTCTCCACATCCACTCAATCCAAGCCTTTCTATATTCTGTACGTTTCAATGAGATCCCCCCTCATTCCAAGCACCAGCGAGTCTGAAGAAGGGTCTCGACCCGAAACGTTACCCATTCCTTCTCTCCCGAGATGCTGCCTGACCTGTTGAGTTACTCCAACATTTTGTGAATAAATCGATTTGTACCAGCATCTGCAGTTATTTTCTTATACCAGCGAGTACAGGCCCAGTGCCGATATTGTTGCAGCCACAGTCAGGCCTTTACTATATCCTCACGACACCTCAGAATTCTCTTGTAATTTCCATGACTGTAAACAAGACCATGCAACAAATTTTGAAATGGTGCATTTTTACATATGCATGAGGAAAAAATAATCGTGTTAAAATCAAACAGATTGCAGAGATGGGAACGTTTGTTAAGTCCAGACCAACCATCAATAACCTCTTCACACACCAGTGCTATGTTATTCCACTTTTGCACTCTCTCTCTATTCACCAGGCCCAATTATAGAGGCACTTAACGTACAAACCTGCACGTCATTGACATGTGGGAGGAAGCAGGAGCACCCAAAGGAAACTCACGTGGTCACAGGGAGAACGTGCAAACTCCACAGGGACAGCACCAGAGGTCAGGATTGAGCCTGGGTCTCTGGCATTGAAGCAGCAGCAATACCAGCTGCGCCACTGTGTCGCTCAGAGGAAGTACAAATATAACAGGAGACCGCACCTGGAGTACTGTGTGCAGTTTTGGTCTCCAAATTTGAGGAAGGATATTCTTGCTATTGAGGGCGTGCAGCGTAGGTTCACTAGGTTAATTCCCGGAATGGCGGGACTGTCGTATGTTGAAAGGCTGGAGCAATTAGGCTTGTATACACTGGAATTTAGAAGGATGAGGGGGAATCTTATTGAAACATATAAGATAATTAGGGGATTGGACACATTAGAGGCAGGAAACATGTTCCCAATGTTGGGGGAGTCCAGAACAAGGGGCCACAGTTTAAGAATAAGAGGTAGGCCATTTAGAACGGAGATGAGGAAGAACTTTTTCAGTCAGAGAGTGGTGAAGGTGTGGAATTCTCTGCCTCAGAAGGCAGTGGAGGCCAGTTCGTTGAATGCTTTCAAGAGAGAGCTGGATAGAGCTCTTAAGGATAGCGGAGTGAGGGGGTATGGGGAGAAGGCAGGAACGGGGTACTGATTGAGAGTGATCAGCCATGATCGCATTGAATGGCGGTGCTGGCTTGAAGGGTTGAATGGCCTACTCCTGCACCTATTGTTTATTGTCTATTGTCTATTGTCTAAAATACTGGAAAAGCTCAGCATGTCAGGCTATGTCTTTCGAGAGAGAAAATAAAGTTAAAATTTCAGATTGAAGACACATATATTTTCAGCATCTTGTGTTTTTTTAATTTAAAAAATACCCATGTTTTTAAAACAACAAGCATAGATTTCAGGAATTGCATTTTCACTCTGAATGATGAGGAGAGATTGCAGGCAGCAAGAAGAAAAAGATTAGTAAATAGGCATCTCAAGCAATTTCAAAATCCATTGCTGCACCTCTCTTGTCCACAATTAATAATTCCAAAACTAAGCAACCTGAAGCTCCTTTCAGCAGGAAAGGAACAAATGTGTTCCCCAGGTATTGTGAGCAGTGACATGAGAAGATGAGAAAGCCTGTGGCAAAATAAAAGAAAGACAGGCAGGAGTACAAGATACAGCAGGATTGGGAACAGAAGGCTCTTGAGATGCACTAAAATAAATCTCTTTGTAAACACAAAGTCTCCCTGAAGTTCTTCAGCGTTCAAATTAATTGAGATGTTTTCAATTTACAAAATTTACGAATTATCCTTAAATACAGGAGAGGTGCCGGAAGACTGGAGGGTGGCAAATGTTGTGCCTCTTTTCAAGAAGGGCTGCAGGGAAAATGCTGGGAACTATAGCCCCGTGAGCTGTAGTTGGAAAGTTACTAGAAAGTATTCTGAGGGATAGGTTATACAGGCATTTGGATGGGCAAGGGCTGATTAGGGATGGTCAGCATGGTTTTATACGAGGTCGTGCCTCACAAATCTGATTGATTTTTTTTGAAGGCGTGACCTAAAAGGTTGATGAGGGCAGAGCAGTAGATGTTGTGTACATGGATTTCAGTAAGGCATTCGACAAGGTTCCGCATGGTAGGCTGCTCTGGAAGGTTAGATCGCATGGGATCCAAGGAGAGATAGCTGAATGGATAGCAAATTGGCTCCCCTAGCTCTGAAAAATATTTCTCATGATGTAGAAACAGGCCATTGTTTATTATCACGTGTACCAAAGTACAGTGAAAAGCTTTTTCCTGCATGCTATGCAGTCAGCTGACTGTACATGACTTGACAGAATTAGCAGTGTAACTTCAGATAGCTTCAAGTTTTCTCCGAAAAATATCTTTCAATCACATTAACAAATTCAGAACACCATCTGCATTGTGAAAATTAACCATGGTTTAAGTTGTTGTCCCTTAGCTTTTTAGCTTAATTTTCCTCACAATGCCTGCTTTTGGCTCGATTCCTAATATGACTCCATTATCTCTGAACCAATGCTTTAATATATCAGCCAGTAAAATTAACATTGCACGAGTTGCAATTTCATTAATTCCAATTGAGAGTTGTATTCATTAATCCAATCACCTTTTTCAGGTACATGGCAATGACTTTTGCACTGCGACTAATCTGCTTTTTTTCTCATTGGTTTTCCATACCACATTTTTCCACGTCCAGATTTTTAATATTTTAATTTAATATTAAACTTAAAGTCCAATATGAATTCTTTGAAACAGAGTTTGTTTATAATACAGTTTTGACTCAATAATCCAATGCAGTTCTAATAAAATGTTGCATTTTCACACAGATATTAATACATAATAACTAGCTGTCTTGAATGTGCCTTATAAATGGCAATAAAAGTGATAATATTCTAATATTACACCAAGTCACCTTCCCCGAGAGCATATTGGTCATGATAAGTCACAATTCAACCCCTTAGGTTAAATAATTATGTGCAATCTTTGGCATGTGCTCTTATTGAGTGATGCTTGCCAACCAAATTACAATGTGAGGTAATCATCCCATTGATTTTGTATAAAGGGCTTGTCAGGATTGGCACGGAGGAATGCTGTTGGAGCACAACACATAGAACAGCCCCATCAGCACTGAGATCTTAAAACAATGATGTGACATTCTGGCAAAGTCAATGGAAGAAAACCCCATAAATTGAAATTCAATGCTGCACATAACGTGCTTATTACCAGCGAAAGTGAAGGATGACCTAAGGGACAGTAATAACCACAATGTCCTCCAAAATGATTGCTTGGAGACATTTCCAGTGCAGTTGGTAGTTTCTACCTGCTAATTGTACATTTTATAATACTGAGGTCAAAATTCTAAATCTGCTTTGCAAATGTAAGTTTCTGGAACCGTTGGTGACTGCACAATTACAAAGTAGAATATCAATTATCCAAACACACTGTCAAATTTACATATTATTCCTCGTTGCTGCATGCACAACAATAGAGAGAACTTTAACAACATTGTATCATCTAATCCAAGGCAGCTCATATGTTATTTAACTCAAATCCTGGTGCAAAGGCATCCCCAAGACTATGTGAAGCAAGATGGGACTGAGTGAGGTCAGTTTTAACTGTATTGCTCTCGGAATTGGCTCTGTTTACCTCGCCTCGATTCTTTGACGCAGTCCCTCAGGCCAATAAAACATTCTGTCAATCTCAATCTTGAAAATTGACAAGGCATCTAGAGAATTTTGGAAGAGGGAATTCCAAGCTCCACCGCTCTTAATATTAAAAAAAGCCGCTTCATAATTTTGTACCTGAGTGTCGACGATTTCATTTGAAGAATACACTTTGTTGCGCTTCATTTCTTCCAGGAGAAATCACTTCTCTCTGTCTCTGATATTTGGTCCTTTTTATCAATTAAAGTCCTCAGCTACATTATCCCACATTGTTTCCACTCAGGAGACTAAATAAAATCCATACAATCTACCTTCATTTATTTGGTCTTCTACAGGCTGGCCAGGGAATTACATGCAGCGGCTTCACTTCCTCTAATTGTATGCCTGTTATGAATCTCTCCCCGATTCCCAAAAACATGTCAGCAGTTACCACATGTCAGCTGATGACACCCAGATCAATCTTACCTCCAGGTTAAAATCATCTAAAACTTCTCTGCTCAAGTCCCAACTTGGAATAGATCCCATACACCCACCACTTCTCTCCAACCTATGTTGACTCCCTTTAAACAACACATCAATTTTGAACTTGTTATCTTGTTTTCAAAGTCTCCTAATGCCGTTGCCTCTCCCTATCACTGTAATCTCCATCAGTATCCTCCAGGGAGTATCCTGCCAAGTCATGGCGAAGTCCATTAGCAGGCCCGGCTCATCCACCACAGATCGAGGACTCGCGTGCTGCAGACGGAAGACCCACCCACCGCACACAGAGGACAGAGAATCACCCGTAAGGTTCGGCTTGCCCACCACGGACCGAGGATCCACAGAGGACATCTTGTCTACGCTCGCCAGGCCGACCCTGCCACACCACCCGGACAATGGGCCTTCATGGTCAGGTCAAGAACCCTGCACTTACAACCTGGGACATGAAAATGGCACCAAACTGGCGACTCTGTATACTCTCTCAGTGTACCACTGCTGTACACTTGTAGTGTATCTGAGATGCTTATCCAAGATGTATCTAAGTGCTTATGTATGGTGATACGTACTAAACAGTATACAAAAATGAATTTCACTGTACCTCGGTACATGTGACAGATAACATACCATTGTATCATTGTAGCACTAGAACCATTAGATATAACTGTACTCCATCAGCTTGTGAATCCCCAAATTTAATTCTTCTGTCATTTACAGTGCATTCAGAAAGTATTCAGACCCCTTCACTTTTTCCACATTTTGTTACATTACACCCTTATTTTAAAATTGATTAAATTCATTTTTTTTATCATCAATCTACACACAATACCCCATAAAAAAGCAAAAACAGGTGATAAGACATTTTTGCAAAGTAATTAAAAAGAAATACCTGAAATATCACATTTACATAAGTATTCAGACCCTTTACTCAGTACTTTGTTGAGGCACCTTTGGCAATGATTGCAGCCTCAAGTCTTCTTGGGTATGACGCTACAAGCTTGGTACACCTGTATTTGGGTAATTTCTCCCATTCTTCTCTGCAGATCCTCTCAAGCTCTGTCAGGTTGGATGGGGAGCGTTGATGCACAGCTATTTTTAGGTCCCTCCAGAGATGTTCGATCCGGTTCAAGTCCAGGCTCTGGCTAGGCCATTCAAGGACATTCACAGACTTGTCACAAAGTCACTCCTGCATTGTCTTGGCTGTGTGCTAAGGATCGTTGTCCTGTTGGAAGGTGAACCTCCGCCCCAGTCTGAGGTTCAGAATGCTCTGGAGCAGGTTTTCATCAAGGATCTCTCTGTACTTTACTCTGTTCATCTTTCCCTCGATCCTGACTAGTCTCCCAGTTCCTGCCACTGAAAAACATCCCCACAGCATGATGCTGCCACCACCATGCTTCACTGTAGGTATGGTATTGGCCAGGCGACGCTTGGCATTCAGGCCAAAGAGTTCAATCTTGGTTTCATCAGACCAGAGAATCTTGTTTTGAATTAAACTTCTAATCGGGTAGTGTTAACTCTACCTGCCTTTGGAAAAGCACACTGGAACACAAAAGCACAACATCCAGCTTCAATGTCAAGGCAAACCTCCGCTGGGTTATTCTGGAATTCAAGTAGATATTGGGTAGTGTCAAACAACTCAGCGACACAAGAAGCAAGGGAGCCATTTATACCGTACAGGTGCTGATCCAAGGAAACAGATGAGATCGTGCGTGAAATCTTTGAGTCGGTGAATTGGTCCACATTCAAAGACTCTACGGCCAACCTAATTGAATATGCCACTACAATCACTGGCTTCACCAGTAAGTGTGTACAGGACTGTGTGCCAAAGAAGTCAATTTGAGGCTTCTCCAAGCAGAAACCATGGATGAACCATGGGATCCACTCGCGGGTGAAGTCCACCTGTGTGACATTCAACCTGGATAATCCCGACCTGCATTGGAATTCTAGGTATGACCTACACAAAGCCATTAAGAATGTCAAGAGACCATTCTGAAGCCAAAGTCCCAGAATAATCACACAGTTACATGTCGCTTGTGAAAAAGGCCAGCATTTTGTTTTTCACTGTATCTTGGTGCAGGTAGGTTCACTAGGTTAATTCCCGGAATGGCAGGACTGTCGTATGTTGAAAGGCTGGAGCAATTAGGCTTGTATACACTGGAATTTAGAAGGATGAGGGGGGATCTTATTGAAACATATAAGATAATTAGGGGATTGGACACATTAGAGGCAGGAAACATGTTCCCAATGTTGGGGGAGTCCAGAACAAGGGGCCACAGTTTAAGAATAAGGGGTAGGCCATTTAGAACGGAGATGAGGAAGAACTTTTTCAGTCAGAGAGTGGTGAAGGTGTGGAATTCTCTGCCTCGGAAGGCAGTGGAGGCCAGTTCGTTGGATGCTTTCAAGAGAGAGCTGGATAGAGCTCTTAAGGATAGCGGAGTGAGGGTGTATGGGGAGAAGGCAGGAACGGGGTACTGATTGAGAGTGATCAGCCATGATCGCATTGAATGGCGGTGCTGGCTCGAAGGGCTGAATGACCTACTCCTGCGCCTATTGTCTATTGTCTATTGATACCAATTTTCCTGGGTAATGATGCTTCTAATCTATGAAGGTGCCTGCTATGGACAGAAATGTGTAAGTTGTTTAAGCAGTAAAATGGTGCAATGGGCTCAAACATTCAGACTTGACGATGGGGACTTTGATGTGAAATGTTAACTGTTTCTCTCCCACAGAAGCGGCCTGATCTGGCGATTGTTCCCAGCATTTCCAATGTTTTATTCTCGTCCAATAATGAATCATTTTGCACCTAGCTGCTTTACCTGAATTGGGGTGGGTCCAAAACCATCTGCACATTCCCCAGCAACAGATAATGCAGTTTTGTTGGTGTCAAATTTCACCCCATTTTCTCTTCATTTAGTCTGCAGAGTTCCTCTGTCCATCCACCTGCCTGTAACACGTTAAATTAACTGCACTCAGACATAAATAAAGTATGTTTCTTGTGCTTGAATCTTGATCTCGCGATGCACCAAGGGTAATATTACTGATTTTGTTTTTCAGTAGCTTGCCCTTTGAAAAGCATTGCTGCTGAATAATACAATCAGATCTCAGTCATTTATTTTGCTAAAGAAGAGTAAGTGGTGAGATGAGGTGAATCAAAGAAAAGTTGTGATTGTTGATGGTATAAACATTTAACATAAGAGTGTGCGTAAAACATTCCCAGGTGGTGGATGTAGGGGAAAATTCCCTCTAATTTTTAAAGACTTATCTTTTCTTTCCCACTTTGTTCCATTCAATCACTCCTTGCTGTACCACACGTTAGAGCTCATGTTTGTTGACATCTTCTCCTTCCCCTCCTTACTTTTCTCCTCATTGCTCTTTCACATACTTGGGGAAAATATGTTCAGATTAAGTGAGAGTTGTGGAAGGTGAAGCCTCTAACACACAGTGAAGTTGCAACGGCATTTTTGTAGAGTTTTCTGTTGTGAAGAGCATATCCCATTCCCTTGATGGGCGTGTCATTATTTGGCCTTTTGATCCATTTCTCAAGTTCAATGACAGCTGTGTCAACTGTGGAAAGTATGTGGAGCTTTATAAAATTAATCCGGAAAAAGAATGTGTTACCTGCTGGAAATGGAGGGAAACATCAAACATTACAGCAGTATTTTTCTCGGATAGAGATAAGACTGTGTGTTATATATTAAATTCAATGATTGGGTTTCATCAACAATGATTGGATTTCATCAACAATGTCTTTTATGATACAGATTTTTTTAAAACATTGTTATTAACTTTAGCAGCTTCTTGCAGTTTACTTTTATTTTTCTTTAATCAGGGTGTCAGAGTTAGAATATTGGTTGTGAAATGTTATTGAGTTTGATGGTTGATTTAACATCAATTTTGAGGTATTTTCTAGTTAAATAACTATATGAGTTCAATTGAGTGAACTCATTCTTCATTGGGCCTCCTTCATTTCCCAATTAATATTCCCTACACATATATAACGTAGCACAAAGATCAGTACAATACTCGAACAGGCCCTTCGGCCCACAATGTCTGTGCTGAACATGATACCAGAATAAACGAATCTGATCTGCCTGCACATGATCCATATCCCTCCATTCCCTGCAAATAGCTTGTAGATAGTTGCAGAGTTATTTTCCCAGCATAATTGCCAAATGCTATTATTATTATTACTGATATTCAAAGATATTTCATGACATTAATACTAATTGTAATATTAAAATTATTGATATGTTTGAGAAAATTTGAAAAGAAAAACAGTTAAAAAGTTAACATAAACTCAAAACAATTTAATGTACTACACTAACCTTAACGCATCATAGCCATTCTCCGCTACAGAAAGCAATGGAGGAGAGCTCCCTATGTTGTGTGATAAACTGTCTCAGTTGACGCAGTGGTGCAGCAGGTGGTGCTGCTGCCTCACAACTGCAGTGAACCTGTGTTCAATCCTGATCTCTGGTGATATCTGTGTGGAATTTGCATATATTCTCTCTGTGACTGTGCTCTTTCAGGGTGCTCCCACATCCCAAAGATGTGTTGCTTGTTAGGTTAATTGACCACTATAAATTACCCTTCCTTCAGGAGAAACAGGGGGCAAGTCAATCAGCATGCGAGAAACAATAGATGCAGGGAATTAGTGGGAGAAAGAGTTGATAGGATTGATCCATGACCTGTCATGGGCTCAATGGGCTGAATGTCCTCCAATGCCATGAAAAGTCATGAATGATATGAGATACGTAACTTGGTGGATTCTCTAGCTTCAAGCTCTTTCCCAGAGACCAGTAGACTCAGAAGCACCAAATACCATCTACCATCTGGGATCTGATGTAACGTGATGAGGGGTTGAGGGGTGACAGTCAAATCTCTTTGTATCTAAGAACATTAGGCTTCCGGAGGTTCACAAGGAAGATTTGAAGTTTCACGAAGAGAAAAAATTGGCTTGTTTTCACCCTTCAGTAAGTGAGGGTATGGTGTAATTAATGATTCAACAAGGGATAAGTCTGTAAGAAATTAACAGCAACTTTGGCAACTGGAGTAATAAAACAGGAAGGCTGTTTCTGGATTGGGTTTCCCCTGGAGCTGAAGGGGGCTGAGGGACAGAGATATACAAAAGTACAATGCAGTGATAGTGTAGATAGAATACTTTTCCCATTGTAGGGATTTAAAAAAATGAAGACATAAGTTTAAGTTGAGAGACCTTTTAAGGGGATTTGAGGAGAATGATTTTTTTTAAACAGAGTGGGTTATCACCTGGAACACACTGCTGATGGAGGTAGAGAAATCAGATCTCATTGAAACCTACCAGATAAGGAAAGGCCACGTACAATAGGACTTTCATTATGTGGTAGATGTCAATGAGATCCCCCCTGATCCTTCTAAAGTGAGTACAGGTCCAGTGCCGTCAAATACTCCTCATACATTAACCCAATCATCCCCTGGATCATTCTCGTAAACCTCCTCTGGACCCTCTCCTACATCAGTGCATCCTTCCTCAGATATGCTTAAACTGCTTAAAATATTCTAAATCTGTCCCCACCAGTGCCTTATAAAGCCTCTATATTAAATCCTTGCTCACATTCTAGTCCCCTCGAAATGAATGCTGGAATTGTAGTTGCCTTCCCGACCGCCAACTCAAGCTGCCCATTAACCTTTTGGGAATCCTGCACCAGCAATCGCAAGTCCCTTTGCACCTCTGATTTCTGAATCCTCTCCACATTTAGAAAGTGCATATGGGTGTGATCACTTTCAGGAAGACCGTGTACCTTCTCTTCCTGGCCAGGATCTTGGTATACTTACCTAGACATTGGGTGGTTGAAGGTGCACACGCCAGCTTGTATAATATGGGAAGAGCATAACTGGGAATGATCAATGATGGTGAAGACCAAGATGTAATATCAAACCCCATGTTTACAGTATATCCAACAAGTAGGATTTTAGCTAAGGTTTGATAAAAGTTCATTGAGATAAGCACATCCACAGTAAGCTGTGCTTGACTCAACCTGCTACATCACTCCAAGATAAGCATCAAATCAGAACCTCTGCACGTTGGGAGAGACCTTACAGCTATGTTTCAAGCAGTCAGTGAACATTTCGATTAAAGAAGAAGTATCATTTAGGAAAGTTTTTGTTCCATTGTTTAAATGTGCGCTTAAACTAAAGGATTATTAATTGGACTTTTTAATTCGTTTGTGAAAACATAAAATAAAATGTAATTAATGTGGGAAATGGTTGCCTGATGGTCGGTATGGAGCTGATGGGTCAAAGGGCCTGTTTATGTGCTGAACGACCAAAGTCCTGCTGGAAATGCTAGGGGAATTAAAGCTGCTTTGCATTCTTTCACTGAAATTCTGTATCTGAATGTCATATAAACACCAGTGAACAACTGTCAGCAAGCTTTGGAAATTTAAACAAAGCTGCTGATATTTTGAATGACAATGAAATACTCTTACAATTACTGAAAAGCTTTAGTTAAAAGGCTATTGAGTTGGGTTTAATCGTATTGGACTAGTGCGCAGATTTCACTTTAGATAAGGTTTCTTTATTTCATAAAGGTGTCAGAGGTTATGGGGAGAAGGCAGGAGAATGGGGTTAGGTGGGAGAGATAGATCAGCCATGATTGAAGGGCAGAGTAGACTTGATGGGCCAAATGGCCTAATTCTACTATTCCTTATGATCTTCTGACCTTCTGACCTTATGACCTTAAGTAGCTGCAGTGGAAAAGGAAGAATAAGCAACACGTGTTAATATAAAGTGTAGGATTAATGATGCCTCGTGGGTGTATTTTGGGGCTAAGTTCTTTGTGCAGTTATGTGGTGAGTTCAGCACAGCTTTAACAATTGGATCTTAGTACAGTTGGATGAAAAAAACAACACATTCTCTTGCTGTTTCATTTTCTACAAAATAACAAATAGCCATTCCAAATTGGTTAATTTCATCTCTGTAAAAAGGTCTTTTTTAATTTCATTACAACTAATTTGCAAAATGCTCTCACAATTTGATGAATATATGCATTAGTTCAGATAAGCCTATTTCTGTAGTAAAGCATTAGTTGATAACCTAAGACATAGAACATTTCTCTATGTAAATTGAATCATAATGTTTAGATTAGAGATACAGCAGGGAAACAGGCCCCTTGGCTCACCTAGTTCGTGCCGACCAGTGACCCCTGTACACTAACATTATCCTACACACACTCGGGATAATTTACAATTATCACAGAAGTCAATTAATCTACAAACCTGTATGTTTTAGGAGTGTGGGAGGAAACTGGAGCACCTGGAGAAAACCCACGCAGGTCATGGGGAGAAAAGTATAAACTCTGTACAGAGAGCACCTGTAGTCAGGATTGAGTCAAGAGTGTTTTATTGTCGTATGTCCCAGATAGAACAATGAAATTCTTACTTACAGCAGTACAACAGAATATGTAAACATTGTACACTGCAAACAATATAATAACGAGAAAGAGAAAAAATTGTTCAGTGTGTGTATATATACACAAATACGCATATACTGTATATAGATCATATATATATATATATATATATATATAAATATATACACGCACACATGCATACACATTAAAAAAAAACCATAATAGTGCAATAATAACAATAATAATTTAAGTAGTTCAGAGCTTATTTGAGGTTGTAGTGTTTAATAGCCGAATGGCTTTAGGGAAGAAATTGTTCCTGAACCTGGACGTTACAGTTTTCAGGCTCCTGTACCTTCTTCCTGATGGCAGGGGTGAAATGAGTGTGTGGCCAGGGTGGTGTGGGTCTCTGATGATACTGGCTGTCTTTTCGAGGCAGCGGTTCAGGTAAATCCCTTCGATGGTGGGGAGGTCAGAACCGGTGATGGACTGGGCAGTGTTCACAACTTTTTGCAGTCTTCTTTGCTCCTGGGCATTCAAGTTGCTGAACCAGGCCCTGATGCAACCTGTCAATGTGTCCCCTACTGTACACCTGTAGAAGTACAAGACAATCCTCTCTCTCATAACAAATCTCCGTAATCTTCTCAGGAAGTAGAGGTGTTGATGTGCTTTCTTTATAATTTCATCAGTGTGTTGGGTCCAGGAAAGATCTTTGGAAATATGCACGCCCAGGAATTTGAAGTTTTTGACTCACTCCACTGTTGATATAAACAGGATTGAACCTGGGTCCCTGGCGCTGTAAGGCAGCAACTCTACTGCTGGACCACTATGCTGGTTGGCACATATTGAAGCATTCCTGGGCCAAGACAGCAATCTGTTCAACTTGATTCCATGGCCTGTGAATTAATAGATAGATTCTCTGCCACCATCATTCAGATCTTTGAGGAAGATTGTGGCAAACTAAGGGCCTAACAACTTTTCAAGTGGAATTCTGTGCATGAAGTAAATTAGGTGCTATGTGATTTAATGGTTGAGTGACCTGGATATTGAATTTTTGAGGAAATACACTACTCGGTGGACCTTTGGTTTCAATATGCTTCTTACCAATCATATCCATGATGACTTTAGTATTTATGCTGCTTGTTATTTTGGATTTTGACTTAATGCAAAATGTTGGGTTGTGACTTCCACTGCAAGAATTAGTTTGATGACCCAAGTTGAGTGGGCTCCCTGGTGTAAATCTACCAGAATCTGATCATAATTAACATGAGTGAAAAATAAGCTATTTTTCACATTATTGAAATTTGTAGCCAAAAACAAACTTGAGGAACCCAGCAGGTGGGGCAGCATCTGAGGAGGGAAGTGACCAGATGACATTTCAGGTCGCGATCTTAGAGTCATAGAGTGTGGAAACGGCCCCTTCAGTCCAACTTGCCCACACTGGCCAACATTAGTCCCACCTGCCTGCGTTTGGACCATACCCAACTAAACCCGTCCTATCCATGTACTTGTCAAACTGTTTCTTTCTTTAGTCTCCACAGATGCTACCTGATCCACAAAGTTCTTTCAGCAGTTTGTGTTTACTCAAGATACTGGCATCTGCATTTTATTGTGTCACCATTCAAATTAGTTGCTTACCTTGTTGTTGTTGGCTGTTGTTTAAAGTGATGGCAACCAGTAATCACTTCTCTGAGTTGCATCTGGACCAAACCAGTTCAGTAATGGGTAGGGAAACCTTTGACCGCCTTGCACTGCTCAAGGATAGAGAGACAGGGTGCTGGACCCCTGCCTGGTCAGTCTTGGACCAGGAGAAGGCCTTTGACAGTATATATCACATGTACATGAAGGATGTGCTCTCCAAAGTGGGCTTTGGGGAGGGAATCAGAAATTGGATCCAGCTGCTCTTTACAAATATCCATGGTGCAGTCAGATCAATGGTTGGTTGGGAAACAGATGGCTTCCCCATCAAGTCGGAGTCAGGCAGGGTTACCCATGCTTTGCCGTCTAGTTTGTGTGCTGCATAGAAACCTTTGCCAACTCTATCAGGAAGAACAAGAGCATAAGAGGGTGCTATTAGACAATAGACAATAGGTGCAGGAGTAAGCCATTCGGCCCTTAGAGCCAGCACCGCCATTCAATGTGATCATGGCTGATCATTCTCAATCAGAACCCCGTTCCTGCCTTCTCCCCATACCCCCTGACTCCGCTATCCTTAAGAGCTCTATCTAGCTCTCTCTTGAATGCATTCAGAGAATTGGCCTCCACTTCCTTCTGAGGCCGAGAATTCCACAGATTCACAACTCTCTGACTGAAAAAGGTTTTCCTCATCTCCGTTCTAAATCAACAGGCTGTAGGGGAATTTGGATCAAAAACCTCCCTGTACGTGGACGATGACGCCATCTTCTGCTTGGATCCATGGCCAGCCTGCAGATGGACCAGCTTCTGAGACTAGTTTGAGCTGCATCAGGATCTATGCTCTTCAGCTACTGCCCCGATAGCTCCACCCTTCCTTTCCCAATCAGGTCCGACTATCTGAAGGTGCTGGGGATCTGGTTTGGAGAGGTTGAATCATGCAACAAAAATTGGCTGGAGCGGGTAGGAAAGCTTCAACAAAAATTGGGACAGTGTGGGTGGCCCTCAGAACCGGATCTCCAGCGCCCTCAGGAGGTCAGACTTGACGGTGAAGGGGGATGCTGGACAGTCGGGGCAGTGACCGAAGAGCATGGTCTTAATCTTCCTGTGGTTTACAGTGTCTACTGATTGCCAACGACTGTTCTACCTAAGAACACTGAAAAAGTCTGGTCTACCCCAACAGCTGCTGACGACATTCTACTGCTGCACCATAGAGAGCATCCTAACACATGGCATCCCTGTGTGGTATCTCAGCTGCACGGAGGCAGAGAGGAAAGCTCTTCAGCGGGTAGTCCATAGAGCTCAGAGGACCATCGGAACACAGCTACCAGCCTTGGAGGGCATCTACAACACACGATGCCTCAGAAAAGCCACCAGAATCCACAAAGACTCTTCACACCCCTGCAACAGTCTGTTCGAACTTCTACCATCGGGCAGACGATACAAGGCCTTCTACGCCCGCACCTCCAGACTCAGGAACAGCTCCATCCCCAGGGCCATAGCTGCTATGAACCGGTCCTGCTGAGCCGGATGGTCACATCGCACAGTGAACCGGCACAGATCTACTTGCACTTTATTCTGTTTTAAAACTGTTCTAATTTGTTTCATTGGGTTGTTTAAATTAATACTGACTAGCTAATTAATTTATTGCATCGTATGGGAGGCGCATTCCGAATCTCGTTGTACCCCTGTACAATGACAATAAAGATATATTGTATTGTATTGTATTGTATTGTATCTGGGTGTGCTTGGAACCAAGGTTTGTAGGTACCAAATGTCACTACATCCTAAGGTTCTATCTGGTGCAGAGAGCAGGGATTTAGATTTCTGGACCACTGGGATCTCTTCTGGGCTAGGGGTGACTTGTACAAAAGGGACGGGTTGCATCTTAACAGCAGGGGGACAAACATTCTGGCAGGCAGGTTTGCTAGTGTGACACCTGTGGCTTTAAACTAAGTAGTGGGGGGGAGGGGTTAACAAATTGTGAATATGAAGATGAGGTAAAAGGGAATACAGGAGATATTGCAAAAGACTCTCGGAAGAATGGGAACAGAAGTTCTAGAGGGGAAAAGAAATTAAGGGCAGGGCCAATTGTGAACGATGTGAGAGGGGAGGTAAATACAGAAGTTAAAGTGTTGTACTTAAATGCGCGTAGTATAAAAAATAAAGTGGATGAGCTTGAGGCTCAGTTAGTCATGGGCAAGTATGATGTTGTAGGGATCACTGAGACATGGCTACAAGAGGACCAGGGCTGGGAACTGAATATTCAGGGGTACACAACGTATAGAAAAGACAGATAGGTGGGCAGAGGGGGTGGGGTTGCTCTGATGGTAAGGAATGATATTCATTCCCTTGCAAGGGGTGACATAGAATCAGGAGATGTTGAATCAATATGGATAGAAATGAGAAATTGTAAGGGTAAACAGACCCTAATGGGAGTTATCTATAGGCCCCCAAACAGTAGCCTCGACATAGGGTGCAAGTTGAATCAGGAGATAAAATTGGCGTGTCAAAAATGTAATGCTACGGTGGTTATGGGAGATTTCAACATGCAGGTAGACTGGGAAAATCAGGTTGGAAATGGACCCCAGGAAAGAGAGTTTGTAGAGTGCCTTCGAGATGGATTCTTAGAACAGCTTGTACTGGAGCCTACCAGGGAGAAGGCAATTCTGGATTTAGTGTTGTGTAATGATCCTGATCTGATAAGGGGACTAGAGGTAAAAGAGCCATTAGGAGGCAGTGATCACAACATGATAAGTTTTACTCTGCAAATGGAAAGGCAGAAGGGAAAATCGGAAGTGTCGGTATTACAGTATAGCAAAGGGGATTACAGAGGCATGAGGCAGGAGCTGGCCAAAATTGATTGGAAGGAGGCCCTAGCAGGGAAGACGGTAGAACAGCAATGGCAGGTATTCCTGGGAATAATGCAGAGGTTGCAGGATCAATTTATTCCAAAGAGGTGGAAAGACTCTAAGGGGAGTAAGAGACACCTGTGGCTGACAAGGGAAGTCAGGGACAGCATAAAAATTAAGGAGAGGAAATATAACATAGCAAAGAAGAGTGGGAAGACAGAGGATTGGGACTCTTTTAAAGAGCAACAAAAGTTAACTAAAAAGGCAATACGGGGAGAAAAGATGAGGTACGAGGGTAAACTAGCCAATAATATAAAGGAGGATAGCAAAAGTTTTTTTAGGTACGTGAAGAGGAAAAAAATAGTCAAGGCAAATGTGGGTCCCTTGAAGACAGAAGCAGGGGAATTTATTATGGGGAACAAAGAAATGGCAGACGAGTTAAACCGTTACTTTGGATCTGTCTTCACTGAGGAAGATACACACAATCTCCCAAATGTTCTAGGTGCCGGAGAACCTAGGGTGATGGAGGAACTGAAGGAAATCCACATTAGGCAGGAAATGGTTTTGGGTAGACTGATGGGACTGAAGGCTGATAAATCCCCAGGGCCTGATGGTCTGCATCCCAGAGTACTTAAGGAGGTGGCTCTAGAAATAGTGGAAGCATTGGAGATCATTTTTCAATGTTCTATAGATTCAGGATCAGTTCCTGTGGATTGGAGGATAGCAAATGTTATCCCACTTTTTAAGAAAGGAGGGAGAGAGAAAACGGGTAATTATAGACCAGTTAGTCTGACATCAGTGGTGGGGAAGATGCTGGAGTCAATTATAAAAGACGAAATTGCTGAGCATTTGGATAGCAGTAACGGGATCATTCCGAGTCAGCATGGATTTACGAAGGGGAAATCATGCTTGACAAATCTACTGGAATTTTTTGAGGATGTAACTAGGAAAATTGACAAGGGAGAGTCAGTGGATGTGGTGTACCTCGACTTTCAGAAAGCCTTCGACAAGGTCCCACATAGGAGATTGGTGGGCAAAATTAGGGCACATGGTATTGGGGGTAGGGTACTGACATGGATAGAAAATTGGTTGACAGACAGAAAGCAAAGAGTGGGGATAAATGGGTCCCTTTCGGAATGGCAGGCAGTGACCAGTGGGGTACCGCAAGGTTCGGTGCTGGGACCCCAGCTATTTACGATATACATTAATGACTTAGACGAAGGGATTAAAAGTACCATTAGCAAATTTGCAGATGATACTAAGTTGGGGGGTAGTGTGAATTGTGAGGAAGATGCAATAAGGCTGCAGGGTGACTTGGACAGGTTGTGTGAGTGGGCGGATACATGGCAGATGCAGTTTAATGTAGATAAGTGTGAGGTTATTCACTTTGGAAGTAAGAATAGAAAGGCAGATTATTATCTGAATGGTGTCAAGTTAGGAGGAGGGGGAGTTCAACGAGATCTGGGTGTCCTAGTGCATCAGTCAATGAAAGGAAGCATGCAGGTACAGCAGGCAGTGAAGAAAGCCAATGGAATGTTGGCCTTCGTAACAAGAGGAGTTGAGTATAGGAGCAAAGAGGTCCTTCTACAGTTGTACCGGGCCCTGGTGAGACCGCACCTGGAGTACTGTGTGCAGTTTTGGTCTCCAAATTTGAGGAAGGATATTCTTGCTATGGAGGGCGTGCAGCGTAGGTTCACTAGGTTAATTCCCGGAATGGCGGGACTGTCGTATGTTGAAAGGCTGGAGCGATTGGGCTTGTATACACTGGAATTTAGAAGGATGAGGGGGGATCTTATTGAAACATATAAGATAATTAGGGGATTGGACAAATTAGAGGCAGATAACATGTTCCCAATGTTGGGGGAGTCCAGAACAAGGGGCCACAGTTTACGAATAAGGGGTAGGCCATTTAGAACGGAGATGAGGAAGAACTTTTTCAGTCAGAGGGTGGTGAAGGTGTGGAATTCTCTGCCTCAGAAGGCAGTGGAGGCCAGTTCGTTGGATGCTTTCAAGAGAGAGCTGGATAGAGCTCTTAAGGATAGCGGAGTGAGGGGGTATGGGGAGAAGGCAGGAACGGGGTACTGATTGAGAGTGATCAGCCATGATCGCATTGAATGGCGGTGCTGGCTCGAAGGGCTGAATGGCCTACTCCTGCACCTATTGTCTATTGTCTATTGTCCCTGGTGCGCTGGACATTGCCACACCCTGTCCTTTGTGGAAAGCTTCTGCCATACAACACCTTTGACCATGTCCATCAGGCAGTGTCCTGCACTTAAAATCCTGCAAACACTGTGGGACATGGACTGTATGGAACCTAAGGAGTGGTTCTCTGAGCAGACCAAGCAGATTGGTGATCACCAGAACTCATCACCAAGCACCAAGATCTCACTTGGCTGACAGTAATTGGAGTACATCAAGTTACTTGCATATGCAACATAAGGTGCTGCAGTAACTTAGCAGGTAACTCAGCAGGTCTCCAGATATGCAGCCTGTTACTCAAGCACTTAATGTTTTATTTTGTATAAACCAGCCTCTGCAGTTCCTTGGATCTCCTACTTGCATATGAGTTTGCAATTGCAAAAGTCGCACTGCACATTAATAAATAATAGTCTCCAAATACTTACTATGGAAAAGGTGTTTCTTTAATAAGGCCCTTTCAGTCTCCTTGTCACTGAACTTAAATCATCATTATCACCGCCAGTAATCCAGTAATGACACCATCTGCTTCCTTCATTATTTTACCTGTCCTGCACCTTTAATAGACACTGGTTGAAATATTTTTAAAAAGTGCAAATCATACAGCATGCATTTATATCACCATTGAATTACAAATTAAACAACAATCGTTTTTACAATTTTAACTTTTTAATTTTACAACACTACTTGTGGACTGCACGCACTTTTAAAGTAAATTTCATTTTATTTTTCATTTGTAAAAATACGTGCAATTTATATTTTTGCCCTGAACTGTGAAGCATGGTAAAATCACTGATGCATGCATGCAGAAAATGGTGCAGGCTTTAAATCTGACTGATTTACTTTAAGAAGTATTGCTGTCCAGCAGCCAGGGTTAAAGAATAGGATAATGGGAGCAGGATGCAATGTCGTTGACATTAATGGAAATAGTCTTTGTCGAGTCAGCACAAAACAATTGATAAATGTTGCCATTGCGAGACATCTGTTGAAACGCAGAGCTCGGGATTCAGATGAATGAATCTAGTAGGTCAAAGTGCAATGGCTAATGGTCGTTGAGTTCAATTTATTACTGGCATAATCTCTTGTAGAGGATTCTGATTTTATTGAGTGGAGCAAGGATGAGCAGTAAGTAGGGAATGCTATTGTGGAATGTATTGACTAAAACTGTTTCTAATTATCAAGTCTTTAGAAAAGAGAATTAGAGGTTAGTTAAAATATAGATCTTAAGTATTTTGTTTCTAAACATGATGTAAAATTATAATATTTTTTGTTTTAAGTATATTTACAAGTAGACCATCAAATAGATTGAGACTGCACCGTTAATGATTAAAGAAAACCAAATTCACTCACAGGAAATCAAACCATTGTGCCAGATGAAGTAATTAGATCTACAGATGCAGATGTCAGAAGTGTAAACGTATTTTACTTTTCTACTCCTTTGGGTTGATGAAATGATATGTCTTTGGCAGACTGTTAAATATCTGATTGCATGAGACAGAGAAAGCTAATTAATGATGTGATTAGGAAGTTAATGTTCAACAGGTCAACAGATTCTAAGGCTGATTGAGTGCAGTTGTCTGCAACAGCGATGTAACCACGATGAGTGCAGTTGTCTGCAACAGCGATGTAACCACGATGAGTGCAGTTGTCTGCAACAGCGATGTAACCACGATGAGTGCAGTTGTCTGCAACAGCGATGTAACCACGATGAGTGCAGTTGTCTGCAACAGCGATGTAACCACGATGAGTGCAGTTGTCTGCAACAGCGATGTAACCACGATGAATGAGAAAATAATTTTAAAATACCTTCATTCTGTGTATTGGCTTCAGAAAGTGGCAGAATGCACAAGACATTGACGTCCTTTATCTGCCGTAGTTAAGAACTGCTTGCCAATGCAGTGACATTTCTTATAACTGGAATACAAGGATTTGATTTCTGATTTAGCTGAGAACATTTATTTTCGAGCTTAAGCAGAAAATCATTTTATATTGCTTATAATTGTAGTTGCTGAAAAACATGTATAAAATCAACGACTGTGGGTTTTAACTAGTCTGCCAATTTCCGCAGTATGAAATGTCTTCTCTACAAAGGAGAATAACCTATACATTTTAATTGCAAATTGTTGTGAGCAGTTAGATTTTGTTTCTATGGCAGAAGTAGAAATATATGCCTGAAATAAATAAAGCCACCAAGTGCTGGAGTAACTCAACGGGTCAGGCAGCATCTTTGGAGGACATGATTAGGTGATGTTTCAGGTCCAAAATGCCACCTTAATTTATTCTCCAGAGATGCTGCCTGATCCCCTGAGTTACTCCAGCACATTGTGTATTTTTTTGTAACCCAACACCGGACGTTCCTTGTTTTTACCAAAAATAGATTATTCATCAGTCAGATGCAGATACGAGGAACTGCAAGAGCTGATTTAGAAAAAAAAGACACCAAATGCTGGAGCAACGCAGCAAATCAGGCAGCAGTCTGAAGAAGGTCCCAACCCAATATGTTGCCTATTTATGTTCTCCAGATATGCTGCCTGACCTGCTGAGTTACTCCAGCACTTTGTGCCTTTATTCATCAGCCAGGTTGATGATCTTCAACCTCAAATATGAATCCTATTTTTCTCTCCTGTGGATGCCTAATTTGCTGAGGATTTCCAGATTGTTGGCATTTTATTTCAAATTTCAAATTGCTGCAGAAATTTGGTATTGGCCCAGTTGAGCTACATCCTATGGGTAGTGTAAAATGGAGTGAGAGTATATTTGTATTCCTGGATCTTTTATCATGTGACATGAAAATCAATGTGCAAGAGAGAGAGAGAGAGAGAACAATAAACAAGTAAAATAGATCATGATGTCATCAGGGAAAGCATTCAGTGGCTTCTCCTTTATTTACACATCATTAAATGCATTTGCCTGACACTTAATACATGGTGAAAGATGTGTCTGTCTTATCACTTAATGTCTATCACTAGAGAGCAGTCCTGACCTGCTCTCTACCTCAGTGGAGACCCTCGGACTATCTTTAATCAAACTTTACAGGACTTTATCTTGCCCTAAACGTTATTCCTTTTATCATGTTTCTGTACACTGTGGATGGCTCGATTGTAATCATATATAATCTATCCGCTGACTGGTTAGCATACAACAAAAGCTTTTCACTGTACCTCGGTACACGTGACAATAAACTAAACTAGCTGGGCGGTGCGGACTCGGTGGGCCGAAAGGCCTGTTTCCGCGCTGTATATATATGAAAATATGAAATAAACTAAAAAAAACTAATATGTTTGTTCTGTACCCAGGAAACATCTCTTAATGCTGTAACAAAACAGGGATATTTTGGATACCTGGTGTTTTGTGCTCAGATGACCAGCTATTGGTATTTGAATAGTCAAAAGGATTCTGCATGTTGGGATGTACCCCCAGTGTAAATATGTAATTCTACAAAGTTAACTGTCTTTACTCACAATGTTAGCATTAAGTACATAATTATAGCCACTGAAGCTGCAGTTGATCATCTATTGTTGTCTTTCAGTTCAAAAAAATAGATAGGAACCCAATATATTTTGAGCTTGGAGATTTTACTGAGAGTCTTCAAAAGAATATCTATTTGTAACGAGGAATGATCTTTAAATGAACCTGTGCAGCTTCTGAGTGACCAAGGTCACAACAGCCGGGTCCTGGGAGGTTAACTATGATTAGATGAGATTTTATGGCAGAAAATATAAAGGTGTGTGTATGGGAAGCACATCACTGGCACACACTGCAGTTAAAACAATTAAGAGAAACAACGAACTGCAGATGCTGGTTTCCAGAAATGACAAAAAGTGCTGGAGTACCTCAGTGGGTCATGTAGCATCTCTGGAGAACGTGATAGGTGATGTTTCAGATCAGAACCCTTCTTCAGTCTAAAGAAAGGTCCTGACCCGAAACATCACCTATCCATGTTCTCCACAGATGCTGCCTGACCTGCTGAGTTTCTCCAGCACTTTTTCCCTTTTAATGATAATTGTGAGCTCTGCTTCTCTATCAGTTCTGCCAACTCTACCATGGAGCTTAATCTTTCATTTCTGGAGACCATCAAATAATCGAGGCTGTTGACAAAACTCTCCTAAACCTCATCTCTACCTACTATCCTGGGCTAGGGTTCCTGCCTCTGATCATAAGTAGAGACATGATAAATGGAGCTGGGAAGGTTAGGAACTTTGAACATTAGTCAGGTGGAACATTGTTCAGATTTGTATTCTTATTCGGCAGACAGTGACAGTATAGAGAGAATATTGGAATAGAAGCAGTCCATTAAGCTGCCGTGCCACCATTCAGTTAAATTCTGAACATTTTGTGGTTCAACTAAGAATTTAATAGTTCCATTTAGATTTTTTAGATTTAGATTTAGATTTAGATTTAGATTTAGAGATACAGCGCGGAAACAGGCCCTTCGGCCCACCGAGTCCGCGCCGCCCAGCGATCCCCGCACATTAATACTATCCTACACACACGGGACAATTTTTTTACATTTACCCTACAAACCTGTACGTCTTTGGAGTGTGGGAGGAAACCGAAGATCTCGGAGAAAACCCACGCAGGTCACGGGGAGAACGTACAAACTCCGTACAGACGGCGCCCGTAGTCTGGATCGAACCTGAGTCTCTGGCGCTGCATTCGCTGTAAGGCAGCAACTCTGCCGCTGCGCCACCGTGCCGCATTGTTGGTACATGTGATAATCGAACACTCTTGACCCTTGGTTCTTAATTTTCATGTATTTAGCAATCTGATCGGAGTTTACTTGTTAACTATACTCTGAAATATCTTAGCAACTCCTTCGATTCAAGGACAGTTAGATTGGCCACAAATATTAAATCTAACAATGATGCCCACTGAATAAGTAGAAAAACATGATTTTTACAGAGGCAACATTTTGCCACAATTTTCTCTCTGGATAGTGTTGTGTAATGAACCGGATTTGATAAGGGAACTCAAGGTGAAGGAGCCATTAGGAGGTAATGACCATAATACAATGTTTTAATCTACAATTTGAGAGGGAGAAGGGAAAATCAGAAGTGTCAGTATTACAGTAGAGCAAAGGTGACTACGGAGCCATGAGGGAGGAGTTGACTGGAAAAGTTGACTGGAAAGAGACCCTAGCAGGGATGACAGTGGAAAAAACAATGGCAGGTATTTTTGGGAATAATACAGAAGGTGCTGGATCAGTTCATTTCAAAGAGGAAGAAAGATTCTAAGGGGAGTATGAGGCGATCGTGGCTGACAAAGGAAGTCAAGGACAGTATAAAAATAAAAAAGAAGTATTACATAGCAAAGATGAGCGGGAAGCCGAATGATTGGGAAACTTTTAAAGAGCAACAGAAGATAACTAAAAAGGCAATACAAGGAGAAAAGATGAGGTACGAAGGTAAGCTAGCCAAGAATATAAAGAAGGATAGCAAAAGCTTCTATAGGTATGTGAAAAGGAAAAAATTAGATAAGACATATGTGAGTACCTTGAAGACAGAAACAGGTGAATTTATTATGGGGAACAAGGAAATGGCAGGTACTTTGGATCTGTCTTCACTAAGAAACAATCTCCCAAATGTACTAGTGGCCAGTGGCCAGAGGACCTAGGGTGACAGAGGAACTGAAGGAAATTCACATTAGGCAGGAAATGGTGTTGGGTAGACTGATGGGACTGAAGGCTGATAAATCCCCAGGGCCTGATGGTCTGCATCCCAGGGTACTTAAGGAGGTGGCTCTTGAAATCGTGGACGCATTGGTGATCATTTTCCAATGTTCTGTAGATTCAGGACCAGTTTCTGTGGATTGGAGGGTAGCTAATATTAACCCACTTTTTAAGAAAGGAGGGAGAGAGAAAACAGGGAATTATAGACCAGTTAGCCTGACATCAGTGGTGGGGAAGTTGCTGGAGTCAATTATAAAAGATGAAATAGCGGCACATTTGGATAGCAGTAACAGGATTGGTCCGAGTCAGCATGGATTTACGAAGGGGAAATCATGCTTGACTAATCTTCTGGAATTTTTTGAGGATGTAACTAGGAAAATGGACAAGGGAGAGCCAGTGGATGTGGTGTACCTTGACTTTCAGAAATCTTTTGATAAGGTCCCACATAGGAGATTAGTGGGCAAAATTAGTGCACATGGTATTGGGGGTAGGGTACTGACATGGATAGAAAATTGGTTGGCAGACGGGAAACAAAGAGCAGGGATTAACGGGTCTCTTTCAGAATGGCAGGCAGTGACTAGTGGGGTACCGCAAGGCTCGGTGCTGGGACAGCAGCTATTTACAATATACATTAATGATTTAGATGAAGGGATTAAAAGTAACATTAGCATATTTGCAGATGACACAAAGCTGGGTGGCAATGTAAACTATGAGGAGGATGCTTTGAGGATGCAGGGTGACTTGGACAGGTTGTGTGAGTGGGCAGATGCATGGCAGATGCAGTTTAATGTGGAGAAATGTGAGGTTATTCATTTTGGTGGCAAGAACAGGAAGGCAGATTATTATCTGAATGATATCAAATTAGGAAAAGGGGAAGTACAACGAGATCTGGGTGTCCTTGTACATCAGTCACTGAAAGTAAGCATGCAGGTACAGCAGGCAGTGAAGAAAGCTAATGGTATGTTGGCCTTCATAACAAGAGGAGTTGAGTATAGGAGCAAAGAGGTCCTTCTGCAGTTGTACAGGACCCTGGTGAGACCACACCTGGAGTATTGTGTGCAGTTTTAGTCTCCAAATTTGAGGAAGGACATTCTTGCTATTGAGGGAGTGCAGCGTAGGTTCATGAGGTTAATTCCCGGGATGGCAGGACTGTTGAAAGAATGAAGCGACTGGGCTTGTATACACTGGAATTTAGATGGATGAAAGGGGATCTTATTGAAACATATGATTATTAAGGGATTGGACACGCTAGAAGCAGGAAACATGTTCCCGATGTTGGGGGAGTCCAGAACCAGGGGCCACAGTTTAAGAATAAGGGGTAGGCCATTTAGAACAGAGATGAGGAAAACCTTTTCACCCAGAGAGTTGTGAATCTGTGGAATTCTCTGCCTCAGAAGGCAGTGGAGGCCAATTCTCTGAATGCATTCAAGAGAGAGCTAGATAGAGCTCTTAAAGAAAGCGGAGTCAGGGGGTATGGGGAGAAGGCAGGAACAGGGTACAGATTGTGGATGATCAGCCATGATCACAGTGAATGAAGGTGCTGGCTCGAAGGGCCGAATGGCCTACTCCTACACCAATTGTCTATTGTCTATTATTGATATGGCTTCAGATAGGTATGAGGTACCCAAGGAGCTTTCCAACTTTACACCACCAGCTGCCCATTTGTCAGGTATTGGATGGGAGTCTGAGCAGAGCTTTTGGCTTCTCTGCATTTGCTTGTAAGTGGTGTTCACCCTTTCCTATAAGGGTTCTCCAAGAGATAAGGGCGACACAGTGGTGCAGCAATAGAGTTGCTGCCTTATGGTGCTAGAGACCCAGGTTCGATCCTGACTATGGTCGTTGTCTGTACAGAGTTTGTACATTATCGCTGTGACTGCATGGGTTTTCTCCAGGTGCTCCGGTTTTCTCACACACTCTAAAGACATATACGTTAGTAGGTTAATTGCTTTGGTAAAATAAAATTGTAAATTGTCCCTTGTATGTAGGATAGTACTGGTCGGCAAGGACGGTGGGCTGAAGAGACTGTTTCCATACTTTGAAGTCTAAAGTCTTACTGCAATGCAGGTGCCTCCTGTTTTATATGCTTGGTGTATTTGGTCCAGTTGGTTGTCTGTAGAGTTACTGTCCAGCTTTACAACTGAAGTCTGCACAAGAAGCTTTGGTGAAATTCAATTTCATTGAATTATTATCTTTCGTATGAGTCCAAACGAAAATTAATTAAATTCATGGAAGCTTATATATTGTTTCCTAATTAATTATAATTTAAAAATGCTACGTAAATTATCCTAAATTATTGATTTTAGTCATACTACGATTAATGTTATTAATCATGTAACTATAACATTTCATTTGTTGTAATTAACATTTTATTGCATTTCAGTGCAATATTTATTTTAATCGTGCTGCAATTCTGGGTGATCTGAAGGATTTCCAAGATTTCCTGGAGGAATTCCAAGATTTACCTGGAAAGCGCAGGGTTAGTGTGAGGGTAGGTGTTTTCAATGCATTTAAGTTAATTTGGGATTGTTAATTTCTAGCTTTCTCCTTGCCCAATGAGGTGTGTACAACGGAGAGAAAACGAGATTTGAAACACCAGTAGTGGAGTGAGAAAAAGAAACTAAATTCTGAAAAGTTGAGATTCAAGACAGACAAGGGTGGCACGGTGGTGCAGCGGTAGAGTTGCTGCCTTACAGCTCTTGCAGCGCTGGAGGCCCAAGTTCGATCCTGATCCCGACTACGGGTGCTGTCTGTACGGTGTTTGTCCGTTCTCCCCGTCACCGCATGGGTTTTCTCCGAGATTTTTGGTTTACTCCCACACTCCAAAGATGTACAGGTTTGTAGGTTAATTGGCTTGGTATAAGTGTAAATTGTCCCTTGTGTGTGTAGGGTCATGTAAATGTGTGGAGATCGTTGGTCGGTGTGGACTCGGTGGGCCAAAGAGCCTGTTTCCGCACTGTTTTTCTAAGAAATGACAGAATATCTGAAATTGTTGAAGTCAATGTGGGCTCCAATGTACCAAGTCAGAGAGTGAGGTGCTGTGCCTCAGACCTATGTTGGGATTCATGAGAACGATATGTGAGGTGGTAAACAGAAAGGTTTGAGTGAGATGGAGAATTAAAGTGCAAATCAATTGGAAACCCAGATTTATACTTGTGGACTTAACGGGGTGTTCTGTAAAATGATCACTTGATCTAGTTTGTTTTTCCCATTGTAGAATAAACCACATCATGGGCAATTGAGAATGCGGAGTAATGAAAGAGAAAGGAGAGGGCAGTACTTAAAAAAGGAATTAAGAGGATAAAGAGTGTGCACAGAATAACATTGGCAGATAAGGTTATGTAAAATCTCAAAGCATTTTTAAAGATAGTGGTTAAGGAGGTAACCAGCGAAAGAGTCAGACCCCATTGTGGACCAAAGGCGCAAACTGTGCATGGAACCAGAAGATGTGGGTGAGGTTTCTGCTTAGTTTAGTTCATTGTCACGTGTACCGGGGTACAGTGAAAAGCCTGTGTTGCGTGCTAACCAGTCAGCGGAAAGACAATACATGATTACAATCGAGCCATCCACAGTGTACAGATACATGATAAAGGGAATAACATTCAATGCAAGATAAAGTCCAGTAAAGTCCAATTAAAGATAGTCCTAGTGTCTCCAATCAGGTAGATAGTAGCTCAGGGCTGCTCGAGTAGTTGATAGGATGGTTCAGTTGCCTGAAAACAGCTGGGAAGAAACTGTCCCTGAGTCTGGACGTATGTGTTTTAACACTTCTGTACCTCTTGCCTGATGGGAGAAGGAAGAAGAGGGAGTGATCGGGGTGAGACTCGTTCTTGATTGTGCTAATGGCGTTGCCGAGGCAGCGGGAGGTGTAAATTGAGTCACCTATAAATGTTTAAATGCACCTGTATTCATTAAGGAGAAGGACTTTGTATTTGTAGAATGTAGGAGTTGGAAAAATAATTCGTAGGACAGGATGCCATAAAAGAGGAGGGGGTTGCAAAAGTTGATTGGAGTAGGTTGTTTGCGGGCAAAAGGATGTTTGGAAAGTTGGATGCTTTTAAACGTGTGAGAGTGAGAGGTCAAGGTATGCATGTTAGAGTGAAGGGCAAGGCAGTTTAGAGTAAGGAACCCTAGATGACGAGAAATTGAGGCTTAGGTTAGAAAAATGAATGAGGCATGGGCCTGGTAGAGGCAATTGAGATCAAGTGTATCCTTGGAGAAGTATAGGGGATTGAGGAGCATACTTAATTAAAAAGGAAATCAGGAGGACTAAAAGGGGGCATGAGATGGCAGATAAGATTAAGGAAAATCCAAGAGAATTTTAAAATATATTAAGGGAAAAGGAGTAACCAGAGATGGAATAGGACCCCTCAGAAACCAAAATGGTCATCTGTGTGTGGAGCCGCAGGAGATGGGCACAGTCCTCAATGAATATTTCTCCTTTGTTTTTACTGTGGGGATTGGCATGAAGACTGGGGAGCTTGGGACAGTTAATGGAGGTGCCTTGAGGACAGCCATATTATTGTAGAGGAGGGTTTGGACATCCTATGATAGTTGATGAATCTGGTAACTGTAACGTTCAGATTCAGGAACTGCTTCTTCCCAGCAATCATCAGGCTATTGAACACTATGAACTCAAACTAAGCATCTATTGAGTACTGTGTTTACAAACCTTTTGTGCTGCTGTTGCAAATAAGAACTTCATTATTCCATTTTGGTGCATATGACAATAAAACACTCATGGCTCTTTGAAATCTCCTGATCAGAAATCAGATCAGACATATCCAAGGTCACTGGGGGAAGCTAGAGAAGAAATTGCAGGAATCCTGGCTGAGATATATGAATCATCGTTAGACTCTGGTGAGTTGCCAGAAGTTGGAGGGTCGCTAAAGTTGTGCCTCTATTTGAGAAAGGCCGTAAAGAAAAAACCTGCAAACTGTAAAAGGGCCTGAAGAAGAGTCTCAACCCAAAACGTCACCTATCCATGTTCTCCAGAGATGCTGCCTGACCTGCTGAGTTACTCCAGCACTCTGTGTCCTTTTTTTGGTAAACCTGCATCAGCAGTTCTTTGGTAATTGTTCTTTGCATGACAGCTCTTTGCATGACGTGCTGGGATTTTAGTCTGTACAAAAGGTTGATGCTGCACAATGCATCAGGCACTTCAACGTACCTGCACATTCTGCTGCTTCTGAAGGTCGAACTGTCAAAGTTCCAATTTCAATCCTATTTTAGGAGCTGGTGGTGATCACACTTCCATGGTGAAAGCACTTGCTCTCTCTCTCTGCCCTAGGACCAGGGCATTTGAGCTGGCTCACTCTGTGCAGATCCGCCGGCAAATTGTTTCCAGCAACAAGATGTGAGCTGGTGGCTGTGAATAGGGAATCGACTGTTGGTCAAGTTGTAGTTATTGTATGTGAAAGCTAGGATGTCCACACTTAAGAGCAACTTCTTCCCCACTGCTATCAGTCTCCTGAACCAATAGGCTCTTTCATACCTCCTTCCCAGAAGTGCTGCCTTGTGCTCTTACCTCTACCTCAATCGGTTATTCTGTTCTTGTACTTTAATACAATTTTCCATTACTTTGGATTACAGTGCAATCTTGCAATATTCTGCTATTTTACATTGCTTGTGGTATTATATTGCTGTATCCATCATGACTGTATGTATACTGTTTGCTCTGTGATCTTCATGTGACAAGGAATTTCATTGTACTCTGATGTATACAACAATAAACTAATCTGACTCTGAGAAAGACACGGTGGCGTAGCGATGGAGTTGCTGCCTTACAGCGCCAGAGACGCGGGTTCGATCTTGACTACGGGTACTGTCTGTATGGAGTTTGTACGTTCTCCCCATGACCGTGTGGGATTTGTCCAGGTACTCTGGTTTCTTCCCAACCTCCAAAGATGTACAGGTTTGTAGGTTAATTGGCTTTGGTATAAATTGTATATTGTCCCTAGTGTGTAGGATAGTGCTAGTGTACGGGGATCGTTGGTCGGCATGCACTCGGTGGGCCGAAGGGCCTGTTTCCACGCTATAACTCTAAACTAAACTAAATATAATGTAGTGGTAAGTGAGTGGTGGGGTGACCTGCAGTGTGGGGAGTAAAAAGGCAGTGCAGTTGCTGATTTATGGAAATGACACTGCAATCACTTTTTGAACCCAGATCAGCATAATGTGTGCCAGCAGCTTTTCCAGCCATTACGTACCTCCCCTTTAAGAAGAGCTAGCCACTTCTAAGCAGCACAGGCTAGCTTTAATAGATGCTAGCAAGTTACAGCCCCCCTGCTGAAACATCCAACTGATCAGCAGTCTGATTAGTGATGATTAGATGTAAAATCACTCTAATGAGCATGATGTATAAAAATAGGTTTTACCACGGTCTGATGATCAGAGTTGTGTTTAATAGTTCATCCTGACTTCGCCCGCCCTCCCCCACCCACCCAAGTACCGTTTTGGGGGGCTATTGAGTCGACTGCTCTCCAAAGGCTCAGCAATTACAACATGTGTAGGCAACTGCAAGGGATGAAAACTTCATCCATTCTCGACTTTGAGGTGTCTGAAATAATAATTCAAAAAATTCAATACATGGCAGCTGACTGAAATAACATTCTTTGTCAGTAATCCGATTCACCATTCTTTTTCTCTCGTGCTGTAATCATTCTGTCTGCCACCTATAATGAGATGTATGCAACACATATCAGATCGGGGACAACAATATACTTTGTAAAATCTGTAAAAACAGCAATGTGAAGAATTATTTTTCCAACACAGTTTATAATGTAGCAGTGTGACAGTTTAAATATTACTATCAAACAATAGGATTCGGAAGTTTTGCTGATCTTGACAACTCAATTTATCTTAATTTAAACATATGTCAGGTTTTGACACAAAACTGACTAGCTTAAAGTTTCAAAATTGCCTCAAAAAATGTTTTTTGTACATTGCAGATTTCCAGGATTTGAATTATAGAAATGAAAATTCAGAATATTTTACTGGAATGCAGCAATCAAAATTTAAGGATTAATCATGTTTTTAAGAGTAGTACTGATTAGGAGGGGGTCTGAAGAAGGGTCTCGACCCGAAACGTCGCCCATTCCTTCTCTCCTGAAATGCTGCCTGACCTGCTGAGTTACTCCAGCATTTTGTGAATAAATACCTTCGATTTGTACCAGCATCTGCAGTTATTTTCTTACACTGATTAGGAGGAGGTCAGTGTGTATTGTTGCAATAAACATGTCCAGCTTGAAGAAGAGAATATTTTCATATTTAAATAGGCACTTTTTATCCTTCGTTATGCTCTGTAATGTAATTACTCCTGTTTTCCAGCATTCCCGTGCCTTTGTTAATGCCAAATCTATTCTGGTCCAGCTCTTATTTTCAATTTTAATATAACTACAAATAATTTGTTCTTCCCTCTTAGTTTTAACGTAAGTGGAGTGTAAATCTAATATCACAAGATATGACAGCAGAGAAAGACATGTATTCTTCAGACGGGAGCTTCACACCACTTCACTTCACCATCAGGATGGGTCTAGGTTTCGCACAACATGACCTTGAATATTCACAGTGCTATCTTCACCTTGCGTCATCTTAACAGACCCTTTGGAATTAGACTCTCATTTTGAGGCTTTTGCACCATTTCTGTGGATGATTTGATGGGCTGTGCTGAGTCCGCCAATAAGGAAGTGCATTCAATTTATCTGATTTGGACCATATCTGTGGTGACATTATGAGATAATTTCTTCTTTGAAACATGCCAAATGAGAGAGCAATGATTGAATGTCTTATTCAAAGGACATGTCTTATGTGAGGAACCTCCCTCAATACTCCATTGAAATATCAAATGGATTTTAGTTTTCCAGTTTCTAGGCCAGAATTGGACCTCACCACTTTTTGACTTAGGCATGAAAGGAGAAAACTTGAAGGGTAGAAAGTAGAATTCAAATGTATTTATCTGAATAGAAACTTGTTTCTTTGCCTTTGCAATTTCAACACTCATCACACACTTCCTTTCTTTCTCTACATGTCCATGGCTATAATTTCAGCGCATTTTGTTATGCATTTCTATTCTCCTATCAATAGACAATAGACAATAGGTGCAGGAGTAGGCCATTCAGCCCTTCGAGCCAGCACCGCCATTCAATGCGATCATGGCTGATCACCCTCAATCAGTACCCCGTTCCTGCCTTCTCCCCATACCCCCTCACTCCGCTATCCTTAAGAGCTCTATCCAGCTCTCTCTTGAAAGCATCCAACGAACTGGCCTCCACTGCCTTCTGAGGCAGAGAATTCCACACCTTCACCACTCTCTGACTGAAAAAGTTATTCCTCATCTCCGTTCTAAATGGCCTACCCCTTATTCTTAAACTGTGGCCCCTTGTTCTGGACTCCCCCAACATTGGGAACATGTTTCCTGCCTCTAATGTGTCCAATCCCCTAATTATCTTATATGTTTCAATAAGATCCCCCCTCATCCTTCTAAATTCCAGTGTATACAAGCCTAATTGCTCCAGCCTTTCAACATACGACAGTCCCGCCATTCCGGGAATTAACCTAGTGAACCTACGCTGCACGCCCTCAATAGCAAGAATATCCTTCCTCAAATTTGGAGACCAAAACTGCACACAGTACTCCAGGTGCGGTCTCACCAGGGCCCGCATTCAGAAAATCCATTCAGAAAATGGGGCATGTGCATTATTTCTGGATTATTTGGGGATATTGTGATATAGGATAGCAATAGTTTTAATGGGGAAGTTCATGTCAGAAGTTTAATGTTTGAGTTATTGAGATTCCAATCTCTAAGAGTGAAGGTACCAAACCTGCATACACTAGAGATTTAAGATTCTTATTTATTTAGTTGTTATGTTTTGAAAGAAAAAGGCTTTTGTTTGTGAAACACCTGGTTATCTGAAAATACCTTGGATTTTTGGAATGATAAAAGATATATAGGCAGGTATTTCACAAAATGCTGGAGTAACTCAGCGGGTCAGGCAGCATCTCTGGAGAGAAGGAATGGGTGACGTTTCGGGTCGAGACCCTTCTTCAGACTGATGTCTTGGGGGGCGGGACAAAGAAAGGATATAGGAGGAGACAGGCAGTGGGAGAACTGGGAACGGGGAGGGGAAGAGAGGGACAAAGGAACTATCTAAAATTAGAGAAGTCAATGTTCATACCGCTGGGCTGTAAGCTGCTCAAGCAAAATATGAGGTGCTGTTCCTCCAATTTGCGGTGGGCGTCACTATGGCACTGGAGGAGGTCCACGACAGAAAGGTCAGCCTGGGAGTGGGAGGGGGAGTTGAAGTGCTCAGCCACCGGGAGATCAGGTTGGTTAAGGCGGACTGAGCGAAGGTGTTGAGCGAAACGATCGCAGAGCCTGCATTTGGTCTTGCCGATGTAGAGAAGTTGACATCTGGAACAGCGGATGCAAAAGATGAGGTTGGAAGAGGTGCAGGGGAACCTCTGCCACACCTTGGATGGAGTTGAGGGGGGAGGTGAAGGGACAGGGAAAAGGACATCTCCTGTGGTTGCAGGGGAAAGTTCCTGGGGAGGGGGTGGTTTGGGTAGGAAGGGACGAGTGGACCAGGGAGTTGCGGAGGGAACGGTCTCTGCGGAAAGCAGAAAGGGGAGGAGATTTATAGGCAAATGCACTGATCCTTTGATAGTTCAGGTATAACAGTTTCCTATATTTTTAATTTGTTCTTATGTCCTAGAGGAAGACCATGCAGCCCATTGAGACTATGTCAGCTCTCAGAGTAATCCTATCAATTCTTCACTCATTTATCTCCCCCATGCTTCTCCCTCATTCTCCTACTACACCCCTACACCGGAGGGCAATTTGCCAATTAAAAAAAACAGCATGTTCTTCAAATATGCAAGAAAACTGGGGCACTCAAGAGAAACCCACCCACTCACAACGATAATGTGCAAACCCCACACTGACAGCACCAGGGATCAGGATCAAATCTGAGCCACTGGAACTCTGAGTCAGTGGTACCATCACTGTCTTGCACAATCAGGTCATGACACAACAGGATTTAATTAATTTAACTGCCAATTATTCATTTGAAGAATTCCTAGTCTTCTGCTTGTGTCATGGGTTTTTATCAATCGCATAAACAAATGGTCACAGTTTCACCTACAGAGAAGGTGAGCATCAGTCTGAAGAAGGGTCTCGACCCAAAACGTCACCCATTCCTTCTCTCCTGAGATGCTGCCTGACCCGCTGAGTTAGTCCAGCATTTTGTGATACCTAGATTTATTTTCCTACGCAGGTGAGCATTGGTACTATTTGACACTCTCTCAATTATGCATCTAACTGATATTCTAAGTGAAGAGACTGAGCGCTAACATAAGGCATGGATGCACAGCCTACTGATTAAGGTGCTGCCCATTGAACACAGCTGACTCCATAGGAATGAATGGTCCCGAGCATACTTTTGTTTCCATTGCTACGTAATTATGGTACGAGGATGAGAAAAGACCATTCTTTCCTTTGAGCCCATTCTATTCAATCATAGCCATACAATGATACAGCATGGTAACAAGCCCTTGGGCCTACTATGCCTGTGTTGACTGTAGACTACACATTTACATTAACACTGCATTAATTCCAGGCACTTACCACCCTCTGTCTAAAATACTTGTCTCACCCTTCTCCTTTGAACTTTGTCACTTAAAGCGATGGTCACTCGTATTTGATTTTTCCTTCTCGGAGAAAAGGTTCCCACTGTCTCCCCATCTATGCCTCTCATAATTTTTATGTACTTCCATCACATGTCCCCACAATCTCCGGCATTCAAATTGAAAACAATCCAAGTCTGTCCAACCTCTCCCTGTAGCTAATACGTGCTAATCCAGGCATCATATCATTCTGGCAAACCTCCTCTGAACCCTTTCCAACGCCTTCAAATCTTTCCTATAATGGGCCGCACTGAATCGCATGCATGTGGCCTAAACAAAGTCCTATAGAGCTCCTTCATGATTTCCTGCAGAACTCCACTGGTCACAGGCCTCCAGTCATGTGCAGGCAGATGAGATTAGTTTGTCTTGGAATGATGTTCAGCACAGACATTGTGGGCTGAGGGGCCTGATCCTGTTCTGTGTTTTTCTATGTTCTATGTTTTAAGAATACGAGAGTAGGTGCAGTACATCTGTAGGTTCCCCAAACCAGCCCCCTGTCATTTAATATGTACTAGCCGGGCGTGGACCCGTTGCGTCCAAACCTCTCCTGCGGGCCCGGCAACCCTCCCCCAACTGATGACACTCACCCACTCCATCCCCCCTCAACCCCCCTTAAAACTCCCCTGGGGCTGGGGCTGGGGACGGGCGAGGGTGGAGAGGAAAGGGGAGAGGGAGCCACTCACCCCGGCCCGGGGCGGCCATCGCGTCGGCCGGCAGCAGGAGAGCTCTCCCCCTCCCCCCCTCATTGGCCACCACTCCCATCACTCGGGTGGGTCCCGCCCATCCCGCCCTCCTCCGAGCGGCAACCTTCCACCCACTGCGCATGCGTGGATCCGGTGGCCATCTTACGTAAGTATTAGATTAACGGGCCCAACTGCGCAGGCGCGGACCCGTTGAGTTCCCATTGTGACGTCGAACGCAGAGGTATTACTGTGCAGGCGCGGCTGACAGACAGGGCAAGTGGAAAAGGGAAAAAGTTTAAAAAGTGATTTTTTAAAGTTTAAAAAGTGAATAACGTTAAAAATGTAACAACCATTTGAACCGCAGGCCAATGGTGAGTAAGGTGGGCCTAAAATTGTTGCGCCATCGTGTACCGTTTTGGCTGTATTTCAGGTACGTACAATCAAACTAACAAAGCAACAAACAAACAAACAAGATGAGAGTTTTAGTAATATATAGATGCATCTGATCCACCTCAGGCCTCATTGCATCTTCTGTGCCAGTTCATCATGGCCTTCAATTCCCTGATCTTTCAAAGAATTATCTCCTGCCCTTTTAATTTTTTCTGTGGATTTAGCCTTTACAGCCCGGTAGGGCGGCACAGTGCTGCAGCGGTAGAGTTGCTGCCTTACAGCACCAGAGACACGGATTTGATCCTGACTACAGGTGCGGTCTGTACAGAGTTTGTATGTTCTCCCCGTGACCTGCATGGGTTTTCTCCGGGTGGTCCAGTTAGCTCACACACTCCAAGGATGTACAGGTTTGAAGGCTAATTGGCTTCGGTAAAATTGTAAATTGTCCCTAGTGTGTATAGGATAATGTTTGTGTATGGGGTTTGCTGGTCAGCGCAGAATCAGTGGGGTGAAGGGCCTGTTTCCGCATTCTCTAAAATAAACTAAATTAAACCATCTGGGGCAGAGAATCAGCAGGTATTTCTAATGTTTTGTAAAGTTTCTAGCCTGTAATCTTCTGACTCAGAAATGAGTGTAAGACCCATGAGCCAAAGCTGACTCCTTGTGGATACATTTAATGTGTTCAGAAAATAAAACGCACTCAAGGTCGAACAGCATCAGAAAGCAAGGAAAAAGATAGTCTTCACATCAGGCAATTCTTCATCAGAACTTGCTCGGATAAGCTAACGTGAAGATTTCAGCTTCAACATGATGAATTTACCGAATAAGTGGGTAGAAATTCAGACGACAATTAGTGGGCTGTCAGTTTTCTAGTGTCAATTTAAAACGTTGATCAGCCCATTTTGCTCAGCTTTCCATCAAACCAATCTCACACGTTTGTCAAACTGGATAAAATTCCAGCTAGTACGCAGCATCAGTTCTAGTTTCTCTTAACCGCAATAACATTGAAACTATCTAATCAATCACTGTTCCTCTGTAACATTCATTTTTTTCCTTGACTGACTAAAACTGTAGATCATTGTGAAATTCTGCGGTAAAAATCTCACTCTTTCTTCTAATACACTGAGTATGTTTGTATAAAACCCGAACCTGTCTCCAAAGTGCCTCATTTTGTTCTGAGCCCACTAACTTGGATGCCGTTGAGATTTTGATTGAATTTGACATAATTGCTGATCAGCAAAATACGCATGTCCCATTCATTAATCTAAACTGCTTGCAAATGACAGCTGATCCTTGGGGAATATTTCCTTCGAAGAGAATTTCTGGGGCACCCACCAAGATTTTATTGTAATATTTATTCTCATTTGCGATAACCTCCATTGAATTAATTTGCTGGTTGCTGTCCAAAGAGATGGCTGCTAAACTCTATATTTCTTACATTACATCCTTTCAATCATAGAGTGTATGAATCCTACGTAATATTGTGTAGTACCTCTTAGAATACCACAGAACTGTGATGACTGATTCCCTCTTTGAAACACAACAGATCAATGCTGCAATTTAATGGAACAATGGCTCAATTTTTCAATGATTCAATGGTCCTTTATTGTCATGTGTACCATTTAAAGTACAGTGAAATTTGATTTACCATACAGTCATACCAGAAAAAAGCAACAAGACACACAACTACAGAAAATTTAACATAAACATCCACCACAGTGGCTCCCTCACATTCCTCACTGTGATGGATGGCAATAAAGTCTTATCTTCTCTCCTGCTTATTCTCCTGTGGACGGAGCAGTCGAACCATCCGCATTCGGGACGATCGAAGCTCCCGCAGCCGGCAAACAAAGTTCCCGCGTCGGGGCGATCAAAGCTCCCGCGATCAGGACAGTCGAAACTCCTGTGGTTGGAGCTCCCGAAGTCGGACCCTAACCAAGGGACCACGAGCTCCACGATGTTAGGTCGCAGCGCGGACGGAGATATGATATGGAAAAAAAATCGCATCTACGTCGAGGAAAGATATTTAAAAAAAATTCCCCTAACCCCCCCCTCCCCCCACATAATACAAAGCTAAAGATGCACTAAAACATACATTTAACAACATACTAAAAACAACAAAGAAAGAAAAGGACGAGACAGACTGTTGGCGAGGCTGCCATTGTACGGCGCCACCTGGTGAAACGATAGAGTACGGTTAGCTACACTGTTTGGAATTACTAACTTCATTGTGGATACTGAGAATTCCCCTCTTTCTTTCTCGATACACATGGACACTTCTGCATAATATCTGACAAAATGTTCAACTGCTTATGTTCCGTTTCTTGCATTTCTGCTCCAACCCCTTCCCAATTCCTCCTGGAGCCATGTTAGGGTTCTTGTTGTCCTTGCATCTGTACATCCCTCACATTAAGTGCCACCAATTCCAACCATGACACCACCAAGCATAGCTCCCCTTCCCCGGCCCTTTCAACACTATGAAATGACCATTCCCTCTATGATCCCCTTCATAAAATATCTCATTCCTTCCTACTTTTAAGGAGTCCAACAAGTTTTCCATTAGAAGGGGGCCGAATGACCTAATTCTGCTCCAAAGTGTTATGATCTTAAGGCTCTGTACCAAGGGTAGCAGAAAGAAGGCATAGTCCATATGGTGGGTATCCTTGATGATAGATGCTGCCTTCTTGAGGCACTGCCTCATGTAGATGATTATAATGGTGGAGAGAGCTGTGCCTGTGTTGGCTTAGCTGGCTCCACCACTCTCTGTGGCCTCTTGCATTCCTGTGAGCTGGAATTGCCATTGGAATTATCAGGATACTTTCTAGATGACATCTGTAGAAGTTTGTTAAAGGTTTGTGGAGACACAGTGGCACAGCAGCAGAGTTGCTTCCTTACAGCGCCAGAGATCCAGGTTTGGTTGCGACTATGGGTGCAGTCTGTACGGAGTTTCTATGTTCTCCCTGTGACTGTATGGGTTTTGTCTGGGTGCTCCTCTTCCCTCCCACTTTCCAAAGACGTACAGGTTTGTAGACTAATTGGCTTTGGTTAAATTGTCTTTAGCGTGTAGGATAATGCTCGTGTATGGGGATCACTGGTGGTGTGTACTCGGTGTGCCGAAGGGCCTTTTTCCCTGCTGTAACTCTAAAGTCTAAAGTTTGGTGACATGTCAAATCACTGGAAACTTCTAAAAAAGTAGTGGTGCTGGTGTGCCTTCTTTGTGATTACATCTATGTGTTGGTCCCTAGACAGGTCATCTGAGATAGTAACAACCAGGAATTCAAAGCTGCTAATTCTCTCCACCACTGATCCACCATTGAAAACAGAAATGTGGTCTCCCAACTTCCCCTTTCTGATGTTAATGATTTTGTTGAGTTTGTGAGAGTTTGTTGTTGTGGCACCACTGAAAGAGGTGTACGTCTTATCTCTCTTCTGTACATTGACTCATCACCACCCATGATTTGGATAACAACAGAGGTTTACATTATTATGTTCAGTTTATTTAGTTTAGTTTAGAGATACAGCGTGGAAACAGGCCTTTCGGCCCACCGAGTCTGCACCGATCAGCAATCCCCGCAGATTACCACTACCCTACACACACTAGTGACAATTTTACATTTATACCAGGCCAATTAACCTACAACCTGTACGTCTGTGTAGGGTGGGAGGAAACCGAAGATCTCAGAGAAAACCCACGCATGCTACGGGGAGAATGCACAAACTCTGTACAGACAAACACCCGTAGCCAGGATCGAACCCGGGTGACTGGCGCTGTAAGCCAGTAGCTCTACCGCTGCTCCACCATGTATTGTGCGATGTTAAGCTTATCAATAGCACTTAGATTCAGACTTTTCCACTTAGGGACAATATTTTGTCAAAGCAATTACCGAGAAAAACCTTCAATTGATCTGAAACTTCCACGGTTGCTCATATCATGTTTGCTGTTTTTCATTTACGTTTCTAAAATGCCACGATTCTGCAATCAGATGAAAAATCAATTTCGGTGCTGGAGAACATAAAACACCTGCCGTGTTATAAATGTGCTCATTTCTTTGTCTGAAGCGAACCAGGTTTGTGAACATCAGGGTTTATCTTTACTGGGTTGCTGAGATGCCATCCACAATAGCTGTGAAAGAAAATGGGTCTGCTGCATTGAGCTCAAGCTATTTGTCCAACCTCTTGGCATCTGAGAGGGAGAACTGGAAGGTCCACAGCATGAAATAAGGTTTGCTTTCCACTGGTGGATATATATATAATCAGATTAAGAAAAGAAATACTGATTTTTAAAGGTTAGTTGTTTAAAAAAAATTGGTAACTTGGATGAATTCTTTCCCAGGATTGTAATGTTTTATAAAACTGTCCTTCATGCCTGAGAGATTTGAATGCATAAATAATTTATTTCCAGACAGATATGTAATTAGCTCAAGATTGGCTATGATTGCATGGATATCTTTTCCAACAGCTTTTAAAATTGTCTCTAACTGGCACCTTGTGGTGGAAGAGTGATTTCAGCAACATTGCTAAAATAGGGAATTACATTTCCACTGTCTGCTGGCTTCATGCACTCCTCTCTCCTCTCTTCTCTCTCTTTCTTATCTCTTCCTTCTGTTCTCTCTCCTTTTTTCTCATCTCAAAATCTCCCCTCCCCCCACTCTCCCCTTTTTCTCCCCTCCTTCTCTCTCCCCTCCTTTTCCCTTTCCTTCTCCCTCCCCTCCCCTCCCAACTCTCCCTCCCCCTTTTTGTTCTCTCTCTCCACTCTCCCCTCTTTCTCCTCTCTCCCCTCTTTCTCCTCTCTCTCCCTTTCTCTTCTCTCTCCCCCCTTTCTCTTCTCTCCCCCCCCCCCTTTTTTCGCTCTCTCCCCTCCCCCCCCTCTCTCTGACACACACGCACACACCACACACAACTTATGTTTAACTCCTGCCTTCAGTCAGTTTTCATTAATTCACAGCAACTGCTGCAAAAGCCAGCTCTGTACAGTCAGCAGTGAATTGATTGATGGTTCGGTGCACAGTCAGACAACAAATGAAAGTCACCAGCCTGTAATATAGACACAAAGTAAAAGGGATTAACCTCAACCTCTTTTATCACTGGAATCAAATGTACCTTAAATGAGTATTTTCTTAATACTGTTCTTCGATGATATTTTGTTTTCTTGGGTATGATGATTTTCTCAGATGTCACAAGATGTACCTGTGACCCCAATGAAACCAATGAAATTAAACTGCAAGAAAATGTCAAACTAATTACCTATGCATGTGACAAAAATATTTGGAAAAAAATGATCTCAGTCAAAAAGCCCCTTAAGGCCTTGAATAAATTGCAATTTACCAGTTATTTTCTCCTTTCAAGCATAAAATGACGAAATAATTACTCAGATCACAGCGCACAGAAAGCTTTTTTTTAAAAGCCATTACTTTATGATAAATATAGAAGTTCCAAACATGTACTGTTATCCCTGAACAGTAATTACATCTCCTGTGTGATACATTTTCAAATTTGCAGCTATCGTTTCAGTTGGACTTTTCTTTGGCACTCAACCAAAAATAATTTAGCAATAAAAGAAATAATATTCAGTCATGAATCAAGTTAATCGGATAATTTTGAGCTAATCTATTTTTGATCATCCTCAACGATGCTGATGAGGATAGACACAAAGTGCTGGAGTAACTCAGCGAGCCAGGAAGCATCTTGGGAGAAAAAGGATGGGTGATGTTTCGAGTCGGGCCCAATCAGGCTGTGAGGGTGAGGTAGAGCCAATGATCCCCTCCCCATTGGGATGCCACCAAAATATGGTCATTTGCATTCTCATTCTCATCTACCATCTCAGATGTTGTTGCCAGAGCGAAATGAGTATTTGAAAGGCCTCTTTCAATGCTGTATGATTCTGTGACTATAAACCCAGGCAGGTGGGGCTAGGGTAGATGGGGCATCTTGGTCAGCATAGGCAAGTTAGGCTGAAGGGCCTGTTTCCATGCTGTATGATTCTGTGACTATAAACCCAGGCAGGTGGGACTAGGGTAGATGGGGCATCTTGGTCGGCATAGGCAGGTTGGGCTGAAGGGCCTGTTTCCATGCTGTTTGACTCTATGACACTTTACAAAGAATGAAGAAGGTTGGCTTGTGCATGAGGTATGCCCATTTCTCAGCAAATTGGACATTGATCAGATTCTGAGCGTTTGGAGGTGTCACTCTTGAGTTGTCATTTGCAGCACCATTGAGAAAGCTCTTTGGGGAAGGCACGGTTGAGGCTGTGGCAGCAGGCTTGTAGAGTATGCTCTGTTGGATCTTTCTGGATCTGATAACATACTCACCAAACTACTGAAAGGGAGTATTGGAAGCTTCCTGCAGGGTGGTGCCCTGTTCATGGAGTTCAGTGATGCTGAATGAATTACTGGGGTGCTCAAACATAAAATGTTCTGGGGCAGAACTGAATAAATCCATGTACTTATTAACTATTCCTGCTAATATGCTTCCTGCCTATCATATTGGACATAGTTCCAGAAAAATGGGTGCTATGCAATTAAATTGCCAGACCTTAGTTTCCTCTGTATTGGGTTAGCTTATTATATGCTAGTTAATTTATCAATGTAGATGGGCAGAATATCCTTGCATTATGTTTTTTAGTCCCTTTAAATCTGTTGGGTTGTATGTTTTTATGATTGTTGTTCAGCTGTAAAAATATTTCCACTAAAAATTCTGAAAGCAATTAATGATTTGATCAGAGGAAGTTGTAATGATGTCTAGATTGCAGTTTTAAGTATAGTAATTTAAATGTGTGTGTGGTATATGCTTTACAGTAAACGAGATTAAATATTTTACTTAAAGGGACATTGTTGAACCACTTCAATTCCTCTTCATTATGTACATGTTCCATAAGGCAAAATCATTAACAGCCTCAATGTAACCCACTCAAACACCTCTTCATCAGTTTAATAGTTGATTTACTATTTTGATGGTAAAACCTGCAGTTAGTTCATAGTGCGAATTATAATAGTCCAAATTATATTAAACTTCTAACAAAACAGCTAGTTTTGACTGTTGCTGATGGCTAGTTTAATTGTTAATTATGTGCCATGGTATCTCATGCAGAGGCTGCCACCCTGAAGGGAAAAATGTTCTTTGCATTTTCACACAGTTTCATCCTCCTCCATAAACTCTTGATACTGACAGGGCTTTGCTCAATGACAATTGGAGTACACTGCACAGTCATGTGGAAAACAATCTGTCACAGGTGGGTAGCACTTGTTTGTTTGCCTCAAGTGGAACTTTAAAGAGAGTCCTTAAAGGTTGAAATTTATCTACCAGCTATTAGGACCTGCCAGCAAGACTTACTGCTTATTTTCGCTACTGATTTTTTTTAATTAAAGGGGCAGCATCTTAATGAGAACGTGCAGGGTAAACCTATCCTCGGTTTGTTCAGGAACTTGCAGTGCGTGTCTTATTACTTGTACCTGGCACTGTGATGGAAATGTTATCTCAATCGAGCCTCATCCTGGCAACAACTCATGATGTAGAAACGATGAAATATTAAAATGTGAAAAAATGATTGCTCAATATAGTATTGTCTGGAGGGCTGAGATATATTCTCATTCAAAAGTAACAGAACTAAATAAAACATGTCATGAAAATATTCCCCTCTGGGCCATGTGTAATGAACCTGGAAAGCCATTTATATAGAACAGGTTTACAAGCTTGTTAGATGTAATATAGAACAAATGTTCCACTACTGTTCAACTGAGCAGTCACAATATGGTTAGTTTGTTTGCTCTTCTTTCTCAAACGTTATACCTTTCAGTCATCTGAAGAGACCTATTTTATAGAAAAATTATTTAATTCATTACTGCAGTTCACCCTTTCTTTCCATCAGCCAGTTGGTTAATGCAGAAGGTTATCCAGGAGCCTGTGACCTCTTTGAGTGTTTTTTTAAGCTTCTGCACAGATACAAGTATCTGCCACAAGTGTAACAGTATCCGTCACTGAAACACTGAGACCTGCGTGAAATGCCACACCATAAATACACAAAATATATCAAATTCAAATAAAATATGCTGTGAATTATTTTGCATTAGAATCAGAAGAGAATGAGGTAGATTCAGACTCAAATGAAAGGCTTTACTGATGGCAAATGTGGAGATCACCTTGAGCTGTGAATGCAAAACAAAATACAGAATGTGCATCTCATTTGTCAGCTTGCTATTGTCAAAGTCCTGTTATGACATCCGAACTGTATTTATACCTCAATTTTTGGTAATGGTAAAAAACTGTTGTGGAAACTGTGGACTGTTCTGGTGAAGTGCAAAATCAAAAGTCCTATTAGGTTTTAAAAGAAACAAGAGTTTACAAGTAACTTAAACACAGTTGATTAGAGAAATTAGTACCACATACAACCATTCAAAAGAAGGTTCTTGGGTGATCATCTGACAATCTCATTACGAGCATGTGCCAGTTATTCACTGAAGGTGCCATGTTCAGTTTTACTCAGGACTTTGGTGGTGGAAGATTAGCAGATTTACTGAATTTAGTTTAATTTAGAGATACAGCTTGGAAGCGGGCTCGTCACCCCACCGAGTCCACGTCGACCAGCGTTCCATGTGCACTAGCACTATCCTACACACTGGGGACAATTTACAATTTTTACTGAAGCCAATTAACCTACAATCTGTATGTCTTTGAAGTATGGGAGGAAACTGGAGCTCCCGGAGAAAACCCACACGGTTACTGAGAGACCGTACAAACTCTGTACAGACAGCACCCGTAGTCTGGATCGAACCCGGGTCTCTGGTGCTGTAAGGCAGCAACTCTACCGGTGTGCTACCGTGCCACCCTGAAAATGATTGGATGTTTTTCTGATGAATACTCCAACACACTTTTAATTCATATTTTGTTTAGTTGTTACATATAATTTTTTTTTCCCCATTGAATCCACTAAGTTTGAAGGGAGTGCGAGAACCGTGGCGTCACTCTAAGTCCAGTATTCAGACAGCAGACCAATGGAATTTTACTGTTGGAGATTAGTGCTTATTATCCTCCTGAATGTAATATGTGAACCAAGTAAGGCAAGAATTGATCATAAATTTAGTCTCATTTTAACAGAGCTAGAATTGTTGTCTTACTTTACCAGAGATCTGGGTTCGATTCTGACTATGGATGCTGTCTACACGGTGTTTGTACATTCTCCCCATGACTGCATGGGTTTTCTCTGAGTGCTCTGGTTTCCTACCACACTCCAAAGGCGTACGTTTGCAGGTTAATAGGCTTTGGTAAAAATTGTAAATTGTTCCTGATGTGACGTGTGTGTAATGGGGAATCACTGGTCGGCGCAGACTTGGTGGGCCGAAGGGCCTGTTTTCACGCTGTATCTCGAAAATAAAATAAAACTTGGTAGAGGCTTTTTGTGATCTGAAAGTTGAGATCCCTATCAAATGGGTCAGCATCTTTCCTTTATATGGTCCCGGCAACTGCCTTTTGATATTAAATAATGTTCCTTCTTACTGACCTAGACTGTTGATGGTTTTGACCTGGATGAACAAGCTCTGACCAGCATTCCTATAGCCTAATCATTGGTCTCACTAAACGTCACTAAAAGAAATGCCTCAAAAACTTCAAAGGTTTGCAATCTGAGAGGTGAAAGAAATGAGAGGAAAATGTCAGCTGGCTTCACAAAATAAACATCAAACTATTATTGACCCTTGCTTGCCCAAAGGTAGTCATTTAGTCATAGATTTGTAAAGTAAATAAATTAGACCTTCAGCCCACCACCTTTTTGCTAACCTTTTTGTGCCCATATTAGGACTGCATCCTTCCCTGCCTTACAAAAATGAGGGGGTGTCAGAAAATGAAAGAGAGCTTTTATAAACCAGCATCTGCAGTTCCCTGTTCTTTCTCTGCCTTGCCTATTTAAGTACCTTTTCAAATAGGCTTTGACTTGGGCAGCATTTTGTAAAGCCTCAGATTCATAACTTCCCAATTGGTGCCCACAGTCAAAGTATTTGGAAAAAGACACAAAGTGCTGGAGTAACTCGATGGGGATGGGGGGGGGGGGGGGGGGGGGGAGTCAGGCAGCATCTGTGGAGAACATGGATAGGTGATATTTTGAGTCGGGACCCCTTATGTGGCTGATTTTAGTCAGAGAGAGAAAGCTTGAAGGGAGGTGGGGGCAGGACAATGGCTGGCAAGTGATAGGGGGGTGCAGGTGAGGGAGGTTGTTGATTGGCAGATGGGTGGATGAAGGCCAGTATTGGGAAGAAGACAAAAAATCCATATCACTCCTGTGATATGGAGTGAAGAGGCGAGAAATGTGAAGCCAGAGGAAGGGATGGAGGTAAAAGGGGACAGGGGAAGTGTGCACATCCAGGTGAATACAAGGAAGTTCATAAATGATAGGAGCAGAATTAGGCCATTTGGCCCATCAAGTCTACTCCTCCATTCAATCATGGCTGATCTATCCTTCCCTGTTAACTCCATTCTCCTGCCTTCTCCCCATAACCCCTGACACCCGTACTAATCAAGAATCCATCTACCTCTGCAGAAGGAAGAGTGGGGGGGGGGGAAACAGCCCAAGATGAATTTTCTCAAGTACCTCCTTTTTCCAGTGTGTCATTACTTTCACTGATGGGACTGTATCCAGCTTGGGGATCATAGAGTCACACCAAGTGCATGTATTGAACAAAGCTTCAGCCTTATTACTAAATTAAACTATACTTTGATTCATGTTAATTATATTATATATTGTTCCTGTTGAATAATATGACATCTTTGAAGACATGAAAAACATTAAATGTCCATTTTTCAGCTAATAAAAGACATCAATGGTGAGTAAGCGGCTCATGCTCATGCCCATGTAGTGTTGCAGTTTGTGGAGGTTTGTCAGATGTTATGCACATCTCTTGAGACACCAACTCAATTGACAGCTCAGTTCGTATCATCCCCTGCAGTTCTGACTTATCACCTTCACATAAAATCTAATGGAAGACTGGGTGAAGGGTCAGTAGGTTTCTTTATAATAGTAAGTGCTTTCCACTTTAGGTTTACAGATTTTCCATTCCATCTCCTTTCCCTCTGGAAATGAGCATTGAAAATATTGCTGCAAGTTTGACAGCTTGTCTTCTGGGCAAGATTTTGGAGCAGCATGCTAGATGATTTTACCCCACAGAAAGTGTTTTGTTCTGATAAAATAATAAAGAGTGTCACCTCAGTGATACTTTGAGAAAAACAAACATTGATATCGCATGCTACATTGCAGATGTTGAACCCTTTATGCCAGCTTGGAATAAAATGGATTTGGCAAATATGAGTTTTGCCAACAGTTTTACACGCCCACTTTTCAACGCAGTTTGAGTTTGACAGAAGTGTTTAATAAGGATCCATTGGCTTTCTCATTTAATAGATTGGTGTCATTAGCAAATGACTGGCTTGTTGGTCTGGTGCTAAGGTGCTTTACAGTGCTCATGAATGTTAAACTAGATTGAATTGTGATTACGGAGAATGTTATAAGGAAGCTTTAAGATGAGAGGGTAAAGATTAAATGGAAATATGTTGATCACCTTATTGCACACATTCCCTTGTTAAATAGACCATATAACAATGCAGCACAGGAACAATGCAGCTCTTTGGCCCACAATGTCCATGCCAAACATGGTGCCAAGTTAAATTATTCTCCTCTGCCTGCATGTGATCAATACCTCTCTATTCCCTGCCTATCCAAGTCCCTGTCAAAAAAACTCTTAAATTCCACAATTATATCTGGCTTCACTGCCACACCTGGTAGTGTGTTCCAGGCACCCATTACTCTATGTGTGAAACAAAAATGTGCCCCCCACATCCTCTTTAAAATGTTGTTCCTCTCACCTTAAAGCTGTGCCCTCTAGTCTTTGACATTTCCACCCTGGGAAAAAAGGGCTGACTCTGTATTCTATCTATGCTTTTCATAATTTTAATCTCTCCCCCCCCCCCCCCCCCCCCTGTAATATAAAACACACTTGTTTTCTCACTTCTCCAGTTCAAGTGGTTTAGATTGAGCAGAAGACTGGCACAGATGTCGGCCATTATCAGTTTTTCAAGGCACTTCATTATGGTCAATGTTAGTACAAATGAACACTATAAACTCCAATTAAACTGCAAACTGCCTTGATTGCATTAGGGACTTTGGGCTTTGTTTTTGTTATTTCATTATATCGTGCTTTTCTTTTTTTAAACGTGTGGAACTTTTTGTTGTTTATTATGCTATCTACTGAATGCTAACTTTACATATCTGTTGTGCTGCTGCAAGTAAGAATTTCATTGCTTCATTTTGGCACATATGACAATAAAACACTCTTGAAACTTAACTCTCTTTGACTTGCCACAAATGCAGTTTGACTTAATGAGTAATTCCAGCACCTTCAGATTTCCGACATCTGCATTTATAAAATAACTGTAGACATGTGATGTTGACAGTCAGAAAATGTAAAATAATTATTTATTAACCTTTGCATGTGTTCTCTACTATTTATATAGTGCGGCACGGTGGCACAGCGGTAAAATTGCTGCCTTTCCAGTGCCAAAAACCCGGGTGCTATCTGTACAGAGTTTGAACGCTCTCCCCATGGCCTGTGTGGGCTTTCTCCGGGATCTCCAGTTTCCTCCCACACTCCAAAGACACACAGGTTTGTAGGTTAATTGGCTTGGTATAAATGTAAATTGTCCCTAGTGTGTGTAGGATACCGTTTATCTCGAAACTAAATGAAACTAAACCGAACTAGTGGTGCTAATTACGTGGAATGCATTTGGGGCAAAAGGTTGAATTACGTTGTCGGGAATAGCTATTGTTTTAATCCCATTAACATGATGTGGATTAGATTCCTGATGCTCTCATGGAAGAAATTACAGGTTCCGATTTCTATTGTGTGGGAGTAGTCTTTATGAATCCATTTTATTCCGTTTGCTAACCTAAATCTGAATCACGAGGGAGTTAATTTGGAGCAAAATTCAGAATGTAGTCTGAAAATATCACTGGTAGAGTCTCTGGAGAACACTTAAGTAAAAGAACCAAGCATATGCAAGGTACATTGACCAAATAGAACTTCCATTATTTATGCATTTAGTGTTCTCAAAAGAATAATTAAGTTCCTTGGCTGTTTTAATAATTCTCTCTAAAGTAGACAACCTTAACTATGTGAAAGCTAGGCTCGCTGCACTCTATACTACAGTTGTGCATTAACAGCAGCACAGAAAGAGTGAAGCTAATCATGGACATGGAGAAAATGAACCTGTGGTGATCTATGGGAAGGCAAGGCACAGTCCAACATAGCAGTGCTCGAGCTAAGTAGGTCAAAATTGGCAAGATTCTACAAATACTGGAAAGAATCAACTTTAATAAAGAAAAATTGATGATTGCTTACATCCAACTTGACAGATGTATGATGTGTTCTCATAATTATTAAGGAGAGAGTGAGTTTGATCATTGGGTCTTATTCTTAAATTTTAACTATCTTTTTGTGGAACTGCATTTATCTTCCTGCTTGTTTGCATCCTGCTTTTATGTGGAATTTGTTTTTTTTAATAGAATATAGAACAGTACAGCACAGGAATAGACCCTTCAGCCCACAATGTTTATGCTAAACATGATGCCAAGTTGAACAGATCTAATCTGCCTGTACGTGATCCATAGCCCTCTATTCCCTGCACTTCCATGTGGCCATCCAAAATACTCTTAAATGCCACTTCCGTACCTGCCTCCACCAACACCCCTGGCAATGCGTCGAGGGCCCCACTATTCTCTGTGTTTAACAAAAACTTGCCCCGCACATCTCGATTAAGCTTTCCCCCTCTCACCTGATAGCTATTCACTCTGGTGTTGAACAATACCACTCCGGGAAAAAGGTTCTGACTGTCTACATTAACTATGCTTTTATAATTATGAGGTTTTCTTAATTGGCTTCTATCAAGTATTCAGGAGCGGCACAGTGGCGCAGCGGGAGAGTTGCTGCCTTACAACGCCAGAGACCTGGTTCAATCTTGACTTCAGCTGCTGTCTGTATGGAGTTTGAACCTTCTCCCTCTGACCGAACGGGTTTTCTCTGGGTCCTCTGGTTTCCTCCCACATTCCAAAGGCATGCAGGTTTATAGAAACATAGAAACATAGAAAAAAGGTGCAGGAATAGGCCATTCGGCCCTTCGAGCCTGCACCGCCATTCAATATAATCATGGCTGATCATCCAGCTCAGTAACCTGTACCTGCCTTCTCTCCATACCCCCTGATCCCTTTAGCCACAAGGGCCACATCTAACTCCCTCTTAGTTGTCCTCTGTAAATTGTCCCAAGTACGCAGAATAGAACTAGAGCACAGTTAATCAGTGGTCAGTGTGGACTCGATGGACCGAAGGGACTGTTTCCACACTGTATCTCTAAACTAAACTAAAGTCTCCCCTCAATCTCTGATGTTCCAGAGAAAATAATCCAAGTCTATCCAACCTCTCCCTGTAGTTGAAACCCTGTAATCAATGCAGCATTCTGATAAACCTCCTCTGCACCCTCTCTCAAGCTTCAACATCCTTCTGTAATGGGGCAACTAGAACTGCATGCAATACCCCAAATGTGACCTAACCAAAGTCCTGCAGAGCTGCATCATGACCTTGATTCTTATATTCAGTGCCACTACTAATGAAGGCAAGCATACTATATGCCTTCTTAACTTTCAAATGTTATCTACTTTCAAATATTTTCTTACACTTTGTAATTTCCTCCCTAAGCCCCTCTGCCTCTCTATCTGCCTTTCCTCCTTTAAGATGCTTCTTAACCTATCCCTTACCCGAATATCTCAAATGCTGCTTGGCTACAGTCCTACTTAAAGTCAATGGTTCAATGGCTCAATAGTTTATTTATTGGCATGTGTACCAGGTACAGTGCAATACATTTTTTTGCGTACATCTCAGCAGACTATCCCCGAACATAAGCACAATCACCCCAGTCAGTACAGAATGTACCAAGTAGCCCACTGAGTCCATATGCAAGAGGTGCCATTTTGGCACCGTTTTACAGTCCCAGCTACAGCTGGTCACAGAGGCCCGTCGCAGCCATGCCCCAATCCCGGTTGTCAAAGGCACCGTCTGCATGCTGTTGCTGTCGTCATGTTCACTTGGCCCTGTTGTGATCTTTACTGATGTAAAAGGTTGATTTGGCAAAAACTGCACTGAGAATGATTAATGAGAAATTGCACCGACTTTTTTTTTCTAGCCAGGGCAGGAAGACAGTATGTCATAACCAGCTCATAATGTTTTTAAATTAATTCTTATAATGTATTTAGTCAATGTCAAGCAGAATTCTAACGCAATATGATGTACAATGCAGGACGTGGATGCAGACCTTCACAAAGACTGGTGTGTCTGCCTGCATGGTCGTGACAAGTTAATCAACTTGTCCTTTCAGGTTTTGATGCATTGAAAATCATGAGGCCTTTAATTGCTAATTTTACATTCTTTTAATGGAGCATATTATTTTCCCTGAAGGTAAGACCAAGGAACGTGCTTGCACTTTTGCCTCATCAATGTATCTTCCCCAGAAACATTTGGAACAGTACGACAAGCAGGTGTTTCCTCCAAAGAGCACAGTTATTTCCTGATACTGCAAAGCAAAGAGTAATACGCTGATGGTAATCTCAGAAATGCGCCTGTGCAGGTTTTGATATTATAAATATTAGAGCTGCAACAATGATTAGTCTGTACCATAAATTTCTCTTAAAACATATGGCACTTGCATGATATAAAAAGTATTGCAGCTTGCATATACGATTATTAATGAAATCATCCAACCTGAAATGTCACCCATCCTTTTTCTCCAGAGATGCTGCCTGACCCGCTGAGTTACTCCAGCACTTTGTGTCTATCCATTATTAATGAAAGATATGTTTTAACAGTGCCCTTAATTATACAATTATTTTTGCTTTGACTTGAAACACCCTATCCACATTCACTCTATCCAGGCCTTTCACTATTTGGTAACTTTAACCTAAGTAAGATACAGTATTAGTTAGTTAGGTCTTATTTTTCTCAGAAGTAACTGAGCAGGGATGTTTCCGGGACCATTTCGATTAGTTTCCACTACAATCCTCCAAAAGGAATCTTGTACATGGAGATCCATTGGTTCCACTGGCATATCAGTTTGACTCACTTGGCTGGTGTCTGATCAAATTTGATCATCCAGAATGACAGGAAATTACACCAAAATTATTGTTGCTCTTTTCGCTCCAATGAAAGTAGATATTCAAACATGAATCACCCAGGAGAAACTGTGCTGCATCCTTCAACTTCTGGACAAAGGGATTTTAAACAAAACATTCAAGCATAATTGAATAAACTCTTCAGCCGATTTGGAAGCTTTTTCACAGAAGTGAAGATTTTTATGAACATGCGAACATTTTACAGTGGAACAGGAGCACAATTGTGCCATTTTATCCCTTTGCCAGAACAATCCATGTGTGAATTATTCTGTCTGGTATCAACATGGTCTTGTATAGAAACATAGAAACATAGAAAATAGATGAAGGAGTAGGCCATTCGGCCTTTCGAGCCTTCGATATTGATCATTCAATATGATCAAGGCTGATCATCCAACTCAGTATCCTGTACCTGCCTTCTCTCCATACCCCCTGATCCCTTTAGCCACAAGGGCCACATCTAACTCCCTCTTAAATATAGCCAATGAACTGGCCTCAGCTACCTTCTGTGGCAGGGAATTCCACAGATTCACCACTCTCTGTGTGAAAAAAAAACTTTCTCATCTTGGACCTAAAAGACTTCCCCCTTATCCTTAAACTGTGACCCCTTGTTCTGGACTTCCCCAACATTGGGAACAATCTTCCTGCATCTAGCCTGTCCAACCCCTTAAGAATTTTGTACGTTTCTATAAGATCCCCCCTCAATCTTCTAAATTCCAGCGAGTACAAGCCGAGTCTATCCAGTTTCTTCATATGAAAGTCCTGCCGTCCCAGGAATCAATCTGGTGAACCTTCTCTGTACTCCCTCTATGGCAAGAATGTCTTTCCTCAGATTAGGAGACCAAAACTGTACGCAATACTCCAGGTGTGGTCTCACCAATGCCCTGTACAACTGCAGCAGAACCTCCCTGCTCCAATACTCAAATCCCCTTGCTATGAATGCCAACATACTATTCGCTTTCTTCACTGCCTGCGGCACCTGCATGCCTACTTTCAATGACTGGTGCACCACGACACCCAGGTCTCATTGCATCTCCCCTTTTCCTAATCGGCCACCATTCAGATAATAGTCTGCTTTCCTGTTCTTGCCACCAAAGTGGATAACCTCACATTTATCCACATTATACTGCATCTGCCATGCATTTGCCCACTCACCTAACCTATCCAAGTCACCTTGCAGCCTCCTAGCATCCTCCTCACAGCTAACACTGCCCCCCAGCTTCGTGTCATCCGCAAACTTGGAGATGTTGCATTCAATTCCCTCGTCCAAATCATTAATATATATTGTAAATAGCTGGGGTCCCAGCACTGAGCCTTGTGGTACCCCACTAGTCACTGCCTGCCATTCTGAAAAGGACCCGTTTATTCCTACTCTTTGCTTCCTGTCTGCCAGCCAGTTCTCTATCCACATCAATATTGAACCCACAATATCGTGTGTTTTAAGTTTGCATACTAATCTCTTATGTGGGACCTTGTCGAAAGCCTTCTAGAAGTCCAGATATAACACATCCACTGGTTCTCCCTTATCCACTCTACTAGTTACATCCTCGAAATATTCTATAAGATTCATCAGACATGATTTACCTTTCATAAATCCATGCTGACTTTGTCCAATGATTTCACCACTTTCCAAATGTGCTGCTATCCCATCTTTAATAACTGACTCTAGCATTTTCCCACTACCGATGTTAGACTAACTGGTCTGTAATTCCCCGTTTTCTCTCTCCCTCCCTTTTTGAAAAGTGGGGTTACATTAGCTACCCTCCAATCCTCAGGAACTACTCCAGAATGTAAAGAGTTTTGAAAAATTATCACTAATGCATCCACTATTTCTGGGGCTACCTCCTTAAGCACTCTGGGATGCAGCCTATCTGATCCTGGGGATTTATCGGCCTTTAATCCATTCAATTTACCTAACACCACTTCTCGACTAACCTGGATTTCACTCAGTTCCTCCATCTCATTTGACCCCCGGTCCCCTGCTATTTCCGGCAGATTATTTATGTCTTCCTTAGTGAAGACAGAACCAAAGTAGTTATTCAATTGGTCTGCCATGTCCTTGTTCTCCATGATCAATTCACCTGTTTCTGACTGCAAGGGACCTACATTTGTTTTAATTAATCTTTTTCTCTTCACATATCTATAAAAGCTTTTGCAGTCAGTTTTTATGTTCCCTGCCAGTTTTCTTTCATAATCTATTTTCCCTTTCCTAATTAAGCCCTTTGTCCTCCTCTGCTAGACTCTGAATTTCTCCCAGTCCTCTGGTAGGCTGCTTTTTCTTGCAGATGCATGGCATGTTTTAGAAACATAGAAAAATAGGTGCAGGAGGAGGCCATTTGGCTTTTCGAGCCAGCACCGCCATTCATTGTGATCATGGCTGATCACCCACAATCAGTAAACTGTGCCTGCCTTCTCCCCATATCCCTTGATTCCGCTAGCCCCAAGAGCACTATCTAACTCTCTTTTAAATTCACCCAGTGAATTGGCCTCTACTATGGCAGAGAATTCCACAAATTCACAACTCTGTGGGTGAAAACATTTTTTCTCATGTCAGTTTTAAATGACCTCCCCTATATTCTTAGACTGTGGCCCTGTGTTCTAGACTCCCCCAATATTGGGAACATTTTTCCTGCATCTAGCTTGTCCAGTCCTTTTATAATTTATATATTTCTATAAGATCCCCTCTCATCCTTCTAAATTCCAGTGAATACAAGTCCAGTTTTTCCAATCTTTCCTCATATGACAGTTCCTCCATCCCGGGGATTAACCTCGTGAACCTACGCTGCACTGCCTTATTGGCAAGGATGTCCTTCCTCAAATTAGGAGACCAAAACTGCACACAATACTCCATATGTTGTCTCACCAGGGCCCTGTATAACTGCAGAAGGACTTCTTTACTCCTATACTCCTGCTCGGCTCGGCCTGGGACTTTCCATCGCCCGGTGGGGGCTTCAAAAGTCGGGAGCCTCGATCACCTCGAGGCAGCAGTTTGACTGCCTGACCACGGGAGAAGAATGAGGAGGAGATAAAGCGTCTTTGAGTATCTTGAAAAGCGCTATATAAAATAAATGTATTATTATTATTATTATACTCAAATCCTCTTGTTATGAAGGCCAACATGCCATTAGCTTTCTTCACTGCCGGCTATACCTGTATGTTTACCTTCAGTGACTGCTGTACAAGGACACCCAGGTCTTGTTGCACTTCCCTTTTTCCTAATCTGACACCATTGAGAAAATAATCTGTCTGCTTGTTCTTGCCATCAAAGTGGATATTCTCACATTTATTTACATTATACTGCATCTGCCATGCATCTGCCCACTCACTCAACCTGTCCAAGTCACCCTGCAACCTCATTGCATCCTCTTCGCAGTTCACACTGCCACCCAGCTTTGTGTCATCTGCAAATTTGCGAGTGTTACCTTTAATTTCATCATCAAAATCATTAATATATATTGTAAATAGTTACAACCTCAGCACCGAGCCTTGCGGCACTCCACTTGCCACTGCCTGCCATTCTGACAGAGTCCCGTTTGTTCCTACTCTTTGTTTCCAGTCTGCCAACCAATTCTCTATCCATGTCAATACCCTACCCCCAATACCATGTGCTCTAATTTGCCCACTAATCTCCCGGGTGGGACCTTGTCAAAGGCTTTCTGAATGTCCAGATACACTACATCCACTGGACCTCCATCATCCATTTTATAGATGTACAATCCTTTTCTGGCGGTTGTACAAGTTCCACGACCAATAATTGAATCATTCCTTCAAATCCAAGTATTGGTCGGTTTGAGCTGATAACAACATGTTCTTTTGGGCACCTGATGTATCATTTTCAGGTATATAAGATAGCTATCATGTCCTGGATGTGTAGGAAAGAACTGCAGATGCTGTTTTAAATCAAAGATAGACACAAAATGCTGGAGTAACTCAGCGGGACAGGCAGCATTTCTGGAGAGAAGGAATGGGTGACCTTTCGGGTCGAGACCCTTCTTCAGTCTGAAGGGTCTCGACCCGAAATGTCACCCATTCCTTCTGTCCAGAGATGCTGCCTGTCCCGCTGAGTAACGACAGAATTTTGTAGCTATCATGACCTTATTGGAGGGCTCTATTTTATTATGTATCTGCTGCCTACCTTAGATTCTACTGACTGCATTAAAGAGCTTCATGCTCAGATTTATTGGTTTCATTTATCATTGGCAGTAATAAATTATTATATCTGTATCTCGATTAATGGTACTGTATTAGTTATTATATTTCTCACTTGCCATCCTCATTAAGGACTATTCTACAGGCATTCTAACATTGAGAGAATAAATGTTTACCATTTTTATTTTCAGATATCATCGTCTATGTCACATTTCTTGCCTTTTTACACTGATTACGCATAGTATGAACTTCATTAATTAATGTTGGTGGACAGAGGCCACTGTGAATACATTGAAAGCATTATTCCCAGCAGCCAATTGTGCATTATCACCAGCTCACTAAATTTGTACTGATAAGGTCACTGTCATTAATCATCCCTCATAAGATTACCATTAAAAGTAATCACGCGATGTTTTTACTTTCCTGTATATTAAAATGTTGAGTTACCATGCTTACTTTTGATATTTCTTCATTTCACGTCTTTGTTTTGGGTTGTTGATTTGAAATTAGATATCAACCCTTTGCCCAGCATTTGTGGTCTAAGAGTTCTGCTTCTGATTCAGTTAGACAATAGGTGCAGGAGGAGGCCATTCGGCCCTTCGAGCCTGCACCGCCATTCAATGTGATCATGGCTGATCATTCTCAATCAGTACCCCGTTCCTGCCTTCTCCCCATACCCCCTGACTCTGCTATCCTTAAGAGCTCTATCTAGCTCTCTCTTGAATGCATTCAGAGAATTGGCCTCCACTGCCTTCTGAGACAGAGAATTCCACAGATTCACAACTCTCTGACTGAAAAAGCTTTTCCTCATCTCAGTTCTAAATGGCCTACCCCTTATTCTTAAACTGTGGCCCCTTGTTCTGGACTCCCCCAACATTGGGAACATGTTTCCTGCCTCTAACGTGTCCAACCCCTTCATAATCTTATACGTCTCGATAAGATCTCCTCTCATCCTTCTAAATTCCAGTGTATACAAGCCTAGTCGCTCCAGTCTTTCAACATATGATAGTCCCGCCATTCCGGGAATTAACCTAGTAAACCTACGCTGCACGCCCTCAATAACAAGAATATCCTTCCTCAAATTTGGAGACCAAAACTGCACACAGTACTCCAGGTGCGGTTTCACTAGGGCCCTGTACAACTGCAGAAGGACCTCTTTGCTCCTATACTCAACTCCTCTTGTTATGAAGGCCAACATTCCATTGGCTTTCTTCACTGCCTGCTGCACCTGCATGCTTCCTTTCAGTGACTGATGCACTAGGACACCCAGATCTCGTTGTACGTCCCCTGTTCCTAACTTGACACCATTCAGATAATACTCTGCCTTCCTATTCTTACCATCAAAGTGGCTAACCTCACACTTATCCACATTAAACTGCATCTGCCATGCATCCGCCCACTCACACAACCTGTCCAAGTCACCCTGCAACCTCATAGCATCTTCCTCACAGTTCACACAGTTCATAGCATCTTCCTCACAGTTCACACAGTTCACAGCTTTGTATCATCTGCAAATTTGCTAATGGTACTTTTAATCCCTTCATCCAAGTCATTAATGTATATTGTAAATAGCTGCAGTCCCAGCACCGAGCCTTGCGGTACCCCACTAGTTACTGCCTGCCATTCTGAAAGGGACCCATTTATCCCCACTCTTTGCTTTCTGTCTGTCAACCAATTTTCTATCCATGTCAGTACCCTACCTCCAATACCATGTGCTCTAATTTTGCCCACTAATCTCCGATGTGGAACCTTGTCAAAGGCTTTCTGAAAGTCAAGGTACACCACATCCACCGGCTCTCCCCTGTCAATTTTCCTAGTTACATCCTCAAAGAATTCCAGAAGATTAGTCAATCATGATTTCCCCTTCGTAAATCCTTGCTGACTTGGAACAATCCTGTTACTACTATCCAAATGCTCCGCAATTTCGTCTTTTATAATTGACTCCAGCATCTTCCCCACCACTGATGTCAGATTAACTGGTCTATAATTTCCCGTTTACTCTCTCCCTCCTTTCTTAAAAAGTGGGTCAACATTAGCTACCCTCCAATCCACAGGAACTGATCCTGAATCTATAGAACATTGGAAAATGATCACCAATGCGTCCACAATTTCTAGCGCCACCTCCTTAAGTACTCTGGGATGCAGACCATCAGGCCCTGGGGATTTATCAGCCTTCAGTCCCATCAGTCTACCCAACACCATTTCCTGCCTAATGTGGATTTCCTTCAGTTCCTCCGTCACCCTAGGATCTCTGGCCACTAGAACATCTGGGAGATTGCTTGTATCTTCCTTAGTGAAGATACCAGTTCAACTCGTCTGCCATTTCCTTGTTCCCCATAATAAATTCCCCCGCTTCTGTCTTCAAGGGACCCACATTTGCCTTGACTATTTTTTTCCTCTTTACATATCTAAAAAAGCTTTTACTATCCTCCTTTATATTATTGGCTAGTTTACCCTTGTACCTCATCTTTTCTCTCCGTATTGCCTTCTTAGTCATCTTCTGTTGCTCTTTAAAAGAGTCCCAATCCTCTGGCTTCCCAGTCCTCTTTGCTTTGTTGTACTTCTGCTCTTTTATTTTTATGCTGTCCTTGACTTCCCTTGTCAGCCACGGGTGCCTCTTACTCCCCTTGGAATCTTTCCTCCTCTTTGGGATATATTGATCCTGCAACTTCTGCATTGTTCCCAGGAATACGTGCCATTGCTGTTCCACCGTCTTCTCTGCAAGGACCTCCTTCCAGTCAATTCTGGCCAGCTCCTGCATCACGCCTCTGTAATCCTCTTTGCTATACTGTAATATTGACACTTCCGATTTTCCCTTCTCCCTCTCAATTTGTAGAGTAAAACTTATCATATTGTGATCACTGCCTCCTAATGGCTCATTTACCTCGAGTCCCCTTATCAGGTCAGGTTCATTACATAACACTAAATCCAGAATTGCCTTCTCCCTGGTAGGCTCCAGTACAAGCTGTTCTAAGAATCCATCTCGGAGACACTCCACAAACTCATGTTCTTTAAAACACTCCATGACTAAGAACGTCCAAATTTGTTACGGTATGTGTTCCAGATTTGGAATTTATTTTGTTGTTGATATTGTCGTGGGGCAAAACCTAGTCTTTCATTTTTAGATCTTCATGTTAATGCTACTGCCTTCAAAGGCTACTGCACGCAGTACTAGAAACACCATCCTTGGAGTGCAAGATTACTTTGTCTGCAGGAAACACAACAGGAAGAACCATTGAGAGCAGATAAAACTATCTGCAACTTGTAATCACTTCAAGTGTAGTGCTTCACTAGGACCCTGGGGGGCAGGAATAGGAAGTTGAGTCAGGTGCAGGAGTGAATTGGTTGAAGAAATCACTATTAGAAGCACACCAACAAGTGCTCAGATTTCAGCTTATGGCTAAAACTTTCTTGGGCAACATTTGGCCATTCTCTTTGGAATTCTGTTTAAATTTGCATGTGAGTATTTTTCCCTCAAATTAATAATTTTGCGATATGCGGGCATGCATTGCATTGTCTTTTACAATGTTGTCTATCGCTGTGCCTTTTCACATGTCAGATAATCTTGATTCTTTGCAATTATTCTTTGTAACAAGATTAGATTTTTCAAAGTTTCTTTCTGTTCATTGTGTACTGGGCAACCTGACTACAGTAAAGCAAGATGTTAAAGCTGCACACCACAAATTGAAAAAAATATATAATTATTGTACATTAGGAAAATAATGCATGATGTATTTTTTGCTTTTAGATGTTAATGTCTTTCGGTAACTGTTTTAAAGAGTGCAGTCTCCAAAGCTGATGGAATATTTTACAGATACCCAGATTCCAGCCCCAGTGGTGTATGAGACACTAAAGCAGCATTATCTTCAATGTGAAATCAGCGGCAAATTTCATATTGATATTCCCTTTAATTGGAAACTTTAGCGTTGAGGCAGAATTTACTGACCCAGCAATTCTTTAAATTGCACCTGGCATAACTAAGCTTAACGAGGGTTCTTATTGGGACTGTATTAACATGATCTCCTGAGAAATGAGGATGCTTCTATACAGCCAGAGGTTTTTTAGTACCCCTTCAGCACAGACACAGGTCGTCCAGAATTGATGCCAGAATGAGCAGATGTCCGAGGGAGTGGTTAGCTAAAAATAAAATGTGAACCTATCACAAGAAAAAAATGCCAACTTGTATTTTAATTACAGCACTCGTCCTTTTTTCTGAATGCCCAATGATTCACAGAAATACAGCAGGCAGGTGCAGCAGGTGCTTAAAGGCAAATGGCATAGGTGGTCGGAGTTTATACATTGTAAAGGGTGTCGCTGAAGCCACACCCGGAGTAAGGCACACAGTTTAGGTCCTCCAAACTAAGAAAGAATACAGCCACGTTGGAGACATCTCAAAGGAGATTCACCAGGCTGATTGCTGGGATGAGAGATTCAATCATTTGGTTTTGTATTCATTGGAGTTTAGAAGAATGAAGAGTTTAGAAGGATGATCTTGTAGAAACATGAGATCCTGTGGTATGACTGTAGATATTGAAACATAGAAACATAGAAAATAGGTGCAGGAGTAGGCCATTCGGCCCTTCGAGCCTGCACCGCCATTCAATATGATCATGGCTGATCATCCAACTCAGTATCCTGTACCTGCCTTCTCTCCATACCCCCTGATCCCTTTAGCCACAAGGGCCACATCTAACTCCCTCTTAAATATAGCCAATGAACTGGCCCTCAACTACCTTCTGTGGCAGAGAATTCCACAGATTCACCACTCTCTGTGTGAAAATAAACGTTCTCATCTCGGTCCTAAAAGACTTCCCCCTTATCCTTAAACTGTGACCCCTTGTTCTGGACTTCCCCAACATCAGGAACAATCTTCCTGCATCTAGCCTGTCCAACCCCTTAAGAATTTTGTAAGTTTCTATAAGATCCCCCCTCAATCTTCTAAATTCCAGCGAGTACAAGCCGAGTCTATCCAATCTTTCTTCATATGAAAGTCCTGCCATCCCAGGAATCAATCTGGTGAACCTTCTCTGTACTCCCTCTATGGCAAGAATGTCTTTCCTCAGATTAGGAGATCAAAACTGTACGCAATACTCCAGGTGTGGTCTCACCAATGCCCTGTACAACTGCAGCAGAGTATTGGTGAGACCACACCTGGTGATTTCACCATGGGAATGTCTTGACTGAGGGATCTCATTCTTAAATCAGAATCTGTGTCTTAATTTCCAGACAAGCCAGTCATTTAAAACTGAGTTGCAGAGGGTAGTCATCTCTGGACCACTCCGTTACAGGGGGTTGAGGAGACCAGATCATTAGAAGATATTTGAATTGAGATACATAGATTTTTGAAAGATTGAGAGTTTGAAGGCCATGAGAAACTGACACAGAGGAGGAACTGAGGCCATGAGTAGATCAGCCTTGGCCATAATGAATGGCTGGGCAAGTTTGATTCATTCCTGCTCCTATTTTCTTGTGTTCTCATGTTTAGTTCTTGTCATAGAAACAGTACGGCACAGAAACAAACTCCTCAGCCAAAGTTGTCCATGTCGACCAAGATGCCCCATTTAAGTTAGTCCCATTTGCCTGTGCCTGGCTCATATACCTCTGAACATTTCCTATCCATGTGTCTGTTTAACTGTCTTACAAATGTTGTTATTCTTGTGATGGTATCATTTAGATTCTGCAGCTACGTAGTGATGACACCTCTATTTTGTTTTAATATTGATCTTCATTGATCCATTCATGCTGTTTTTCCAAGCCATGATGCGTTATAGAATGCAGGTTTATGGTGTGAACACTGGCCAACATTACATAGGAATGAACTCTTCTTTGAAATGGATGGTAAAGATCACTCTGGAGTTTACTATGTGTGTCCAGCCTTCTGTACTAATGGAAAGACGAATGCAATGCTCACTCACCTTTCCCTTTTAGCAAGGCACAACTGTGTAGATGAAAGATTGACCTGATTGAGGTTCTTCAATGTTGGATCTCATTTTCGCTTCTGACCCACCATTACTGGTGAGTAATACATGAGCCAGTTTTTCCTATTTCTGTCTGAATAAGATGCAAATCATACTTTTTAATGTTGCCTATCCTTTGGCTAATTTCCTTGTCACTTGAGTTACCTTGTTTCTCCAACGCTGCCTTTGAATGTAGTAGTATGTGCGGGGGGGGGGGGGAGGATCATTGACTGATGAAGGTCAAAATCCCATTGATAGTTCTTGATGAATGTGTGCTCATTTGCAGAAATTCTTTAAAATAAAAGGCCAATGAAAAAGCAAATAAAATTGAAATGACGGAAGAAACTGGATGGCGTGAGATGCACCTAACGAATGATTCAAGATCCATTTATAATCGGCTTTGTAGAGCACTGGTGTTTAATGATCACTGAAATCATTAATCCCTGAGGATATCCAACAGACGGTGGAAATAATGTAACTAATACAGGAGCATTAAAAACTTGAGTAATGCTCTGCGCCAGCAGCAAACATGACACAGACATGTGTAGCCAGTCAGTTGATTAAAAATGTACCATTCCCCAGCACCGCCATCTGAATGAATGCAATAAATAATTGACAATGAAGTTGAACTTTGTGCTCTGAGCAGGATTCTGGCATCTGCAGTTCCTTGTGTCTATTGTGCTTCATTTCTTCACATTTTTGGTGAGCTTGTTCTGGCTCGAATTGCCATGATCTTTTGAAATAGAGGTTTGTTTGTTTATTGTACGTGCGAGATTTTCAAAATCTGTTGAAGCGTTACAAGGACTCATTTGCTCTGTGAGGTGCCAATTTAAATGGATCAGCCAATTAAAATTGGATCCAAACTAGGGATTGTGTTCTTGGCAAGGTATCACTCTGACTGGTTTATTGTTTTTATCTGTGCGTTACATATGGAACTGTTTAAAAGCTGCTAAAATATCCACCTTGAAAATATTTTCAAGGCAGCATGCTCTGAGTGTGAAATATACCTAGCATTTTGAATCCCAGTCACATAAATCTTAGTGGATAAGATGTCTTTAAAAAAAAGGAAAAAAATAGTGCCTTAAACAATCTTAGCATGCACTTCACAGCAGTTTAGTAATTTCAAAATGTTACCATGCTAATATGAAAAACGGCAACTAACGGAACTTTGCATAAAGTTCAAATTTAATTTGGTTTAAATCAATGGATAGGCCTGGTTAGAGTGAATGTGGGCAGGATGTTTCCACTAGTGGGATAGTCTAGGACCAGATGCCACAGAATAAAAAGGACGTACCTTTAGAAAGGAGATGAGGAGGAATTTCTTTACTCAGAGGGTGGTGAATCTTTGGAATTCATTGCCACACACGGCTGTGGAGGCCAAGTCAATGGGTATTTTTAAGGCAGAGATTGACAAATGCTTGATTAGTAAGGGTGTCATGGGGTTATGGGTAGACAGCAAGAGAAGGGAAAGATGGATCAGCCATGATTGAATGATAGAGTAGACTTGATGGGCCGAATGGCCTAATTCTGCTCTGAGAACCTAAGAACATCTGAAATTTTGGTGATCACTTTTTGCGCTCTCCACTGACATGCACAACCCAAGAATTTCCTGGAGCTGACCTTGTTCGGTGTAATTTAAGCCAAACCAAACCGCTGAGGTGGCCTTGGTCAGATGACAACCAATACTTCCAACTTTATCTGCCAAAGATGTCACAACTTGATAATGCTTCCGAATCTCTATTTTATTATGAAGCATTCAAAAGATATAAAAAATGAAATTTTAAAAAAAGTTGGTTTAAAACCCAATAAAAAGATAAAATCACAAATACAAATCACTTTTCAATAATTGAGAACACAATTGAAAATATAATTTATAATAATGTAAAACCTGAATTCTTATCTCAGTTTTCATAGTTTTGAAATAAATGGGTATATTGATCTTGTGCCAGGTCCAAGTAGACTTTCCTTTAGAGATACAGCATGGAAACAGGCCATTGGGCCCACCAATTCCATGCCAACCGGTGATCACCCCATACAATAGCACTATCCTGAACACTTGGGACAATTTACGGAAGTCAATTAACCTACACTGTATGTCTTTGGAGTTTGGGAGGAAACCAGAAAACATCCGGAGAAAACCCATGTAGTCACAGGGAGAATGTAGAAACTCTGTACAGACACCCCCCGCAGTCAGGATCGAACCCGGGTCTCTGGCGCCGTGAGGCAGCAACTCTACCGCTGCACTACCATCATCCAAGATCCAACAGCAGAATCCCTAATACAAATGCTATGCACTTCCAGCAAGTTTGCACCATAGCTTCCTTGCTTTTGGTTACGATGCTTTTCTCCCTGAAAGCTATCACACTTTTAGCACCATTACTCAATGAAACATCTGTGGTATTTTAATGCGGATCTGGTTTGATGTAAAACTCCCGGAGTAACTGTTTGTGATTTAGTGTGTCTTCATGGGCTTTAGGGTTTGCCGCTTTCCTCACCACAGCCAGTGTAAATCACCCGATATGCTGTGAATTGGAGCTACTTATGAACATGCCCAGCTACACAATGTATGGAATAGGATGAGCGAGGAAACTGTGGAGACAGGTACAATTACAATGTGTAAAGCCACTTAGACAGGTACATGGATAGAAAAGATTCAGAGGGATATGGGCTAAACTTAGACAGATGAGACTGGCAGACTAGCAGAGGAAGTCAGAGGGGTGGAGAGAAGGGGGGGAGTTGGAGAGAGGGAGAGAAATGCATCATAAAAAACATTCTATCAGATGTATCACAGCTCGGAGTGGCAACTGCTCTGCCCAAGATTGCAAGAAAATTCAAGGGAGTTTAGAACGCACCCTAGTCCATCATGAAAATCTTCCTCCAACTTCTTGATTCCATCTATACTTAGAGTTATCGAGTATGAAACAGGTTTTACAACCCAACATCCATGCTGACCGAGGTGGCATTCTGCGCTACTGCCATTTGCTTGCAGTTGGCCCATATCCACATACTGTACAACCTTCCTAATCATTTATTTGTCCAAATGTCTTTTGAAAGTCACTATTGTATGCACTTCTACATCTTGCTTTGGCAGCTTGTTCCAGATACAGACTCCCCTCTGAGTGAAAAGTTGCTGCTGAGGTTCCTATTAAATCTCTTCTCTCTTGCTTTAAGTGTACATCTTCTCATGTTAGAATCCTTTGCAACTACACAATTTCTAGGCCATTGGTTCTTGGAGTGAGATTGGAGGAGTAAAAACAGTATATTTTACAATGGCTTTCATTGCTTAAACGATATTCAATGTGTTACATCGCATAGAGAATTTACGTTTCCAATTATAAAGTCCAGTGAACTTGTATTTGAGTTATGAAGATTTTCTTTGAAAAAAAATAATACCAGGTTCGACCACTTGGCACTGAATAATGTTCTGTATTGCCTTTCATTTAAAGAAATGCAGTTTTAATGAGAATGTATTTGCAAATAGATAATTTGTCAAATACACAGTGTAATCGCAAAACATATAGAAATCTACTGCAGTGGCGTTTGATTAAATGACGCGTAGTTTGCTGTTTCTTTAATCGTAACATTTTGCCAACAAATTGTCCAGCAACAATAACTAGCATTTTTCTTGCAATTTTATAGTCGACTGCAATATTCCTTAAAGACTTTAAATCAGCCACTGATCAGATGCAAAATTAACACTGAATCCAAGAGGGAGTCTTCGCTGAAAATGTTTTGCTCAAAGAAATGTGTTTTATTGGCATTTTAGAATGGTGAATATTTTGTTCCCTTTATTATCATAATGGCTGTTTTGAACTCTAATCATCTCAATGTGTTGCAGAATAGTAGTTTTGTGAGGCCGCTTTGAACACGGAACTGCAATACACCTTAAACTGCAATAAGATAAGGATTATATAAGTTGTATTTTACTGCTTTTGACTGAGGGGTAAGTTTTGGTTAGCACTACACCACTCTTTAAAATAGTCCCTGGAATTTTTGTATGTTCATCTGAGGGGACAGTCAGTCATTATTTAATGAATAATCCAAAAAGCAACATCTTCAACTAGCCAGTAGTTCCAAGAGACTACTTCAGTAGTTTTCAAGAAAGAGTTAGATTTAGCTCTTAGGCTTAAAGGAATCAAGGGAAATGGGGAAAAATCAGGAACGGGGTACTGATTTTAGATGATCAGCCAAGATCATATTGAATGGTGGTGCTGGCTCGAAGGGCCAAATGGCCTACTCCTGCACCTATTGTCTATGCTTTTATGTTTCCTAGTGCTGCATTGGAGCATCAGCATACATTTTGTGCTTAAAGATTTGAAATAGGATATTGTCGCGACCTTCCAGCTCTGGGTTGACCAACTGATCCACGGCTGAGAAGAGAGTGAGAGAGATGGGGGGATAAATGAGAGAGAGAGAGAGAGTTGGGTGGGAATTTTACCGAGGAGCAATTCGGTGGTTGAGGGCGCAACCAATACAAGGACAAAGGAAATGGGAAGCATAAATAGGAACAGGGGTGGCAAAAGAGTTCTCAAAGAAAATTTAAGATTGAAGACTGATAGGGAGGAGTATGGCTGCCGTTCGATTTCAACACCAAGGTTAGGATTTAATATTTGATGCATTGATTGCCCGAGAGCACGGGATGGTATAGAAAGCTAGAAGAGTGGAGGGGCAGGACAAGGCGTGGCAGGTCATAGGTGAACATAGGCAAGGGGGGATTTTGATAGGCAGATGATTATAGTCTATTTACTCTGTCAGCTTTGTGTGAATAAGGAATTTCATTAAACCCTGGTATATATTACAATAAACTAAGCTGAATCTGAATTTCTCAGGTCCACGCTGAAATAATTTTCTTATTTAATGTACTGTAAAAATTGAAACAATGCAATTTGTTGTCTATTCTGGAATTGCTCTGCGATGTCTGTTCCTGGCCCTTTTTAGTTGCTGATGATACACTTGTACATTTGTATCATTACTTCTTGTAAAACAAAATTTTGCAGTGAGGATTGTTGTCTATCACAACACACATACAGTTCAATTTTGTTTGACAATTGTCATGTGTGAAGAAAGATTATTGGATTTCATTTATACATGCAGATGTATGGAAATCTATTTGTATAGAACAAGTCTACTGAGATCCATAATCTATTTGAAAGTGCAATACCAGGTAAGAATATGTTGTGAATGGAGGCAGAATTCAGCAGATAACAAATTAAGAAATGCATTTTCTTTGGCATGGCTTTCTTTCCTGGCTCGACAATCTCTGTTCACTGTAGAACTGAGTCGGCTGCTGGAAGCTTCAGTCGGTGTTGGCTGAGCATGTCTAGTTCTGCAAAATATTGGTTGCTTGAGGCTGCAGGGCAGCCTCTCAACAGATGATTAATTTTCACAGGCTGGAGACAGTTAATTACCAAAGCTCAAGTACGCAAAGCACAAGGGGGAAGCACTTCCCAAATGGCACAGAGAGAACAAGTACAAGACCAGCCACCTGAGGCAGACTAGTGTGTCTTTGTGGCAGAAGAGACTTAGCGTAAAACCTGGGAGCAATTTAGCTGCTTGTCCTTTTGGACAGGAAGGACACATTAGTCATGAAAATCCAGAACCACATATAAATTGAAAATAACAGAGATTGAAGTGAAAAGCTCTATGAACTTCTGAGCCGAGAAGAAAATATTCTCTAATCTAACGTTGCGTTACAATTTAAATATTTACCTGGATGCTTGGAATGTTCAAATCCTTGTAAACCTACAGCCCATTCCAGATATTTTCAATTTTATATTTTAAGCATGTTGATACACTAGATTTGTATAGTATGTTATGATCTGATGTGATGTATAGAAACTACAACTCTTAAGTGGGGATGTGAATGGTTGGAAGGTTAAATTAAATGAGTCATTCATTAGACATTGGGGCAACTAGAGGTACATGGGAACCGGTTGATATTCTGTGCAGTCAACAATGGGATGTAGAAAAGAAAGGGTAAGCAACATAGTGGTAAAGTTATAGGGCTAGCAATTCCAATGGCCGAACTGATGAGGCAGAGATTGAAATTCAAGTTTAGTTTAGTTCCATGCAAATTGGAGAAACAGCACTTCATATTTTGCTTGGGCAGCTTACAACCCAGTGGCATGAATATTGACCACTCTAACTTCAAGTAACCCTTGCATTCCCTCTCTCTTCGTTCCTCACCCACCCTCGTCCTCTTGCTAATCTCACCATTTGTATTCCATCGTTATCACTTCGTCCCCAGCCAACAATGGACCATGGTGGGCTCCACCATTCCTAAGTCATCGATGCAGGTTCTGCTTTGTTCTGTACCTTCACATACCTCTGGTGTCCCCTTCCCTGACTCTCAGGCTGATGAAGGGTCTCGACCCAATTTCCTTTCTCCAGAGATACTGCCTGACCTGCTGAGTTACTCCAGCACTTTGTGTTTATCTTTAGTTCAGTTTAGTTTAGATTATTGCCATGTGCACTGAGGTACAGTGAAAAGCGTTTATCATAAAAAGTTTTGTCAAAGTCCAACCTTGTCTGCTGTGGAATTTGAATTGATCTTGAATTGAATTTGAAATTCTCTGGAATAAATAAAATAACATCAGTTTGATGATGAGAAACTATCAGATTGCCAAAAAGAGCTATTCCTAGTCATTGATAAAAGGCAATCTGCTCTCCTTGGTTTACCTACATTTGTGATTCCTCGAGTATAGTGATCGTAGAGGTGACTGAGCAAGTTCAAGCTTAATTTAGCTGATTAGGTATGGGTAGTGAATGAGAATTTTATAAATGGGGTTAGGTGAGGGAATCCAGAATTGGATACAACAGGGCGGCACGCGCCAACAGGCCAGCACATAAGGGCGGTACGGTGGCGCAGCGGTAGAGTTGTTGCCTTACAGCGCTTGCAGTGCCGGAGACCCGGGTTCGATCCTGACTATGGGTGCTGTCTGTAAGGAGTTTGTACGATCAGAATGGGGTACTGATTGTGCATGATCAGCCATGATCACGGTGAATGGCAGTGCTGGCTCGAAGGGTCAAATGGCCTACTCCTGCACCTATTGTCTATTGTTCTCCCTGTGACTGCGTGGGTTTTCACCGAGATCTTCGTTTTCCTCTCACACTCCAAAGACGTACAGGTATGAAGGTAAATTGGCTAGGTAAATGTAAAAATTGTCCCTAGTGTGTGTAGGATTTATTTTTTCATTTAATAATTTATTTGAAAAAGGGACAATGTACATTAATTGACATTGAAACAAATGTAAATGTACTCGAGTTAGCCGAGAGGCTAGTTTTCATGGACAGTCCCTTAGCCTGATGTTGTTAGGCATCCTAACAATGAAAAGAAATAAAATACAATATGTACAATAGTTAAAAACATTGTACATTACATAGGATAGTGTTAATATGCGGGGACTGCTGGTCGGCGCAGACTCGGTGGGCCGAGGGGCCTTGTTTCTGCACTGTATCTCTAAACTAAACTAAACAGGTTTTAGGTTTTGGGTTTAGATTTACATTATTATCACATGTACCGAGGCACAGTGAAAAGCTTTGTTTTGCATGCTATCCAATTAGATAAGATAATACCATACATAAATACAATCAAGTCCAAACGAAAGTACAATGGGTAGAGAAAATGGGAAAACAAAAAGATGCAGACTATAGTTCTCAACATTGCAACACCATCAGTTCCAGAGACAAAGTCCAATGCCCACAATTGTGTGGAGGTGAATTGGACAGTACCTGGTTTTATGGAAGGACCGTTCAGATGACTGATAACAGAGGGGAAGAAGCTGTTCTTAAATCCTTTATTCTTTAACTGACAGCTCCAATTACCTGAAGGTGAAGGGTTAATGGTTTGGAGGAGCCAGGGTTATGAATAGGGAGTAGCTTGTAGTTCTGGGGAAGCAAAGGTTTTGTGGGAATGGTGCTTCCAGAAGGAATTTAGTCACATGGTGTAAGGTACCAACTGTGTCTTTGGGGAGGTGCATACCCTGCTCCTGTACTGGAGCAGAAGCACAGAACAATTGATAAAGGGTTGCATCTTAGGAGATATATTGTGCAAATATCTAAAGGATGGAGAAATACTCAACTTGATCCTTATCCTGATGGTTGCCTTTGCTGATGGCTGCAGTGGTGGCTACCTTTTGGGTGCACAGGCACCAAATGGCACTGCCTACTGATAATCTGTCCCTGACGTTATGAAAGTTGGCTCTCATTATGTTGCCATAGACAGTGCAATATCACCTGACTCTTGCAGAAAGATTTGTGCAAAAGAACACCTTAGCTCACAAGTGAATCTGGCAGTTGTCTCCATGGAACACTCTTGGTGTTGAGTGAAAGGTGATGGCATTAACTTAATGGGATGATTAGCCTTTTCCTCTACTCTTCTAGCTTTCTTCCACACTCCCCCCCCCCCCCTCCCTACCCCACCCCCCACAATCAGCTGGAAAAGGGTCCTGAACCAAACACCTGTGCATGTTCTCCAGATATGCTGCTTGACCCACCGGGTTACTCCAGCACTTTGTGTCTTTTTTTGTAAACCAGCATCTGCAGTTCCTTGTCTCTACAATTCCCTGATGGAGTTCTGATGTAGACGCCTTCGTGGCAGAGGCAAATCTTCGCAGATTCACCATTTTGCTGGGGAATCTGTTCATTTTTTTTGCTAGATTAGAACTCAAAGGAATATTATCATATCATATCATCATATCATATATATACAGCCGGAAACAGGCCTTTTCGGCCCTCCAAGTCCGTGCCGCCCAGCGATCCCCGTACATTAACACTATCCTACACCCACTAGGGACAATTTTTTTACATTTACCCAGCCAATTAACCTACATACCTGTACGTCTTTGGAGTGTGGGAGGAAACCGAAGATCTCGGAGAAAACCCACGCAGGTCACGGGGAGAAAGTACAAACTCCTTACAGTGCAGCACCCGTAGTCAGGATCGAACCTGAGTCTCCGGCGCTGCATTCGCTGTAAAGCAGCAACTCTACCGCTGCGCTACCATGCCGAATGGAAAAAAAGAAGGATTAAGTTGTCATTTTACCCTTTTAATTAATTCAGTAGATTTAAACGTATTTACTTGTTTTAAGTGTCTTTAAATGCTTTAAAATATTTTTAATGTGTGGTATTTTTTATTCTTTATTGTTTTTGAATGTTTACCCATTAGAGACATTCATTCCAAGGCTGGAGTGCAAAGGTCTGCAGTTTCAGGTTTCTCTATTTCATTATTGAAATTTGAGAATCAGGATCATATTTTTTGCAAAATAATTATACTTGTACGAGGATTTATGTGAATTTCAAATGAATTCCATTTCTCAAAAAGTGACATTATCTTGGGTAATGATGCAAAGCATATTTAATAAATAAGAGTAATTAAAATATAACTAATTGCATGTAGTGTGAAGTATGGTATGTTAACAGCTTGCGGTGTTGCAAGAGGTAATGTTGATATAAAATAATGTAATTAATTACCCTGTTTAGGAATTTAGCACCCAATGACAATAAACTACTTTTACGAATCCTGAGACATGCTGAACAGCACCAGATGGTGTGCACACAGAACTGAGGATGGTTACAATGAATGTTTCCCGCAAAGACATTTATTAATGTGTGTTTATTGTAAAGTCAAAATGGATGAAAATACTGCTTTCATGATTTAGAGATTGGTACGGGCAAAAGGATTTGGCTGCCTGTCTTCTAATGAAATAGGTTCATAAGTTTAGAAGTTCTCGGAGCAGAATGAGGCCATTTGGCTCATCAAGTCTATCACGCCATTCCGTCGAGGCTGATGTAACTTTCGCTCTCAACCCCATTCTCCTGCCTTCTCCCCATAACACCTGACACCCTCACCAACCAAGAATCTGTCAATATGCCCCTTAAAAATACCCAATGACAGCCTCCACAGCCGTCGGTGGCAATGTATTCCACAGATTTACCACCTCGTGGGTAAAGAAATTCCTCCTCATTCTCCTTTCAAAAAGTATGTCCTTTTATTCTGAGGCTAAGGCCACATGGTTAAATCAGAGGGTGCAAAAACCTCACCCATTGATTGTCCTAATGGTTTTCGCTCATCTCCTTTAAACTTTACCCTTCTCACTTTAAAATTATGCTCTCCAGTATTTGATTTTTCCATAATGGAAAAAAGGTTCTCATAATTTTATATACTTCCATCAGGTCTCCCTGCAACCTTCCAGAGAAAACAATCTAAGTCTGTCCAACCTCTGCCTGCAGCTTCACACACCTTCAAATATCCCTTAATCCAGGCAACATTATGGTAAACCTCCTCTTCACCCTTTCCAAAGCCTTGACAACCTTCCAGTAATGGGCGACCAGAACTGCATGCAATATTCCAAATTTCGAATCAGCATTTTAAGTGTTTTGCTCAAGATTCCAACATATGCAGTTCCTTGTGTTCCTTGTGTGGGCGGCACGGTGGCGCAGCGGTAGAGTTTCTGCCTTACAGCGAATGCAGCACCTGAGACTCGGGTTCGATCCTGACTACGGGCGCCGGTCTGTACGGAGTTTGTACGCTCTCCCCGTGACCTGTGTGGGTTTTCTCCGAGATCTTCGGTTTCCTCCCACACTCCAAAGACTTAAAGGTATGTAGGTTAATTGACTGGGTAAAATGTAAAAATTGTCCCTAGTGTGTGTAGGATAGTGTTAATGTGCGGGGATCGCTGGGCGGCATGTACTCGGTGGGCCGAAGGGCCTGTTTCCATGCTGTATCTCTAAATCTAAATCTAAAAAAGACTTCATTCAAGCTACTTTTAAAATGTAGTTTCGAAACCCCTTTCAAATAGGGTCATGCCAAGCTGAGAGGTCATATATAAATTATATCCAGCTTCTTGGCCCAGCAATGTCCATGTTAAGTCGAGAGCAAACAGTCATCAAGGGCTGGATTGTGCTTCTGTTTATGCTGCTGGTTTCTGCAAACCTACTTGCCAGTTGATAGCCTTTCATATTTTTATTCCATCAGAATTGGCTATTCTCTTTCTTGTAATTAACAAATAGAAATACAATTAACCCCAAAAGAGAGTGAGTTTTGAGCATTCACTGTTTCATAATGTCCTATCCAGCCCTAAATATACAAATGCAAATTTTACAACAACCAAGTGCCAAGAGGCCACAGAGAATTGTGTTCAGTACTGAACAAGAGGTGTGTAGGCAGGGGGATGTTGGGAGAGCATTTCCTAAGCATGATAATGTTATTTTGTATTGTAACTTAGAGTATACTCTATGGGGCATCTTGGTCGGCAAGGATGAATTGGGGTGGAGAGCCTATTTCCGTACTGTATGACTCTATGAGTATACTCGGCTTTCTAATTTAATGCGTTAGAAATAAACAATGATTTATTTTCCTTGTTTACTGATTTCTTAATTAGTTTTGCCAGTCATTTGCAGTCATTTGCGTATTTGTACGTTCTAAGAAGAAAGCAGAAAAGTGACTAAACAGATGTACAAATATGACCTGATTGAAGGGAAACTGTTTTGACTTGCAGCAAAACATCAAGATTCCAGCATCTGCAGTCTCTTGTGTCTCCTCTCTGATTTGTTGCATTTGCATTTACAGTAAATTGTTTAATAGTCTTAATTGATTTTTTTGATGAGATGACTAACATAGTGGTTTGGGAGCACATGGTATTGGAGGCTTAGTTTAGTTGAGTTTTGTTTAGATTAGAGATGCAGCACAAAAACAGGCCCTTCGACCCACCGAGCCCACGCCCACCAGCGATTCCCGTATACTAGCACTATCCTATACACCAGGGACAATTTTACAATTTTTACCAAAGCCAATTAACCTACGAACCTGTACATCTTTTGAGTGTGGGTGGAAACCGGAGCACCCAGGGGATACACACGCGGTCACAGGAAGAACATACAAAGTCCGTACAGACAGCATCCATAATCAGGATTGAACCCAGGTCTCTGGTGCTGTAAGGCAATCCATTCAATTCTAGAATGTATACCTCAAATAGAGTTATACAACCAAAAATTAATACTAATTTCTGTTAGATTCGCCCAGAGTTATCTCTGAAAACTCCTTTGTCGAGTTATTGAGTCACAATTATACAGAATTAATGCAGGATCTTTCGCCCACCATGTCCGGATCGGTACCAATCACAATTAGTATGAATTAACATCTGGTGTTTTCATTCAGAGGGCCTTTTGAATATGGAACATCTGCCTGAGGGGGTGGTGGAGGCAGAGACTCTCACAGCATTAAAGAAATGTCTCGATAAGTACTTGATCCATCAAAGCCTAGAAGGCTACAGGCTAAATGATGGAAAATGGGATTAGATATCTGAACTTGGTTGCAAAAGAGTTTGCATTTGTTCTGTATAACTCTGATTTCATAACTCTAAAGCAACTGATGGGGGTAATAATGTCTGGTGGTGAAGTCTAGTACAAATGGAATAAAACTGGAGCTCAGTTATTCAGTGGTTTTGTCGGAAAGCACAATTTCACACAAAGTAGTATGAATCACCAATTGCCTTCCACAAAACACCGAGACTAAGTCAAATGAAAATACAATACCTGAGATTTCTATCAAGATTATGGAAGTTGTAGAACTAGATGGAGTTAACAATAAATCTCAGCCAAGTTCTAGGTGAGGGACAAAGGTTCTGAGAGGCCTATTTCAGTCCTTGTGATCCCAAAGAAAGTATCATCTACTTATTCTTCTTACCAAAATTCAATCATGTCAAGTGTAATAATAAAATATCATTCATTCATTCATACACACATATTTATATTGACATTCATTTTATCAATAACATGTTCACTCAGCAAGTTTAATAACATGTCTTATTTTGTTTGGAAATTCAGAAATAATGCATATGTTGTACAGTAGTTTCAACACAAATCCTTATGGAGCATCACCTCCTGTCTTTTCATTCCTCTTTCTGCTTTCTCTTTTTATGACCAGGTTGCTATTCATTCTCTCAACTTCAATTGTTCACAGTACCTTGAATATTATGATGAAGATAGACAAGAAAATGCTCGAGTAACTCAGTGGAACAGGCAGCTTCTCTGGACAGAAGGAATGGGTCAATGATGACGATGAGATGATGATGATGAATGGAAGTGAACACATCACAGTTCTCTCACCTCTCACTCTGAAGAAGGGTCTCAATCCAAAACGTTACCCATTCCTTCTATCCAGAGATGCTGCCTGTCCTGCTGAGTTCCTCCAGCATTTTGTGTCTCTCTTCTGAGTAAACCAGTTCCTTCCCACTAACATCACAGTTGTTGTTCTGAGCTTTCATTCACCTAATGTTCAGGTGTTTTTGTTCAGCTCATCAAATAATTGAAAGATACAGCATGGAAACAGGCCCTTGTTTGCCCATCGAGTCCACGCCAACCATTGGTCACTTGTTCGCACTGATTTTATGTTATCCCACTTTCTCATCCACTCCCTACACTCTAGGTGCAATTTCCTGAGGCCAGTTAATCTACAAACCCGCACTCTTTGACACATGGGAGGAAATCGGAGCACCTGGAAGAAGCCCACGCGGTCATTGGGAAAATGTGCAAACTCCACACAGACTCTACCCAAGGTCAGGATCGAACCCTACCAGCTGTGCCACTGAGCAATTGGTCACAATTGGCTATGAGAGTCCCTGATGGATGGTGCCAGGTACACTGGGAAGTTGCATGAATCCTTATATCACTTTTTTTGGGCACCAAAACCCCAATGAGTGGATATCAGAATACATGGCCTTCCCTTCCTTACTTGGTCTCAGACCAGCTCAAAAAAATTGTAATCTGGTTTATTTGATAATTTGAAAAATATTAATTCACTCAGTAGCTTGTATGAATTCTAATAAAAAGCTAATATTTCATATGGTAAACTGGTTATTAGAGGACTGTTCAGAGTGCCAACATTTGGCCTCATTTACCAGGTGTTTACTGGGTGCTAAAACAAGATGGTTCCTTAAAGAGTTGAGGTAAAACATTAAAGATTTGCCTGGTGCCTTTGAATAAACATTCTAGTGAAAGCCCTCATCATACAGCTGCCTGTTGCTTCTCTTGCTTATGTTCACCATTATTTTCTTTTATTGATTGATTGAAAGGTACAGCATGGAAACGGGCCTTTCGGCCCCCGAAGTCTAGGCCCACCATCGTTTATCCGTTCACATTAGCTCTATTTTATCGCACTTTTGCATCCATCCCCGACACAGCAGGGGGAATTTTACAGAGGCCAATTAATCTACAAACATTTTTTAACCTACAAATGACCCTATCAACATGAATCTTCAAAAATTGCATTTCTGAATTTTCCAATTCAATCTTTAAAAAAAAACATTTTTATAGGAACACTCCTTCAAACACACTTCTTTTTGGGAGGGCAAAATCCCTAAAATTTATCCAAGAAATGTTCAGTAATGGTGGGACCAGATCAAGTTCTCTTTTGAATTGACGAGTGGGTTGATTGAATTAGTTTCATCATCTGTATCTTCACTATAATTCTTGCAAAAGCTGTGGATTTAGTACATGGTGGGATTGTTACCTGCAAAAGAATCGATGATCTGCTGTAAAAACCAAAATACTTTTAATGCTAAGACTTCCTGCACATTTTAAAAATGATTATTGCCCCAGATCAGATACCTTGTTATTCATAATTCGCAATAATTCTTTGCCACTGTTTAAATCCTTGGAGACTTCATTATTTGTTTCATTAATAGCCGCCCATTTACATTCCAGCCATGTTTGCAATTTGCTGAAGTCCCTGTCTGCTCGTAGTCATTCATTCCAAATGTACATATTTCCTACAGCCCTACAGAGAATAATATATGTTCAAATGCTCACCCATCCACAATTCTTTTTCCTTTGTACGGAAAATATTAGTGCATGCTAAAGTGAGGTTTGTCAATACTGGGGATTGGAACATTTTCTTTATATTGCAGCCACTGTCACCAATTAACATTTCGATGTCTGGCATTTTGTTTGCCACATCAACAATTTTTGTGACTTGCTTGACAATTTAGAGCAATTAGAGGATTCAAGCCCTGTGTGGATTGAAGCAAGAATGCACTAAATGGCCCTGAAATTCCAAGGCTGTGGAAGGGTATAAGCTGAGTGAATTTCAACTTGGGACAGAATCTCGATCTTCCTGCTTTCATGCTATTTCTGCAACATTGACAACCATCATCAAGAAGGTTAATAGAAATCCGTCTCCTCTTCTCCCTTCCCCTTCCCCTCCCTAAGGATTCCAGACTTTACAGTTAACTCCAGGAGTGACATGCAGTGCACAATCTCATTGATTCCAAAGTTTCCTGAAATGGCCTTATTACTCCGATCTGTGAACTTTATTTATTAGTAAGTGCTCTAATCTGGAGCATAAACACACTGTAGGAGAAACGCCAGAGTCTTACATCGTCCACAGCTTCAACATCATCTCTGGTGGCATTTGTGGTATTAATTAATGTTACTTATGCCATTAATTGCCATAATAATGCCAATTATCAGGCTGACATCAATTGTCAACCTGATAATTGACCATTCAGGTTGAGACTCTGCATCGATTCTGATCCTGGGACCTGGCAGAAATGCAGAGTATCCTTCTGCCTCCACAGATGCTGCCTGAGCTGCTGAGTTCCATCGGAATTTTGTTTCTTTTCCCTGCTCCTTGTACACCTCTTGCCTGCTACCTCTGACAATATAAATGATCCCAGCTTCACATTTTAGGACAAGGTTGATAGTTTGGTCCGTGAAAGGACAGACATCTGACTCTACCAAATTCCCAGAGGCAAACCTGGAACCCACCATTTCCTGGACTACTTCCCCACAAAATAAAAATTATGCCAGCAGTCAAAACGAGAAACTGCCAATCTATCAGACCAGGCAAGATTTGAACATAAATCATAAGGCAACATTTGTTGGGAGGAGAGATGGGTTGGAATGGGCATTGAAGGTAAAATCTGGCCCACTTTGTTATCCCCACAATAAATGCTGTGTTTATTTTTCTGACGTTATTTCAATAAAGCACTTTACATTTTTACATGGATCTCGATGACTGAGTTCAGTTTTATGTGGGCCAAGCATGCCTCACTATCATATCAGCCTCCACTACCACTCCTGGCAGCATGTTTTAAGCACCCACCATTCTTCGTGTAAAATGACCCCACACATTTCCTTTTAAACTTTTCCCCTCTCATTTTAAAGCTATGCTTTATATTTTTCCCTTCCCTTTATATTTTAAAACAATACAAACATGGCTGACTTTTCACTTACTTCATCACCATTGTCCTGCACTAACCCCATATCCTTTGATTTCCTAGTTATATTTAATTGTTTTACATCCGTGCCAGTGAATTTTAACATTTTATTTAAATATTTTAAAATCATTAAATATTTTAATTTTTACATAGTTTGAATGATTTTGCATTTTTATAGCTGTCTTTCACAAGGTTTTAATATCAGTGATGGACACAAAATGCTGCAGTAACTCAGTGGGGCAGGCAGCATCTCTGGATAGAAGGAATAGGTGATGTTTCAGGTCGATACCCTTCTCTGAATGTCACCCATTCCTTCTCTCCAGAGATGCTGCCTATCCCGCTGGGTTACTCCAGTATTTTGTGTCTATCTTCAGTGTAAACCAGCATCTGCAGTCCCTTCCCACACGTTTTAATATCAGTGACAGCTTTGACAGTTGCCAGGGTTCAGGGTCAAGACCGCCCGGGGGGGGAGGGGCATGTGTTGTGCTTGGAGAGGCCTTCGGCTGTGGTGGGTCCTGCTGATCAATGTGAAGCAGCTTCCCTATAGAGAACTGCATCAGGGCCCCCTGTGAATGAACACAATGGACAGGAGTCTGATGAGCTTAGTGGTCAGCTGCTTGGACATAACTGCTCCTAACACAACACAGCAACCCTTCAACCTAAACCATAGAATAAATTAATCAAACAAGTTTGATCGAGTGATATGCCTCCGAACATATCTCTTACTTGTTACATTTTTTTCTTGATCTTGAACATATGGGCGTAAACGAGCTTGATAACCTGAATATTTTCTGAGCTTGCAATTAGTGTTTATGAATGCAAATGCTTGACATTCACATTTTCTTTTGAACCAGCGCTTTTGCTATTCATTTATCTACTGGCACACATGACTTTCAAATTGACATTTTTGCAGAGAAAGCATTAACACTGCGTGACTCATAAGGTTTTGAACCATTTATATTGTTTTCCATAATCCCTTAAGAATATTCTGTGAATGTAACAACATGTAACCACATGCTCCCTTAAGATTTTGTCACCTGTGGTGTGCAGAGTTCCACCTATTTTCACGTTGTAGGTCATCCCTTCATTACTGTAATCTGGTTTCTTTATAGTCAAGAATTTTAGTTTTCCTTGGGGATGCCAATTAAGGACACTTATGAATTTTAAAAATAATCATTAACATCAGAAGCTTGACAGAACCAGGTATATGAGCTTGACTACACTGCATTATTTATCACAAACTTGTGTTCTGAATCTTACAAAGTGAAGTTTGGGCAGAAGTAATGGCAGCATTGCATCTCTCCCAACGAGCTCAATGCATTCTATTTTGGTTTTGAACAGAAGGTCGGTGGGAGGATGTCACCCTCCAATGACGGCCTCCGGCACCTGTACCCATGGCCACCTTTGCAGGAGTCCGATCATCCTTCCTGAGAGTGAACCTGCGGAATCTGACTGGCCCGGATGGAGTCCCTGGCCGCGTTCTCACAACCTGTGCAGATCAGCTGATAGCAATATTCATGGATATTTCTAACCTCTCCTTACTACCTTGAGGTTCCCACCAGATTTAAGATTACTGTCATCCCTTGGCCAAAGTAAGGCAAGGCAGTGTGCATTAATGACTACCACCCATTGCTTCTGACATCCACCATCATGAAATGGCTTGAGAACCAGGTCATGGTGCACATCAACTCCAGCCTTCCAAACAGCCTGCTTCCTCTGCAATTGGCCTACATCTACAACAGATCCACAGCACGTGTCATCGTTCTGGTCCTAGTCTCATCCCTGGAACATCTGAATGGCCCACTTCATACTCCTGTTTATTGATTATAGCTCCTCCATCAATACCATATTTTCAACCAAACTCATTTCCAAATTCCTGGGCACAGGACTCAGCACCCCCCTCTGTAATTGGATCTTTGATGCCTTGACCCATGGACAGCAATGAGTGAAGATCTTTGACAATCATTTTCAACACTGGTACCTACAAGGCTGTGTTCTCAACATCTTGCTATGTTCCATATACATTCATGACTGTGCAGCCAAATTCTGTTCTAACTACATATACAAGTTCATAGCTGACACCATCATAGCAATGAAGAGACAGAGTACAGGAAGGAGATAGAGATCTTAATAGGATTGTATCAAGACCATAACGTCTCCTTCAAGATAGGCAAAAAATGCTGGAGTAACTCAACGAGTTAAACAGCGTCTCTGGAGAAAAATATTAGATTGTAGTGGCCTGTACGTGGCCAGAAATAGGCTAGACGCCAGGCAGGTTTTGAAAGTTCTTTAATGAAGGTTGTGAGCATCCACTCACAATGAGTTCCACCGAAGGGATGAAACACTCCCCCAAAACCCCTGAGTAGAAACCCTGTAGCCTGTGGGCAGTCCCTCGTCCCTGTCCGTCAAGTGCCGAGGGGACTGACCCTAGGAGTGGCCTAATACCCAGGGACCGCCACAAGATGACGTTTTGGGTCAAGACCCTGCTTCACACTCTTCAGAGTTACTCCTGCATTTTGTGTCTATCTTCGGTGTAAACCAGCATCTGCAGTTCCTTCCTGCACATCTCCTTCAATGTCAGCAAAACAAAGGAAGTGGTCTTCGACTTCAGGAAGTGGGATGGAGAACACATCCCAGTCTGTATCAATGGTGCTGAAAGTGGTTGAGATGGTTGAGAGCTTCAAGTTTTTAGGTGTAAATATCACCAACAATTTGTCCTGGTCCAACCACATTGACGCTACAATTAAGAAAGCACACAATCACCTCTACATTCTCAGAAAACTAAGAAAGTTTGACATGTCTCTAATAACTCTTGACAATTTCTGCACAAGTACAGGAATGCTTGTGCAGAAAGCATCACAACTTGGTTCGGCAAAGACTACACAAAATTGCAGAGTTGTGAAGTCAGCCCAGTCCATCATACAACCATCCTGCTAATCCCTTTCTCACCCTCTCCCCCCATCAACTCAGTCTACATTTCACACTGCCTCGGAAAAACAGCCAATGTAATGAAGGAGCATTTACACCCTAGTCATTCCCTCCTCTCCCCTCTACCATTGGAGCAGAAGATATAAAAGCTTGAAAGCACTTACCGCCAATTCAAGAAAAGGTTCTTCTAAGTTATCAGAAGCTTGAGTGGACCTTTCACATGATCAGGATGAATTCTCGATCTTCCAATCTACCTTGCCATGCTCTTTGTGTTTTCTTTTATTTGCAGCTGTAACGCTATATTCTGCACTGTTTATTTTCCCTTTTGCACTACCCGGTGTACTTGTGTATGGGATGATTTGCCTTCAAGGCGGGTAAAACAAAATGTTTCACTGTATCTCAGTGCACGTGACAATAAACCAGGACCAATGAATAAGGAATTATTGACGTTGCTTAATTCTTGGAGGTATCATTTGTTTTAATTGCTTGAACGTGAATATAATGTTCAGCTCTCTACGAAATGCCAGCAAACACTGCTCTCCTTTTTGATCATCTCAGAAACTTTGCATAATTTATTGTGAACAGCTGCTATGATGTTCCCGGAAACCCTTTCACTTGATGAAGAACCCGTTCATGGCTTAGTGGCAGATTTGGTTATTTCTGGCAATTTTTCTTATGCACTTGATGCAACAGTATTTATTTATAAACCGTACAATAAGGGAGCAACTGTGCAGTTATAAAAGGTCACCATTTGGATAAATTTACTGGCTGGATGCTAAATTCTACTGACCCCTTCAAAAGTTTTTAACAGCACTAACAGTGGCTATGGAATTGGCCAAAAGTGCCTTTTTGATAAGAGAAATCAATTATTTCTGCTGCAAAATCAAGTAGGCTCAACAAGGTAGGTTTGAGCTCTGCTAACAGCTTTTCACAGTGACAGAGTCATCAGGCATAAGCACACATTCCTATGCTTTCATTTGTGCACTATTCACAAATCTCAGATGGAATATTTTGTTCGGTAGATGAGCAGTGGGGGGAGTTGATAGAGGCATGACTATGTTCTGGCCACCTCCACCATAGGCGCTGGTGGTGAGACCAACTTCCGATACGGTATGATACGATACGATAAAACTTTATTCATCCCTGGAGGGAAATTGGTCTGCCGACAGTCACAACACACAAGGCACACAAAAACTTGACATTAAAAGTGAAAACAAAAAGAATAAAACAAGTGACTGTTGCCTGGCTGCCGTGTGCACAGCGCCTTCACCCGAACAAATGAACGAACGAACAAACAAACACAGACTTATCCCTTGGGCAGAGGATTCTAAACCAGAGCCCCCCCCCCCCTTCCCCCCAGGCCGCGTCCCCATTGTCTTCCCCTCCCCTCCTCATGCTCATCGACTGTGAGGCCCCACCACCACCGAGGCTCCCATTGCCACCAAGGCCCACGTTGCCACCAAGTCTGCTGCTGCCGCCGCCAAGGCTCCCATCGCCGCCACCTCAGAGGCTCCTTCGGCCCAGAAGGCCTCGCCACCCGGCTTCAATGCAGTCCCCCGGAAGGCCTGTGGGGTGAGTTGGGAATACCACGGCACGTCCCGGTCTTCAGTTGTTGTTCTGCTCGTTGGCGACGCGGTTGTTCAGCGGGTGGATTGGGCTTGCGCTGTACCACGGGACACTCGCGCGATGGAATGAGAATAAATTTGCAGCTGTTACATAAATCATAGAAATTCAGTCATGATTTGATTACAAATGAAATAGATTTGATTACAAATGAAAAACAAAGTTCAGTATCTTGACCACGCAGCTGAGCTGCAAAGTGACATATCTACTGAAAAATAGGCATCATGGAGAGAAAGAAAGTACTTAGCTGGGTCGAATAAGAGCAAGTCATTTTAAAATCAAATCCTGATTTGTTCAGCAGGCACTGATAATTTATGTTTGGAGGTGCCTCAGGCAGATTGAGAATCCCCATGTCCACCTTAATCCATTTGTGAATTAATCTTTTCCTGCATCCAATTTATTGTGAGCCTGTTGTGATCAACTTAAAAATGTTAAGGATAACCAAACAATTTTCTTGAAAGAAAAAAAAATAAGATCAGGCATCACGAAGCTGTATTTCGTTCAATGACAGGGTTTGAAGTCTTAACACTGCTGCCTCATATAGTGCCTTTAGGTGACATGAAACTAAGCATCAAATAAAGACAGGGGACCCAAGGGACTGCAGATGCTGGAGTCTCGAGCAACAAACAATCTGCTGGAGGATCTCAGCAGGTCTAACAGCATCTGTGGGTGGAAAGGAATGGATATAAAATTATTTTCTACATGCATTTTTGAAAAGTTATTTTTTTAATTTTATGACCGTACCCTTCAAAATTTTTCCTGCCTAGCGTTTTTTGTCCCCCTCCTGATGCTTTTGCCTCCGTGCCGGGGTTTGGTTCAAGGAGATTGGTCACTCTCAAGTCAAGTCAAGGTTATTACTACATGCACAAGTGAGGTAGAGGTAGAGGTTCCATTCCAATTATTCTCTGGGTGAAAAATACATCTCCTTTGTATCCCGTGTTGAATCTCATGTTTCATGAACGTCTGTCTTCTAGTTATAGACACCTCTACTCTGGGGAACTGACCCTGCTGAGGTTCAGGTTTAGGTTTAGGTTTAGTTAATTCCACATTCACAATGAGAAGGACAGGCCGCCACAATGAATGACCAGAGTAATCCTTACCCATGTAGATCAACATCTTGGCACCTCCAAGGAGTTCATTCGTGCATCTGATCCCGTTCCTGCATTGTGGCACAGTGCCCACACATGCATTGGGTAAGATACGCCCATCTGGGAGAATAAACTAAGATAATTGTGCAGGGCATCAGAGCACAGGAGGAGTAGTAAGTAAATAATTAAAAAACAGTTTCCTTGTTATGAAGAGAGAGGATGGGTTCAACCAATGGTTCAAGGGTGCTTTATTGTCATGTGCAAATGGACAGTGAAATTCTTTCCTTACAAACAGTCCAGTAGAGTTTTGCCATACATAAGCACAGTCCCCCAATTAGCAAGGTGTACAGAAATAGTCCACTGAACCTGCATGCAAGAGGCGCCATGTTTTGGCGCCATTTCCAAAGTCTAGTTTTCCAGCGGTGCCCGGACCAGGCATGCCCTAAGCTGCTGCGGGCCTTGTGCCAGAGCTTCATTGGACGTCTGGATCGACCTGCGAACTAACATCTCTCTTCTCGCCTGTCCACCTTTGTTCCCGGGCGGCACCACCTTTAGCTGGCCAGGAAGGCGCGGTAGGCCACACTTTGGTCTCTCTCCTACCGGCCTCGCCCGTCGCGTCCATCATCGTCATCGCTGGCTCCATCCTCCCGGTCTCTGGTCTTCGGGGGAAGAGCAGTGCCTGCTCGGCAGCTTCCCCTCAACCAACCGTGGCTCGCTGGGAGCTTCTGCTGCACGGGTGAGACTGAGCTTGTGGAGGACATAGAGCTCAGTTACCCAGCCTCTTCATGCAGCAGGAACCGTGACCTACAAAACACAGCGGGATGAAAGATAGTGTCTGAAGAGAATGCACTTATTCACAAAATCAAAACAAATGAAACCATTTAACATGGCCAGTATGGACTAGCAAAGGAACAGTAACCAGCAGGCATGGTAGAGATCTGGGAAGGAAGCATTTAATGTGGCAGATTCAGTATTCAAGGTTAGGATGTAAATAAATAATCAAACACAATAATATGTGACTGACTGCAGAAGCACATTTACGCTAGTCGTTCTATTGATTTTCACTGTTGAGAGTCACAAAGTGAAGGAGACAGCAGAGCAAGTATTAAGACAGCCTACAGTTAAATGCAATAAATAAATATACCCTTGTTATTTTAGCCATTGTATCTCATCTATTGATTGGTGCCCCAAAGAATAACCATCCATTTCTATAAAGCCAGACATGTTGAGAGAGCAGTGTAACTAAAATTTCCATCAAGTAAAGCGTGATGGTTGTGTTACAAATTCCCACAGTGCAGCCATCTCCAATTCAATTCAAAATGCTGTCTGTGAAAAATTGAAACCATCTGACCAAAGTAGGAAGGTAACAAATTATTTAGATTGCATTGATGTTTAGTACTCAGCATGTGATCATGGCTCTCTGCTCTGCGTTTGATACGAGGTGTTTAATACGAGGGCTGAGTAATTTCTTGAGAACCTGCCCTATCATGGGTTGTTAGCTTATGCAAAATGTCGGCTGGTGTTTAACACTAGCATCATTCTCATCTGCTAGTGATGCTGAACTCAGCAGTGATGCTCTGACAGTTGTTTAAATTCCGTTTAACTGATAATGGTACACATTTTGCAGACGCTTGGAATGCTGATTTAGAATTAGCATCTGCAGCAGGTTCTGCATCTTGCTTTTAGTTACAGCAAATATATAGGACAACCAGGCAAATTCTTGGATGTAAAAATTCAATACTGCTGAAACTGCAATTATGTGGGGTTCTTCCCAAACTAGATCCTGTGGCATTCACTAAATAAATCTATGTGCATTTGTTGGAAGGAACTGCAAATGCTGTTTTATACCAAAAATAGACACAAAATGCTGGAGTAACTCAGCGGGTCAGGCAGCATCTCTGGAGCAAAGGAATAGGCGATGTTGTGGGTCGGAACCCTTCAAATCTTTCTTCAAAATTTATGTGCACGCCTGATTATAGTGATCTGAGTATTTTAGCAGCATGGATAACATGCATTTATGTCGCCAGGAAGAAGTGTAGGAGTCTGAAAATTGTAAAGTCCAAGTTCAGAAACAGCTTCTTCCCGTCAATCAACAGGGTATTGAACGCTATAAACACCAACTAAACTTTGAACTGCTTGGTTGCACTAGAGACTTTGGACTGTTGTTTTGTTTTACACCAATATTGAGTATATTTTTAATTTGAACTTTTTTTTTTGTTTTATTATGTTATCCATTGAGCACTGTGTTTACAGATCTGTTATGCTGCTGTAGGTAAGAATTTCATTGTTCTGTTTAGGTACAGCTCACCCCCTCCATGAAAGAACTGGTCAACCTGAGGAACACCTGAGGAACAGAATGGTGCCACCAAGATGCAGGACTTCTCTTTCTGAGATCTTTTTTCCCTGTGGCTCTCAAACTGGACAAATCCTCCTCCTTCTGTCATGGGGTAGACTGACTACCATCCCCCCCCCCCTCCCCCATCCCCACCCCTCCCCAATCTTTGCACATCCCAAATCCTGGACTTTCCACTCGTCACTTTAATTTAATGTTTCATGTATCTTGTTGTGTTTTATGACCAATTTCCCTTGTGGGATAAAGAAAGTTCTATCGTATCATATTGTATCGTAAAAATGGACAATTAAACAATCTTGACACTCTTGACTCTTGGAAGACTGATAGGACATTGGCTCTCATTGGAAAAAGCATGGTATACATGTAGGAACATCTAGAGGCAATTTTATGGATGCAGGTGAGATTGTCCCTGGAGCATTGTGTAGAATTTTGCTTTCTATACTCAAGGAAGAATTTGCTTGCATTTCAAGCAGTGCGGAGAATGTTAGTTCTGAGGATTGCCTGTGATTGTCAGTTCACAGGGAACTGAATGAATGGTAGACACTGAAAAGAGAAAATGGTTGGACAGGCTACATACAATTTAATGTTACAAGCACGAGGCATGTTAAAATGTGCCAATTGTGAATTGTAATCATAATTATGTATAAATTGTGCAGTGTATAAAATTCTAGAGGTATGTCAACAACTATGCAGTGAATGGTTGGGCTATGGGGAGTGTTGTAGAGCAGAGCGATCTAGAAGTACAGGTACAGAGTTAATTGAAAGTGGCATCACAGGTAGATTGCATGGTCATAAAGGCTTTTGGCATGTTAGCCTTCATCAGTCAGTGCATTGAGTATAGAAGTTGGGAGGTCATGTTGCAGTTGTATAAGACGTTGGTGAGGCCACATTTATAGTATTGTGTTCAGTTTTGGGCACCATGTTATAGGAAAGATGTTGTCAATCTGGAAAGGGTGCAGAGAAAATGTATGAGGATGTTGTCAGGACTCGAGGCCCTGAATTATAGGGAGAGGTTGAGCAGGTGGGACACTAATCCTTGGAGTGCAGGTGGATGAGGGGTGATCTTATAGAGGTGTGCAAAATCATGAGAGGAAGAGGTTGGGTAGATGCATAGAGTGTCTTGCCCAGAGTCTGGAATCGAGAACAGAGGACATAGGTTTAAGGAGATGGCGGAAAGATTTAATAGGAACTTTTTCACACTAAGGGTGGTGGGAGTATGGAATGAATTGCCGGAGGAGATTGTTGGGGCAGGTACTATCAGTACATTTTGATAAACAGGTACATAGATAGAACAGGTTTAGAAGGATATGGGCCAAACACAGGCAGGTGGGACTAGTGTAGATGGGACATGTTGGCCGGTGTGGCCAAGTTGGGCCGAAGGGCCTGTTTCCACACTGTAAGACTCTGACTCTATAACTATGTACCCATGTTGACCATATCATGAATGCAGTAGACAACAGTTTCAGAATATTGTGTGCTCTTGACATAGAACTTGCATGGCAAAGGTAAAGGAACTTAAGAAATGCGAAATTATTCAAGTAGAAAATTAAGCATGTTCCATAAGGATATGTGCTCTGAACATTGTCAAATTCCATGTCAATGCTAAAGAAATCTTTTCAACTAATTGTCTGCAAACTGGATAAACAGCAATTATAGATTTATTTTCCTGAAGAAAATTGGAGTGTTGATGATCCAGATGGCTGTTTTTCTACCATTCCCCAGTTCTAAGACTATTTTCATTGAAGCTAGGTTTATAATTTCAGGTTTAGTTAATTACTTGAAGTTAATTCCCCAGCTGCCATGATTGCATTTGAAAATGTCCTTCAATACTCGTCTAGGAATTCGACCACTCTGCTTTCATACTCAGAGTTCAATGGAGAAGATGGATGGAGGTCATGTAGTTACTTCGTTTATTATTGTCACGAGGTACAGTGAAACGCATTTGTTTGTGTGCTATCCAGTCAAAGAAAAGGCAATACATGATTACAATCAAGCCCTCACAGTGCACAGATAAAGGGTACAACATTTAGTGCAAGTTACAGTCTGATAAAATCTGATTAAAGATACGGCAAAGGTCTCCATTGAGGTAGAAGAGAGGTCAGGAATGCACACTAGCTCATGAGAGGACCATTCAGTTGCCTGATAGCAGCTGGGAAGAAACTATCCCTGCATCTGGAGGTATGCATTTTCAAACTTCTGTACTTCTTGCATGAGGGGAGAGGGAAGAACCGGGAGTGACCAGGGTGAAAGGGGTTCCTGATTATACTCGTACTGGGGTGTGGGTACTGCTTTGCTTCCTGAAGTCAATCATAATCTCCTTTGGCTTGCTGACATCGAGGGAGAGGTTGTTTTGACGGCACCAGGTTACTAGGTTCTCAATCTCCTTTCTGTACTCTGTCTCAACATTATTTGATATCTGGCCCACTACAGTGGTGTCGTCTGTGAACTTGTAATTGGATTGGGTTGGTATTTGGCTGCACGGTCATATGCATAAGGAGTAGAGTAAAGGGCTGAGAATACATCCCTGTGTGGCACCAGTGTTGAGGATTATTGTAGAGGAAGATTTGTCACCTATCCCCACTGATTGTGGTCTGTCGGTCAGGAAGTTGAGAATCCAGTTGCAAGGGGAGTGCTGACTCCAACCATCCACCACCAACATATTAAATACATGCTGCTCTAATCTCAAAATCATTGAGCCATACTCTCATGGCAGTCTTATGGTACAGAAACAGGTCCTTCAACCCACCTTGTCCATACTGACCATCACGAACCTGGCTATACTAATTCCAATTACCAGCATTTGGATTATCGCATACCATGCTTTGGCAATTCTAGCGCTTATTCAGATACTTCTTAGATGTCGTAAACATGTTGTCTCCATTGCCTTCTTAGCCTTTTGAACCGGCCTTCCATGTTGGGCCTTGTCAAATGCCTTAGTGATGTGCGGAATGCCTGCTTCTGAAGCAGGGGAGATAGAAAAGTCCAGGAACCTCTGTCCACCGAATACACAAGCCTGACATTTGAGCGGGCAATTAGAGATTGACAAAAATAATTGCTTTACCACCATTGCTCGCATCTCATCAATGAGCAAATGACAAAACGATTAAATAGTTATGGGCATTAAAAGGAGTCCTCAAAGCTGAACCATAGAGGAATGGGCGGGAAAATGTTGTTGAGATGAATGGAAAAATCCACCATGATCGTATTGAATGACGGAGCAGATTTGAGGGTTGTTTGACAGCTCCTGTTCCTATTTCTGATGTTATTGAAACCCAATGTGTCTCCTGTCTAAGCAAGTGGTGCATTAGTTGGTTTCAGAAGCTTTGCAATGACAAGTGAGGCACTCTGGTGTTGTTACTGAAAGTACCACATTCTTCGAATAAACTGTTCCACAAGGCTGCACACCTTGGCACTGTAAGGAACCACCTTAGCTTCTGTTTCCAGCACTGTGCTGTCAGTGTCCATTGTGGTATATTCACGAAAACAAAAGTAAAGAAAACTGCATTTATACAACACGATTTACATCGCTCAGGGTGTTCCGTGGCCTTTTTACAGCCAAGTAACTACTCTTGAAGTACAGGAAAAAAACTGCAGACGCTGGTATAAATCGAAGGTACTCTTGAAGTATGATCACAGCTGTAGATTAGGAAACAAGGCATCTAGTTTCCGTATAGGAAACTCCCACAAAACATTGAAACATAGAAATCGGTGCTGGAGTAGGCCAATCAGCCATTCGAGCCAGCACTGTCATTCAATATAATCATGACTGATCATCCAAAATCAGTACCCCGTTGCGGCTTTTTCCCCATATCCCTTGATTCCCTTAGCCCAAAGAGATAAATCTAACTCTCTTGAAAACATCCAGTGAATTAGCCTCCACTGCCTTCTGTGGCATAGAAAACAACAATCTGATAATGGTTAGATAATCTGTCTCAGAATTGTTGATCGCTGAACTCCAGAAATAATGCTTGTTTCATCCTGGAGATGGCTAGGCAGCGTTTGTAATAAAAGTACACGCCACTGGAGAAACATAGTTTGTCAAGTGATCCTTTTGGAGACTAAAAGATTTATGTTGAAGTCATGGGTTGCGACCTGGCATCAGGACTGAATGGGAAGAGGAAGGGCTAGCAGTGTGTAGTGATCTAATGCAGGGCTGGATAAACGCTGCTAGGAGGTAGGTGGAACTAAATGGAGAGGAGATGGCGGGCAGATGAATACTGGTAGGGCTAGGGGAAGGAAGATGAACAAAAAAAAGAAAAAGAGTTGGATATTTGAGCATGTGTGGGAGAAGACTGTCAGTAAAGTGAATCAAAATGTAATGACTGGTAATTTCTATAATAACATTTACAGGATGTTTGGACTGGTACATGAATATGAAAGGTTTGGAGGGATATGGTCCAAGGGCAGGCATATAGAACTAGCTTAGATGGGGCATCTTGGTTGGCCTGGGCAAGTTGAGCTGAAGAGCCTGTTTCCTTGCTGCATGGCTCTTCGACTCCATAACATTGAACATTCAAGGTTAACTCCTTTCAGATATTTTTTTGAAAGAAACACCATGTGGGACATTGGAGATATCTTTCATGCCCAGCTATGAGAACACATATGGCGTTTGTTTCAAGTTAAAACCATTTCTTCTTCAAAAACAAGTCCTTCTCCTGATTAGGTTTCCACTCATTTTCTGCCACCACCACTGTCCTTTTCACTGAAAGAAACGCGAAAGACGTTTATTGTTAAACCAAGGCCCCAAGTGTACTCTCCCTTTTAATTACACTTTGAATCCCACAGGATTGACGAAGAGTGCATGTTAGAAATGAGCAAAGTGGCACGACGTGTTGTGAACTGCTGTGTCTATAGTGGAACAGAGTAACTCGGAAACATGGAAAATGAGGAATGGTTACTAGAATGACTCGAGGAGAAGCCAGCAGATAATTCAGCACAATACAGGTACAGTGCAAACGTATCTTTTTTTTCAAGTGAGTGAATGATGAATAGAAGGAAAATAATAAAGACAACAGAAACTTAGCAGGAGCCCTGAATTGAGAACACTCTTTCTGAAGAAGGGTCTCAACACGAAAAGTCACCCATTCTTTCTTTCCAGACATTCTGCCTGTCCCGCTGAGTTTCTCCATTTTTTGTGTCTATTTATACTCTTTCTACTCCTTGATCTTTGCGCACAGTTATAGGTTATTAGTCCAAGTGGACCCATTGGGCCCAAACCTCTCCTACATTGGTGCAGCACCCTCTCCTACCCCTTCCCCCTCCCCTCTCCCCCACCTCCCTCCCTCCATCCTCCTCCCCTCCCCTCCCCCTCACCACCAACCCCCGCCCTCCCCCTCCCCCTCCCTCCCCTCCCCTTCCTCCTCCCCCTCCCTCCCCCTCACCCCAGCCCCCTCGCTCCTCCCACTCCCCCTCCCTCCCTCCTCCCCCTCCCTCCACTCCTCCCCTCCCCACCCCCCTTCCCCTCCCCGTTCCCCTCCCCCAGTCCATCCCCATCAACCCTTATCCCTCCTCCCCCTCCCTCCACCCCCCTTCCCTCCCCCTCCCTAGGAGATAGATTTAAACTTTAAAATGTGAATAACTTAAAAAATATAACACCGATTTCAATGAATTCTTCCATTAGCAGCAAAGGAACGACGGTGAGTAAGGTGGGCCTAAAATTGTCACGCTATCTATTACCGTTTTGGCTGTAGTTTAGGAACAAACAAACAAACAAATGAGAGTTTTAGTATATAGATGAGAGCTTTTGATGCAGGTGATTGGTCGTGGGCACATTTTCACCAGAATGATGCCTGGATTCGAGCATATTAACTACAAGGAACATTTGACAGATTTGGATTGTTTTCTCTGGAACGCCAGAGGTTGAGGGGCGACATGATAGAAGTATATAAAATGATGGATGGACAGGGTAGACAGTCAGAAACTCGGGATGGAAACATCAAATACTAGAGGGCACAGCTTTAAGCTGTGAAGGGAAAAGTTTAAAGGTGTGCGGGGCAAGTTTGTTACACAGAAGGTACTTATTCACAAAATGCTGGAGTAACTCAGCAGGTCAGGCAGCATCTCGGGAGAGAAGGAATGGGTGACGTTTCAGGTCGAGACCCTTCTTCAGACTGATCACAGAGAGTGAGTGGTGTGTGCCTGGAATGCACTACTGGAGTTGATGGTTGAGGCAGGTACAATAGCGGCATTTAATTGACTTTTGGGTAGCCATATGGATATGCAGGGAATGAAGGGGTATAGATTATGTGCAGGCAGATAAAAGATTGGTACGTGGATAGGATAGGTTTAGAGGACCATGTTCCAAATGCAGGCAGGTGGGACGAGTGTAGATGGGACATGTTGGTCGGTGTGGGCAAGTTGGGTCAAAGGACCTGCTTCCATGCTGTAAGACATCATGACTCTCCATGACTCTATGGTTTTGGTATTATGTTAGATACAGACATTGTGGGCTGAAGGGCCTGTTCCTGTGTTGTACTGTTCTATGTCTATTTGCCACAGAGCCTCATTCTTTTTTATCAAGCAGTGGCATGGATTACAAAGGGCATTGATATTTCTCCTTTGTTTGGCCTGGGGAAACAGATTTATGGGAGAAATTTTAAACTAGCTTTTCAAGTGTTGGAACATTAACCAAATTGACCTTGATGTGTTTGCTATTTGCTTTTGTCATGTGACACTCTGAAGAAGAACATGATCTTCAGTTTAATGGACTATTTTTGAATCCCTAATACAGTACTCAAATGCAGTACAATGTTTTACTTATGCTTAATAGTAGTTCCACTCATTTCTGAAGGCATAGTCAAGCAGTTATTCTCTGCACCTGTGACATTAGAGTGTTTTATGTGCTTGTGGAATAACATAAAATTAGAATGAACTTGTAGTACAATTGGATGCCATTAAACACAAAATGCTGGAGTAACTCAACAGGACAGGCAGCATCTCTGGATAGAAGGAATGAGTGACATTTTGAGACTGTAGAAGGGTCTCGACCCAAAACGTCACCCATTCCTTTTATCCAGAGATGCTGCCTGTCCCACTGAGTTGCTCCAGCATTTTGTGTCTATCTTTAGTTTAAACCAGCATTTGCAGTTCCTTTCGACACCAATGCGATTAAATGCAGCATCAATACTCAAGGTATGTTGAAGGATTGTCTTTGCGAGTTTCACTTGTGCCCTTGAGTACTCACACATGCATGCAGGTCTCTGAAAACCACTGGGATTTACCAATGACCCTGTGGATCAGACAAGGCACATGTTTTACAGAGTTAATTTTCAATGCGTACCGTTTTACCTAGATATTTTATTGAAAACAAAACATGAATTGTGCTGCTTGCAAGAAAATCAATGTTAATACCAAGCGTGACAGTAATTAAAAAAAGACATAAAGTGCTGGAGTAACTCAGCTGCTCAGACAGATGTCTGGAGTGCATGGATAGGTGGCATTTCGGGTCAGGACCCATCTTTAGACCGATTGGAGTAAGGGGGGGAGAAAGCTGGAAGCGAGATGAGGCAGGACAAAGCCTGGCAAGTGATAGGTGGATGTAGTAATCCATTTATTTTATTCAGATTTATATATGTGCTTTGGAAACTCTTAGACATCTCATCCCATAGTTCTGCCACCCTTCAAGAGAAGCGTACTTCTTGTGGCAATTATTGGAGAGACCGTTTCCATGAATATATACATGCATAAAGCATAGAGTGCTCCTTCAATAACACAGGTTAGTTTCCCCCTTGGGATCTGTGTGTTACTGGGAAGGACAGCAGGAATGCTAGAGCAATCAGTCTCGGATTGTCTTTCTATCTCGAAGACTCTGCAAGTGTCAGAGAATCAGAGAGTAATGGTACAAGATGTGAATGCAAGCGTGGTGCAATATCCTGTCATTACCGTCAAATCTAGTTGACATTAACAACATTTTTTTCTTTAGGTAGCTATGAGACAACATTGCCATTGTATTACTGGATGTGCTCTTGACCCCATCTGTTGTGTGAAATCATTTTATTCAAGAACCAGTAGATTTTCAAATAACCGCTTATACTCCCAGTCAATGCTAAAATGCTTTAACTGCTTATGTGAATCTAAGTCCATGACCAATGTTTTTGTTACATTCAGAAGTCTCAATACAAGGGAAACCAGATTGGAAGCTTGAGGGGTGGAAAAAGCTAATTTTTATTCTACGCTACCGAATGGCCTACTCTTGTTATCGGGTCCTTCCACTAGGTTTCCCAAGCACCTGCCTATTTCAGTTTTATCATGCTCGAAAATAGGAGGTTTACGATATGTATAGCACCTGAAAGATAAACTGAATGACTGGAGAGGAAAAAAAAGTTAAATGTTAAATTTTTTTGAAAGGCAGGGCTGCCATTTCGGGATCCACAAAAATAATGTGAGCTTCCCTGTGCAATCCCCTCTTCCCCATCACTCTTTCCTCATTGTGAATGGTTCTATATTTCCTTTCAAATGCACCAGGCCTCCTGCTTGCAAGAATGTGCCTGTTCACTTAAGCCCCAGTGATAAAATCTATCTTGGGGCTTTTAACTATTATTTTTTATTTCACTTAAATAAAAAAGAATTACAATATACTCGAGCAGCCTGTACATTTTCCGAAGAATGGTCTCGACCTGAAACATCACCCATCCCTTCTCTCCAGAGATGCTGCCTGTCCCGCTGAGTTACTCCAGCATTTTGTGTCTACCTGCACATTTTTCTCATTGGGTACAAGGCACTTCTGTGGATGAACAAACATTCCTGGAATATAATGATTAGATTTGTATCATTGAGATGAAAATAAATGGTAACCAATCAGGTAAGGGCTTATTCTGTTTACACTCCTGCAAATTGGATTTCTTTTTTAGATTTTTCTTTCACAAAGGCAAAAGAACACTGCAGTAATGACTGGTTTCTCTGCATGTAAGTGTCAGTGATATTGAAAACTGCACATCCAACTTCACTTAAGGAGTCTGATTAAACAAGCATTTTGGAGATCAATGCTACCAGCGTGTGAAATGTGAAACACACAAATACCTTGTGTCTTAGCATAGATTGGAATGCCACAATCCTGTACATGGTTGATTGTATGCCCCATTCCTTTCTCCTCACCTAAATGCAAGCATAGTCAAGACTGGATTCGATAATCACCATAAAGGACACAATTTAATTTGCAGCTGTGACTGTACTGCTCGGCTCTGCAAAAAAAAGTCCTTCTTCCCAGACCATCCCTCATACTTTATCATCCTTTATCATTCACTTTTTATATTCAGTTCAGAGTAGCACACAGTGATTTAACATTTGGGTCATAGCCACAGACAGAATTGCTGTGTTCAGCTCTCCATGATGGAGAACAAGCTTTCATTTATATCGCAACAGAGGACATGAGCAACATCGCTGTCTTGTGATAATGGCTGATCAGCATAAAATAATAATTAAATTGAAGTGATTTAAAAAAAAACAGTGAGCAATATTTTGTTGCAGCCTTTATCTTCAAATATTTACATTTCTTGTAGTTTCCTCAGGATCCCACTGAGGCTTAGGTTTACTTTTAGGTTTATTATTATCATGTGAACCGAGGTGCAGTGAAAAGGTTTGTTTTGCGTGCTATACACTCAGCTAATACTACACATCACTTTCTTGTGATGATTGAAATGTACAATCTCAATAATTTGGCATTGCTTTCCCAGTGCTATCTGGGACACCACTTGGCGAGAGTATGTGCTATGATAGGAGTCCTTTGGAAAGTTTAGTTTAATTTAGTTTAGAGATACAGCGCAGAAGCAGGCCCTTCGTCCCACCGAGTCCACGCCAACCAGCGATCGCCATACACAAGTACTATCCTACAGTCTAGGGACAATTTACAGCTAATTTACACTATGCTGCCAATTAACCTAAAACCTGCACGTCTTGGAATGTGGGATGAAATCGGAACACCCGGGGAAATCCCACGCGGTCGAGGGGAGAACGCACAAACTCTATACAGACAGCACCCATAGTCAGATTATGCGGCGCTGCCGTAGCAACTGCGGCTTACCTGCGGTCCATTTGTCTTTGTGTTTTTGTTGTTTTTTTGTCTTAATTGTAGTTGTGATGTCGTGTTTTTGTGTTTGTGTACTGTGTGTGTATGTGGGGGGGAGGGAGGGAACTGTAAAATTGTAAATATGTGTCCCTTCCGAACGGAGACCCGGCCTTTGTTTTCTGGGCCGTGTCTCCGTTCCTGCTGCGGCCTACCATCGGCCCAACTCCTGGAGCTGTCGGCCTCCAGGGCTCCGGTTCGCTGAGCCCACGGACCGGACTTACCATCACCGGAGCCGGCCGTCTTCGGAGGCTGCGGGAGCGGCTGCGACTCACCTTAGGCTCGGGCCGCGTGGATGCCGACATCGGGAGCTCCGGCAGCGGCAGCATGTTCGCCCGCCCCGGATCGCGGGGCTTGGGTCGAGGACATTTCACCGTCCGGCGCGGCCTAAGATAGGCCGCGGGATATTTCTCTGCTGGGCGGGGGCTTCCATGTCGGGAGCCACGACCGCCCCGACGTGCAGCAACAGCGGCAGCAGCAGCGTGTTCGCCCGCCCCGGATCGGACTTATCATCAGCAGAGCCGGCCGTCTTCGGAGGCTGCGGGAGCGGCTGCGACTCGCCTTAGGCTCCGGCCGCTGCGGACCGTCCGGCGCGGCCTGCAACCACAACAACCTGACCGCGGGAGAAGACGGCAGGAGAAGGAAAAGACATTGTGGCCTTCTATTGCAGTGGGGAGAGGACTGGAGGAGACTCACTGTGATGGATGTTTCTTTGATGGATGTTTCTTTTTTTTGTGTGTTTTTGGGGTTGTGTAATTTTAGTGCCTATTTAATGCTTTTATTGTTGGACTGTGTTTTTGGGGTTTTTGGGGTTGTGTAATTTTAATGCCTATTTAATGCTTTTATTGTTGGACTGTGGGTGACTGAATTTCGTCCAATATTGGATGACAAATAAAGCTATCTTGAATCTTGAATCTTGAAATCTGTGTCTCTGGCGCTGTAAGGCAGCAACTCTACTGCTGTTCCACTGCGCTGCCCCAACTGCGCTTTTGATGGAGAAAGAGATCTGCAGGATCTGAAGGGCAGTTTTGGACTGGGCAGTCTCATTTCATGAGAGTGTTCTGATACCCTTTCATAGCCACTACTAATGTCTGTGCTCTAAGCCCTGCAGATCTTTCTCTCAAAGGATATTGACCTGTGATCAGCCCTGATGAACATCTATCAGAAAGCAAACAGTTGAAGCATGCTGAGTCTTCGACTGATGCTGTTTACTCTGCCCTCAACCCCTCTGTTGCTCTTTTCAGTGTTGGCCAAACTAGAGTTGAAAACTTGCACACGCTTTATTCATTTTCTCATCTTAGTTTAGTTTAGAGATACAGCATAGAAACAGGCCCTTCGGCCCACCAAGTCCACACTGACCATCGATCACCTGTTCACACTAGTTCTATGTTATCCCACTTTCTCATCCAGTCCCTACACACTCGGGACAACCTGCAGAGGCCAATTAACCTACAAACCCATGATAGACACAAAGTGCTGGAGTAACTCAGCAGGTCAGGCAGCATCTCTGAAGAAAACGATGGGTGACATTTCTGGTCAGGACCCGACCTGAAACGCTACCCATACTTTTTCTCCAGAGACGCTGCCCGACCCGCTGAGTTACTCCAGCACTTTGTGTCTCTCTGTGGTACAAACCAGCATCTGCAATTCTTTGTTTCTAACATACAAACCCCCCCGTATTTGAGATGTGGGACAAATCAGAAGCACCCAGAGGACATCCATGTGGTCACAGGGAGAACGTGCAAACTCCATATAGACAGCTCCCGAGGTCAGGATCGAACCTGTACCTCTGGCACTATGAGGCAGCAGCTCTACCAGCTGTGCCATTGTGACGCCCTTAATCTTAGATTCTATTTAGCAGCTATTCAATTCTCCAAAGGACTCTTGTCATCGCAGATTCTCTCACCAAGTGATGTTTCAAATGGAAGTGGGAAAATCGTGGTAAATTATTGAGATTCAACATTTCAATCAACACAGTAAAGTGTGAGAATAATTATCAGGGTCATCCTGGGGAACTGCCATTAATTGCAAATCAGTCTGCTAATTATAGGAACCCAAATTAAACATGTCAATCAACATACTGATAATGACCATTCCTTCCACAGCAGGATAAATGGAGGGTCCAATATTTCCCTCTTACAGCTTGGGAGATTGTTTATGTGTCCTATGCAAGATTCATGTTTTGTGCATATATTGTACAAACATCCAGCCTAGCTAATGCTCTCCCCTGTGTCCACTCCCCCACCCATCCCCCAATGTAGGATGACACCCGGATGGAGAAGTATTAATATCCAGGCCAATACTAACCCAACAATCATACCAATAATTAGCCATTGATTATTAAGTTTAATTCTTCATTGTGATAGCAATGTGGATGAGCAATTCAGAGCATGCTGACATTTGGTGATGGGTGTATGGAACAAGCTGCCAGAGGAGGTAGTTGAGGCAGGGACTATCCTAACATTTAAGAAACAGTTAGACAGGTTCCGTGGTTAGGACAGGTTTGGAGGGATATGGGCCAAATGCAGGCAGGTGGGACTAGTGTAGCTGGGACATGTTGGCCGGTGCGGGAAGGTTGGGCCAAAGGGCCTGTTTCCATGCTGTATCACTCCATGACTTGGGGCCAGTTCTCCCAGTGGAAAGGTTATCATATCATATATCATCATATCATATATATACAGCCGGAAACAGGCCTTTTCGGCCCTCCAAGTCCGTGCCGCCCAGTGATCCCCGTACATTAACACTATCCTACACCCACTAGGGACAATTTTTACATTTACCCAGTCAATTAACCTACATACCTGTACGTCTTTGGAGTGTGGGAGGAAACCGAAGATCTCGGAGAAAACCCACGCAGGTCACGGGGAGAACGTACAAACTCCTTACAGTGCAGCACCCGTAGTCAGGATCGAACCTGACTCTCCGGCGCTGCATTCGCTGTAAAGCAGCAACTCTACCGCTGCGCTACCGTGCCGTTCAATGGTTTCTTTATTGTCCCCAATGTACCAGGTACAGTGAATTAAATTTTTTTGCCTACAGCTCAGCAAAACTATCTCCGTACAATAGCACAATCTCCCGGTTAGTAAAGAATACACAGAATAGCCCTGTGAGTCCATATGCAAGAGGCGCAATTTTACAGTCCCAGCTGCAGCTGCTGACAGAGGCGCGTTGCAGCCATCGCCTCCATCTGGTTGTCCCATGAACTGATGTTCCTCTCCACGCCCGGCGCTCTTCAGTCCCTGTTCCCCGGGCCGCGCCTCCCACAGCCGACCGTGAGGGTGTGGAAGGTAAGACCCCTTGGTTCTTCTTCCCAGGCCCTTTGTCCAGCATCCGCTGCCATCCCCACCTCCTCTCTGATTCACCCGGGTTGAGTCCCAGGCTGATGCAGGGTTCCAGCGGGCCTCCAACTGCCTCCCATCGACAGTGCACTTACCTCAGCCAGACCCCCTCACCAGACCAAGGGGTGAGCACCACCCGCTGGACCACGTTATGCATCCATTTCTTCAAGCGTATCATCAAATCATGGAGAACATGCCTCTAATTTGTGTTTCTAGCAAATCAGAGAAACTCCTGCTCGATCAAAAATTTAGATGCGATGTGAATGTCTTTTGAAGGTGGTCAATGTAAAACCTTGATCAATCCACTGAACTAATGGCAATTTAATTTTAACAGTCTGCCTCCGATAAAAACTTAATTTTCTTAATCTAAGGCTTGTGGACAATTACTGTATGTATTGTGTGTGTAGGAGCCATTTACGCTTAATTTAGTTACTGTCATTGTATTATGGCTATGTTTAATATTCTAGTTTCTGTCTTTATTGCATGCTTGTGGGTGTGATTTGATACATAATGGGGAGTGTCCACATGGGAGAAGGCTAGCGTAGCAACAGAGATTGTGGGTCAGTTTAGTCTCAGAGGATGGAGAGAATACAGTTTTTTACCACACTTGTGCCAGCTACACTCACAAGGACCACACGGTAACGACCACACAATTTTTACTGTATTGTTTGAAGAAGAAACAGTTGATAAGAATGAGAAGTTATGAATTACTCTTTTGATTTGTGCTACTTTAATAAAGACCAATTAATCAAGAAACAGTGTTTGGAAGATTCGTTTTTGTTATCTCAGAGTGTGGTGTGTGCGTAAGCTATACCTCCATTCCATCCCCGAGCAGTAATGGCTATTGAAGTTGGACTTTGAGAAGGTATAGAAACTGCCATGACAGGCACTGTGGAATTCGTGTAGTGCATAAAAAGTATGGAGAAAATGAAAAATATGATCTAAAAAGGAGTTACACTTAGGTCAAGGTTTCATTTGGCAAATGAACAATCTTATGCTTGCTAGATTTGCTTTTGCAAACAACACAGTTCTTGCAAGGAGATGGACCATATATAGCTGGATTCTTCACATACCCATTGTGCCAGATGTGTTCACGTGACATTGAGCTGCTTAGTTCACAATATTGTACTATTTCTTGCACACAATAGCAAATTTCTTCAAATGATGCAGAAATGAAAGAACTTCAGTTTGAAGATAAAATTTCATTGTGGTATGATTAATGCTTAACAAACCTGTAGAACATTCTTCAGATTTTGTTTTAGAGTTTAGAGATACAGTGTGGAAATGGACCATTTGGCCCACTGAGTCCACACTGAATAGCAATCAGCACTATCCTACGCACTATTGGATAATTTACAGAAGCCAATTAACCTTCAAACCTGTAAGTCTTTGGTGTGTGGGAGGAACTGGAGCATATGGAGAAAACCCATGCGGTCACAGGGAGAACATACAAACTCCATACAGACAGCACCCATAGTCGGGATTGAACCGGGGTCTCTGGCGCTGCAAGGCAGCAACTCTACTGCAGTGCCACTGTGCTGCCCCCTCAGACCTCTATCCTAATACATGGGTTAGTTTGTTTATTTTAAAGCTTCTGCTAAAACAGTAGACAAATCAAGTTGTCTATTGATACCAACAACATAATCTATTTACGACATTGCCTTTAATTTCTCCCTGGATGTGTTTGGAGAGTTCTTTAGCCTTTGCTCCAGATAATTATGCCTCTTACTTGAAGTTTATAAAAGGCAAATAGATTTTAATTAACGGATGAAATTTGTGGAATAAGGGAACACCATCACCAAGGGCATAGCTCGCTACTCTATTAATAGAATAGCATTAGTGTTAAGAAAACCTATTGGACTTTATAGATTGAATTAAATCAGCTGGAAGAGTTTTATATACAAATAAACTAGAATACTTGTCTATTCACATCTGCCATAACATTTACAAATACTTGATCAGTTTAACAAAGGATGGAATGTACAACCACTTGTAATTAGGATCCAACGTATAATTAATCTGAAATGCAAACAGAAATTGCAGGAAATGCATGGCAAATCAGGTAGCATGTATGGAAAGGGAAGCAATGTTTGAAGTCATAGATCCTTCATCAGAACTGAGAAATTGCGAATACAAGTTAGTTTTTAGTAGAAACAAGGAACTGCAGATGCCGATTCACAAAAAAAGTCACAAAGTGCTGGGGTAACTCAGCGCGTCAGGCAGCATCTCTGAAGAACATGAATAGCCAGCGTTTCGGGTCGGGATATTGAAGTTTTCAGTTTCAGAGGGGGGTGTAGAGAGTGAAGGGAATATTTGTGTGTTGTGGTGAGTTAGAATCGGGGGGGGGGGGGGGGGGGGAATTGATAGGAATATGGGACAAATGAAATTATGAACAGGAAAAGTTTTTACAACAATGTTCTGGTTGCACAATTACTGTCGTTGGGGTTGGCCAATTTTTTAAAAAAGAATCCAGAGTTATTTAAATACTTGGAATTAAATTTGCCAGCTGCCAGGATGAGATTTGAACTCTTGTCTCTGGATCAATAATCCAGAACGCTGCTAGAACTGTAATGTAACCACTAGGCTATGTGCTTCAGTCGTCTTACTTTAAATGTAGCTTTAAAACTGCAGTAATATTCAAATAGATCCCTCTCTTTCTGCTTAGCTTCACTGGCAGTCACATCAGTTAGCCTTCTGACAAGAGGTTTTTACTATTAAGTCAAGTCAAGTCAAATTTATTTGTCACATACACATACTCGATGTGCAGTGAAATGAAAGTGGCAATGCCTGCGGGTTGTGCACAAAAATAATTACAGTTACAGCATATAAATAAAGTTAATAAGTTACTAAACATAGCACAAAAAGTGTCGACAAAAATTTAGTCTCTGGGGTTATCAAAGTTGACAGTCCTGATGGCCTGTGGGAAGAAGCTCCGTCTCATCCTCTCCGTTTTCACAGCGTGACAGCGGAGGCGTTTGCCTGACCGTAGCATCTGGAACAGTCCGTTACTGGGGTGGCAGGGGTCCCTCATGATCTTGCTTGCTCTGGATCTGCACCTCCTGATGTATAGGTCCTGCAGGGGGACGAGTGTAGTTCCCATGGTGCGTTCTGCCGAACGCACTACTCTCTGCAGGGCCATCCTGTCCTGGGCAGAGCTGTTCCCAAACCAGACTGTAATGTTGCCGGACAGGATGCTCTCTACAGCCCCAGAGTAGAAGCAATGAAGGATCCTCAGCGACACTCTGAATTTCCTCGGTTGTCTAAGGTGGTAAAGGCGCTGCTTAGCCTTACCCACCAGTGCGGCAATGTGCGTTGCCCACGTCAGATCCTCTGCGATGCGGACTCCCAAGTATTTGAAACTGCTCACCCTATCCACAATAGACCCATTTATCTCCAGTGGCGTGTACGTCCTTGGATGTTTAGCCCTTCTGAAGTCCACAATCAGCTCCTTTGTTTTAGTGACATTCAAGAGGAGGCTATTGTCCTGACACCAGAGTGCCAGATCAGCCACCTCCTCCCGGTAGGCCTTCTCATCGTTGTTGGAGATCCGGCCCACCACCACAGTGTCATCAGCAAACTTATGTTCTTATGTAACATTTGGCAGACATTCCATTAAATGAGATTTCTGACACGTTCAAAGTTCTCCCTCTGACTGAACGCCAGAGTCACTCTCATACATTTTCCTGTTCCTCCTGACATTGATCATGAAAGGTGTTGAAGCCGTGGACCTTTCATCTGAGTGGTATTGATTTGTGTTGCATCGGCGGCTGGCGTGTGCCTTTTGCACTTGTCAGCTCAGGTGCAGCAGGATGTGAGCTGTTACAAAACGAAACAGAAAGACTGGCTACTTCCTCCTCCACATCATCTCAGAGTTCGATCCCTTGCTGTCACAGTAGTCTGGCAATGAATAGTCAGCTGTAGTTTGGAAATGGGTCTCACAGAGGCAAAATGGGTCAAATACTTTGGCGCCTGAGCCCGCTTGCTGCGTACGGAATTAAAGATAAAGTGCTATCTGTGATCGGGCGGCACAGTGGCACAGCTGGTTGAGCTGCTGCCTCACAGCGCCAGAGATCCAGGTTTGATTCTGACCTTGGGTGCTGTCCATGTGGAGTTTGCATGTGCTCCAGTTTCTTCCCACATCCTAAAGATGAGTGGGTTTGTAGGTTAATTGGCCACTGTACATTACCTCTAAAGGGAGTGGATGAGAAAGTGGGATTACATAGATGGAGAGCTACCTCAGGAAAGGTAGTCCGGAGAGTAAACTCCGAAGATATGTACCAATATCAACTAAGGAAGCAATTACAGTGGCAGGGAGACAAAGTGCTGAAGTAACTCAACGGATCCGGCAGCAACCCGAGAACATGGATAGGTGACGTTTTGGGTAGAGACTCTTGTTCAGACTGATTGTAGGGGGGGGGGACTGGAAGAGAGGAGGGGCAGGACAAAGTGTGACAGGTAATAGATGAACACAAGAGAGGTGGGGGTTTTGATAGGCAGATGAATGGACAAAGGCTAGAGATGAAAAAAACAGAAGTTGAGAGGCAAAGGAATTGAAGAGTTGCAAATTGCGAAGCTGGAGGAAGAAATGAAGGTGGAAGGGAAAGAGAAGGGGAAGGAAAAGTACGAGTCCAGGTGGGGCAAAGGGACAGGCTCACCTCCCTGACCATGGTCCATAGAGACACATAGAGACATATAGGCATTGCTACCATATTGACTATATCAGCAAACCTGACCAGTTGGCACATCACTCACGTTTGAGGTGTATAAAATCATGAGAGGAATAGATCGGGTAGATGCACAGAATCTCTTGCCCAGAGTAGGGTCATTGAGGACCAGAGGACATCGGTTCAAGGTGAAGGAGAAAAGATCTAATAGGAATTTGAGGGGTAATTTTTTCACACAAAGGATGGCGAGTGTATGGAATAGGCTGCCAGAGGAGATAGTTGAGGCTGGGACTGTCTCAATGTTTAAGAAACAGTTAGACGGGTACATGGATAGGACAAGTTTGGAGGGATATGGACCAAACGCAGGCAGATGGGACATGTTGGCCGGCATGGGCAAGTTGGGCTGAAGGGCCCTATTTCCACACTGTATCACTCTAGGACTCATTACAGAAACAATTTGAGGCAGGAATTGTGACATGGTTTGCCAATTTTTTTCCTGGTGTATATTTAAACCAATTTAGCTGCAGCACCCACCACCGATTAATAAAGGCAGTTATAAGTGCCATGACAAAATTCAAGAGAATACCTGAAACCACCTCAACAGGTGAAAACCTAATAATCATTGAAGAAATCTGTGAAAAAATTATATTCCAGTCAGTGGAACAGGCCAGCTCTTTGATTTTTTTTTGGCAGATTCTAACTCTAGGTAAGTACAAAGTTTAATATACAGGGAACTGTAATGTTGGTTTATACCAAAGATAGACAAAAAATTGCTGGAGTAACTCAGCAGATCAGGCAGCATCTCTGGAGAAAACAGATAAGTGACATTTTCGGTCGGGACTTTTCTTCAATCTTTGCTTCCTAAATACAAAAGTTTGTCTTTGTACTTACCTAGGGTTATAGTACAGTACAGTCGGAAGAAGGGTTTTGACCTGAAACAACCCCTATCTATTTTCTCCAGAAATGCAGCCTGACCCGCTGAATTACCCCAGCACATTGTGTCCTCTTTTGTAAACAAGCATTTTCAGGTGCTGCTGAGAAGTCAAAGCTGGTGCCTTGCGGGTCGGAGTTTTGTAGGTGGGAGGTGGAGCCTCGCAGGTTGGTAGAGCCCATGGCTGGGGCCTGGGTCTGTGGAGCCCGCTGCTGGGGCCTGGGTCTGTGGAGCCCGCTGCTGGGGCCTGGGTCTGTGGAGCCCACGGCTGGGGCCTGGGTCTGTGGAGCCCACGGCTGGGGCCTGGGTCTGTGGAGCCCACGGCTGGGGCCTGGGTCTGTGGAGCCCGCGGCTGGGGCCTGGGTCTGTGGAGCCTGCGGCTGGGGCCTGGGTCTGTGGAGCCCGTGGCTGGGGCCTGGGTCTGTGGAGCCCGCGGCTGGGGCCTGGGTCTGTGGAGCCCACGGCTGGGGCCTGGGTCTGTGGAGCCTGCGGCTGGGGCCTGGGTCTGTGGAGCCCGTGGCTGGGGCCTGGGTCTGTGGAGCCTGCGGCTGGGGCCTGGGTCTGTGGAGCCCATGGCTGGGGCCTGGGTCTGTGGAGCCCGGGGCTGGGGCCTGGGTCTGTGGAGCCCACGGCTGGGGCCTGGGTCTGTGGAGCCTGCGGCTGGGGCCTGGGTCTGTGGAACCCGTGGCTGAGGCCTGGCTCGGTGCCATGGAGGTGTCCGGAGAGGACCCAGCAGTGTTAGCGGCGAGGTCAGTGAGGGGCTCGATGATGGCGACGGACGAGGATGGACATGTGGAAGTGAGGACGCTGCTGCCGAGGGAAGGAACAAAGGGGGACCCAGCGTGGGGGCCACCATGAGGGGGGGGGAGAGGGGAAGAACAAAGGGGGAAATGGTGCATGGTGTGGAGGGGGGGAGGAATTTGTAACTTTGTAAGCACCCTTGAAAGACGACTATTTGCATACTTGGGTGTGCAAGCAAAGAATTTCACTGTGACTTGTGAAAAATTCCTATCTAGCTGATGGCAGAGGTGGGGAGGGACTCAGTCGTTCGGAAGGACGTAAGTCCCTCATATTTCCTACTGGTGGTCGGATATTGCTAAGTCAGTGTGGGTGAAGTTCTTTTGGAGCCATGACTTTTGGAATATGTTGAAAATGTTTTGTTCCTTTTGCAGGGACTCTTTGGCTGCTTGGTTGGGACACACATTGGTGGTGAGCAATCGAGTCTGGTTGCAATGCAGGCTCAAACTAGAGGTCCAGAGGATGTTGTTAGGAGGCAGCGTCTTGCATTCTCAATGGAACTGAATCAGAATGCAACAATGATCTTCTCTTTGGACATGATGTATCTCTTTACAAGTTCCACCAGGCACTTGACGCTGTGAATCACCTTCCATGTTGGATGAGCAGATGGTTTGACATCTGGAGCTCCTGAAATCTTCTTTTGGACATTTGTGAGAAAACTCAAGTTATGTCATCCCAGCAGCTGCTGTTATTGAGCACCCAGAAAATCATGTTTAGTAATTGAAAGTAAATGTTTAGTTTAGTTTAGATACAGCATGAAAACAGGCCCTTCGGCACACCGAATCCACCCTGACTATTAATCACCCACCCACACTGGTTCTATGTTACTCCATTTTCTCATCCGTTCCATACACACACAAGGGACAATTTACAGCGGCCAGTTAACCTACAAACCTACAGGAAACCCCATGTGGTCATAGGGAGAATGTGCAAACTCCACACAGACAGCACCTGAGGTTAGGTTCAAGCCCGAGTCTGGCGCTGTGAGACAGCAGCTCTACCAGCTGCGCCTCTGTCCAAAAGTGCTGGCCTGTCCAAAGGTTCAGAGAGGATAGATTAGTATTTAGCTTTCATTCTTCTGGCTCTCCTACCCAAGGAACAAGCCATCGCTGACACCATACATCCAACTATGCCCAACCTACCCCAAGCTTGCTCTTCAGAGCTGGAGGTCATAGCCACCACCTCCCCCATTCTCTGACCGTCTCAGGCATTGCAAGTCTCCCATTGAACTTCATTTGGCCATTTATCTGAATCCAACAGCTTTAGATAGGATGCAGACACAAAAAACTGCAGATGCAGGAATCGTCAGTAAAACACTAAGTACTGGAGTAACTCAGCAGATCATGCAGAATCTGTGGAAGACATGGATAGGCGACGCTTTGGGTCTGAAGAATGGTTCTGACCCAAAGTGTCGCCTATCCATGCCCTCCAGAGACAGACACAAAGTGTTGGAGTAACTCAGCGGCTCAGGCAGCATCTCTGGAGAAAAAGGATGAGGTCGTTTTGGGTCAAAACCCTTCTTCAGAATGTTGTTTCCTCCAGAGATGTTACCTCATCCGCTGAGGTATCCCAGCACTTTGTGTTTCACATTAGATAGGATGACATTGACTCTGACCTTTGAACTCTCCACTCCAATACTTGACCTCTGGCCACGAGTCGTCCCCCTCCCTCAACACCACAAACCCAACCACAGTCTCCTTGTTGAGAAATATAAAGCCCTTGGCCTAACGCCTCTAATGGATTGTGATTCTGAGGCCTGTTTGTGTATATTGGGGATTTGCAGGATGGAATGAGGCCCTGCAGAGAGTAGTGCATTCGGCAGAACGCACCATGGGAACTACGCTCGTCCCCCTGCAGGACCTATACATCAGGAGGTGCAGATCCAGAGCAAGCAAGATCATGAGGGACCCCTGCCACCCCAGTAACGGACTGTTCCAGATGCTACGATCAGGCAAACGCCTCCGCTGTCACGCTGTGAAAACGGAGAGGATGAGACGGAGCTTCTTCCCACAGGCCATCAGGACTGTCAACTTTTATAACCCCAGAGACTAAATTTTTGTCGACACTAATAGTAACTTATTAACGTTATTTATATGCTGTAACTGTAATTCTTTTTGTGCACAACCCGCAGGCATTGCCACTTTCATTTCACTGCACATCGTGTATGTGTATGTGACAAATAAATTTGACTTGACTTGACTTGACTTGATTTTGGTCCTGTATTGAAAATTCACCAGTCGGGATTACTGATCAAAGAGGCAATTTCACGATGCACCATGTCAAGATGGTTGACCTAGTCCAGGGACTGTGTGATATTTTAACTAATCTGAGTTCTCTGAAAGCTGCTTGGAATGAGGCAAGGTCAGAGAATAAGGCCGCCTGTCTGGACGTTCCCTCCTTGGCAGGAAGCATTTAGCATCAGCGTTTGTACCAGCTGACGTCTTCTGGCCAGAAGTGCCTTTCTGCAGCAAAAAGAATGGGTGTCGGTGGGGAACCCATTGTAAGGGGAAGATTCGTGGTAACTGCGGCTACAAGACCTTTAAAGAAACATTTGAATATTAAGTGTGTGGAAGGAGCTTGGACTTATTTTGCAGAAACGTTTATTTGTAAAGTCTCACATACATTGTTATGGGATTTTCTATATCTATTCGCCTCGTAGCTTCATAAGTCATAGGAGAAGATTTAGGCCATTCGGCCCATCGAGTCTACTACACCATTCAATCCTGGCTGATCTATCTTTCCCTCTCAACCCCATTCTTCTGCCTTCTCCCCATAACCTTTGTCACCCTTTACAAATCAAGTATCTGTCAATCTCCGCCTGAAAAATACCCAATGTCGGCCTCCACAGCCAACTGTGGCAATGAATTCCACAGATTCATCACCCTCTGACTAAAGAAATTCTTCCTCATCTTCTTTTTAAAGGTACGTCCTCATGATTTTATACACCTAAGTAATAACAAAACTAGGAATAGACAGAGTAAATGCACATGGTCTTTTACCCAGAATAGGGGAATCAAGAACAAGAGAACATGGGCTTAAGATGAAAGGGGAAAGATTTAATAGGAACCTGAGGGTCAACTCCTTCATACAGTGGGTGGTGGGTATGTGGAATGAGCTGCCCATGATGGCCAGAGGTACCACAATCTAATTTTAAAAGCATTTGGACAGATACAGTTCATAGATAGGAAAGGATTAGATGGATATGAGTCAGATGTGTATTGGTGTGACAAGTGTAGATAAGCTTCTTGGTCGGCATGGGCAAGTAATGCTGTAGGGCCTGTTTCCGTGCAATATGATTCTATGACCCCTCCCAGGAGGCTGCTGAGAAGCTGGGGGGCGGTGCTGGGCCCATTGCTGTCTGTTCATCTACAGCAATGATTTGGATGAGAATGTAAAAGACATGGTTAGCAAGTTTGCAGATGACACTAAAGCAGATGGTATTGTAGATAGTGAAGATGGATGTAACAAAAATTGCAGCAGGATCTTGATCGGTTGGGCAGGTGGGCTGAGGAATGTTTGATGGAATTTAATACGGAGAAATGTGAGGTGTTACATTCTGGGAAGTCTAACCAGTACAGGACCAAGACAGTGAATGGTAGGGCTCTGGGGAGTGTTGTGCAACAGAGGGATCAGGGATTGCAGGTGCATAGTTCTTTGAAAGTGGCATCACAGTGAGATAGGGTGATCAAAACAGGTTACGGCACAATGGGCTTCATTAGTCAGAGTCATTAAATATAGAAGATGGGAGGTCATGTTACTGTTATATGTCATTGGTGAGGCCTCACTTAGTGTATGGAGTTCAGTTTTGGTCACCATGTTATAGGCAAGATGTTGTTAAGTTGGAGAGGGTGCAGAAAAGATTGATGAATATGTTGCCAGGCCTCGAGGGCCTGAGCTATAGCGAGAGGTTGAGTCGGCTAGGACTTTATTCCTTGGAGTGCAGGAGGACGAGGGGAGATCTTACTGAGGTGTACAAAGTCATGAGAAGAATAGATTGGGTAAATGCACAGAGTCTTTTGCCCAGAGTAGGAAAATTGAGAACCAGAGGACCTAGATTTATGAGCTGCCAGAGGAGGTAGTTGAGGCAGGTACCATTGCAATGTTTAAAGAAACATTTAGACAGGTACATAGATAGGATAGGTTTAGAGAGATTTGGGCTAAATGCAGGCAGATGGGACTGGCATAGGTGGGACATTTTGGTCGGTGTGGGCAAGATGGGCTGAATGCCCTGTTTCCACGCTGTGTGATTTTATGACTCTATGACTCTAAGTATGTTGAGTATAGTGGTATTGAATTTTAGTGAAATGTAATTGTGCTGAGATGTCACTAACCTAAGACATTAAACCTCTTTTTCTTTTCACTGTTGCTTTCTGATCTGCTGAGTGCTTTCATTTTTTGAGCTCTGCTGCCTGTAATTTGGATTTGTTGGAGATAAAAACTAATATAATTTATCTATGCTACGTATCGGTGCATGAAAACTGTTGAATTTATGCTCACTGGCCTCCCATCAATTCCGAGATTTAGTACTCCTTTGCACAAAAGCCATTGAGGAAAGCATGGCACTTTTATATCAAAATTGAAAAACATTAATTAATTGAGATAATGTTTAACTTGTTTGCAAAATAGAACCCATTATGAAACATTGAGTGCCTATGTGTAATAGTACCAGATCCATTGAATTTGGTTTGGCCACCAAATACACGTCATGCATATTGTGTCTTCACACGAAGTGCACTGCATTTACAGTGGCCTCCATAATGTTTGGCACAAAGACACATCATTTATTTATTTGCCTCTGTAATCCACAATTTGAGATTTGTAATAGAAAAAAATACATGTTTAAACTAAATAATGCGGGGGAAAGTCAAATTGGAAAGACAAGGATGTTAAAGGGAAAGAGGGTATAGGAAAGGTTAAGAAAGACTCCAGAATTAACGGGGCAGAAAGCTCACAAAGGGATAGGAGAGAATGGCCAAGTGAAATAGGCATTGATGTGAAAGGTGAAGTGAGCAAAAGATTAAAAGTATTATATATGAATGTGCAAAGTATAAGAAGTAAAGTGGATGAGCTTGAGGCTGAGTTTGAGATTGGTAGATATGACATTGTGGGAATTACAGAGACGTGGCTGCAGGAGGACCGGGACTGGGAACTTAATATTCAGGGTTATACGTCCTATAGAAAGGACAGGCAGGTGGGCAGAGGAGGTGGGGTAGCTCTGTTGGTGAGGGATGAAATTCAGTCCCTTGCGAGGGGTGACATAGGGACTAACAATGTAGAGTCGCTGTGGATAGGATTGAGGAATTGTAAAGGTAAGAAGGCAGTAATGGAAGTTATCTACAGGCCTCCAAACAATAGCCCGGATATAGGGTGTAGCAGGAGTTAAAATTGGCATGTGACAAAGGTAATGCCACTGTGGTTATTGGAGATTTCAATATGCAGGTAGGCTTGGAAAATCAGGTTGGTTCTGGACCCCAAGAAAGGGAGTTTGTAGAGTGCCTCCGAGATGGATTCTTAGAGCAGCTTGTACTCGAGCCTACCAGAGAGAAGGCAATTCTGGATTTAGTGTTGTCCAATGGACCAGATTTAAAAAGGGAACTCATGGTAAAGGAACGGCTTGGAGGTAGTGATCATAATATGATTAGTTTTAATCTGCAATTTGAGAGGGAAAAGGTTAAATCAGAAGTATCAGTGTTGCAGTTGAACAAAGGGGACTATGAAGGCATGAGAGAGGAGCTGACCAAGGTCGACTGGAAAAGGATCCTCGCAGGAATGACAGTGGAACAGCAATGGCCGGAATTTCTGGGCATAATCCAGAAGATGCGGGATCATTTCATTCCAAAGAGGAAGGAAGATTCTAAGGGGAGCAAGAGGCAACCGTGGCTGACAAGGTAAGTTAGGGATGGAATAAAACTAAAAGAAAAGATGTATAACACAGCAAAGAGTAGCGGGAAGCCAGAGGATTGGGTAACTTTCAAAGGGCAACAGAAGTTAAGAAAAAGGGAAATACAGGATGAAAAGATGAAGTACGAGGGTAAGCTGGCCAAGAATATAAAGAAGGATAGTAAAAGCTTCTTTAGGTATGTTAAGAGAAAAAAATTAGTAAAAACAAATGTGGGTCCCTTGAAGGCAGAAACAGGGGAAATTATTATGGGGAACAAGGAAATGGCAGAAGAGTTGAATAGGTTGGTTCTGTCTTCACTAAGGAAGACACAAACAATCTCCCAGATGTACTAGAGGACAGGATCATGGGAGACACAGGAACTGAAAGAAATTTGTATTAGACACAAAATAGTATTGGGTAGACTGATGGGACTGAAGGCTGATAAATCCCCAGGGCCTGATGGTTTGCATCCCAGGGTACTCAAGGAGGTGGTTCTAGAAATCGTGGATGCATTGGTGATCATTTTCCAATGTTCTATAGATTCAGGATCAGTTTCTGTGGATTGGAGGGTAGCTAATGTTATCCCACTTTTCAAGAAAGGAGCGAGAGAGAAAACGGGGAATTATAGACCAGTTAGCCTGATATCGGTGGTAGGGAAGATGCTGGAGTCAATTATTAAAGAAGTAATAAAGGTGCATTTGGATAGCAGTAAAAGGATTGGTCCAAGTCAGCATGGATTTATGAAGGGGAAATCTTGCTTGACTAATCTTCTGGAATTTTTTGAGGATAGGACAAATAAAATGGATGAAGGAGAGCCAGTGGACGTAGAGTATCTGGACTTTCAGAAAACCTTTGATAAGGTCCCACTCGGGAGATTAGTGGGCAAAATTAGAGCACATCGTTTTGGCGGTAGGGTATTGACATGGATGGAGAATTGGTTGGCAGACAGGATGCAAAGAGTAGGAATAAGCGGGTCCTTTTCGGAATGGCAGGCAGTGGCGAGTGGAGTGCCGCAAGGCTCGGTGCTGGGGCCGCAACTATTTACAATATATATTAATGATTTGGATGATGGAATTAAAAGTAACACTAGTAAATTTGGAGATGACACAAAGCTGGGTGGCAGTGTGAACTGCGAAGAGGATGCTAAAAGGTTGCAGGGTGACTTGGACAGGTTGAGTGAGTGGGCAGATGCATGGCAGATGCAGTATAATGTAGATAAATGTGAGGTTATCCACTTTGGCGGCAAAAACAAGGACGCAGATTATTATCTCAATGGTGTCAGATTAGGAAAAGGGAAGTGCAACGAGACCTGGGTGTCCTTGTACACCAGTCACTGAAAGTAAAGAGGCAGGTACAACAGGCAGTGAAGAAAGCTAATGGCATGTCAGCCTTCATAACGTGAGGATTTGAATATAGGAGTAAAGAGGTCCTTCTGCAGTTGTACAGGGCCCTGGTGAGACCACATCTGGAGTATTGTGTACAGTTTTAGTCTCCTAATTTGGGGAAGGTCAACCTTGCTATTGAGGTAGTGCAGTTTAGATTCACGAGGTTAATCCCCTGGATGGCAGAACTGTCATATGAGGAAAGATTGGAAAGACTGGACTTGTATTCACTGGAATTTAGAAGGATGAGAGGGGATCTTATAGAAATGTATAAAATTATAAAAGGACTGGACAATCTAGATGCAGGGAAAATGTTCCCAATGTTGGGGGAGTCCAGAACCAGGGGCCACAGTCTAAGAATAAAGGGGAGGCCATTTAAAACTGTGGTGAGATAAAAAGTTTTTACCCAGAGAGTTGTGAATTTGTGGAATTCTCTGCCACAGAAGACAGTAGAGGCCAAATCATTGGATGAATTTAAACGAGATAGAGCTCTTGGGAACCAAGGGATCTGGGGAGAAGGCAGGCACGGGTTACTGATTGTGGATGATCAGCCATGATCACAATGAATGGCGGTGCTGGCTCGAAGGGCCAAATGGCCTCCTCCTACACCTATTTTCTATGTTTCTATGTGGTTAAAGTGCACATTGTCAGATTTTATTAAAGGCTATTTTTACACATTTTGGTTTCACCATGCAGAAATTACAGCAGTGTTTATACATAATCCCCCCTTTTCAGGGCACCATAATGTTTGAGACACATGGCTTCACCGGCGTTTGTAATTGCTCAGGTGTGTTTAATTGCCTCCTTAATGCAGGTAAGAGAGCTCACAGCACCTAGTCTTTCCTCCAGTCTTTCCATCACCTTTGGAAACATTTATTGCTGTTTATCAACATGAGGACCAATGTTGTGCCAATGAAAGTCAGAGAAGCCATTATGAGACTGAGAAACAAGAATAAAACTGTTAGAGATATCAGCCAAACCTTAGGCTTACCAAAATCAAATGTTTGGAACATCATTAAGAAGAAAGAGAGCTGACTAATCACAAAAGGGCTGGTGAACCAAAGAAGATCTCCACAGCTGATGACAGAAGAATTCTCTCTATAATAAAGAAAAATCCCCAAACACCTGTCCGACAGATCAGAAACACTCTTCAGGAGTCAGGTGTGGAATTGTCAATGACCACTGTCCGCAGAAGACTTCATGAACAGAAATACAGAGACTACACTGCAAGATGCAAATCACTGGTTAGCCGCAAAAATAGGATGGCCAGGTTTCAGTTTGCCACAAAGTACTTAAAAAAGCAACCACTGTTCTGGAAAAAGGTCTTGTGGACAGATGAGATGAAGATTAACTTATATCAGAGTGATGGCAAGATCAAAGTATGGAAGAGTGAAGGAACTGCCCAAGGTCCAAAGCGTACCACCTCATCTGTGAAACACAGTGGTGGGGGTGTTATGGCCTTGGCATGTATGGCTGCTGAAGGTACTGGCTCACTTATCTTCATTGATGATACAACTGCTGATGGTAGGAGCATAATTAGTTCTGAAGTGTATAGACACATCCTATCTGCTCGTTCAAACAAATGCCTCAAAACTCATTGGCCGGCGGTTCATTCCACAGCAAGACAATGATCCCAAACATACTGCTAAAACGACAAAGGGGTTTTTCAAAGCTAAAAAATGGTCAATTCTTGATTGGCCAAGTCAATCACACAATCTGAACCCGATTGAGCATGCCTTTTTAATGCTGAAGAGAAAACTGAAGGGGACTAGCCCCTAAAACAAGCATAAGCTAAAGATGGCTGCAATACAGGCCTGGCAGAGCATCACCAGAGAAAACACCCAGCAACTGGAGATGTCCATGCATCGCAGAGTTCAAACAGTCATTGCATGCAAAGGCTATGCAACAAAATCCTAAACATCACTACTTTCATTTACATGACGTTGCTGTGTCCCGAATAATCTGGTGCCCTGATTTGGGGGAGACTATGTACAAACACTGTTGTAATTTCTACATGGTGAAACCAAAATGTATAAAAATGTCCTTTATTAAAATCTAACAATGTGCACTTTAACCACATGTGATTTTTTCTATTACAAATCTCAAATTGTGGAGTACAGAGGCAAATAAATAAATGACGGGTATTTGTCCCAAACGGTATGGAGGGCACTGTACAAGATCTTGCTGTGATGCACAGTGGTAGGTTGGTTAGCCTTCATTACTTCATAATTACACGTTGGTTTTAATATACTTGGAATTATGCTAATGAATTTCAGTCTGGATATTAAAAATGTGGAGGCAGTGCCATGCCATTTCATCAGGAAAAGGTTTAAAAGATCACATTTAATCAAAATTTCAGCTTCCCAGTCTCGAAAGCAAATGTTCTGCGGCACGGTAGCGCAGCGGTAGAGTTGCTGCTTTACAGCGAATGCAGCGCCGGAGACTCAGGTTCGATCCTGACTACGGGTGCTGCACTGTAAGGAGTTTGTACGTTCTCCCCGTGACCTGCGTGGGTTTTCTCCGAGATCTTCGGTTTCCTCCCACACTCCAAAGACGTACAGGTATGTAGGTTAATTGGCTGGGTAAATGTAAAAATTGTCCCTAGTGGGTGTAGGATAGTGTTAATGTACGGGGATCACTGGGCGGCACGGACTTGGAGGGCCGAAAAGGCCTGTTTCCGGCTGTAGATATATGATGATATGATAGAATGCAGAAAACATTTCATTAACCGCCTGCTGTTCCTGAGTTTACCACATGATGGCAGTGCAGCTCAACCTTTCATTTTCTCAAGACATTTTCTTGAGCAGCAACGTTGAGTTGCTTAGAGATTTGAGTCGTTTGCTCTTCTGAGCATGTGAGATAATACTGCTTTTAGTTTCCAGGTCAATGTGCAACAATGAGGAAATTGGCCAAGGTACATCCATTGCCCAAGAAGATGAGCATAGGGGTGAGGTGAGAACAAGACATAGAGTCAAAGAGTCACAGAGTCATGGAGTGATACAGGCCCTTCGGCCCAACTTGCCCACATCGGCCAACAAGTCCCAGCTACACTAGTCCCACCTGCCTGTACTTGGTCCATAGCCCTCCAAACCAGTCCTATCCATGTACCTGTCTAACTGTTTCTTAAATGTTGAGATAGTCCCAGCCTCAACTACCTCCTCCGGCAGCCTGTTCCACACACACACCACCCTGTGTGTGAATAAGTTCCCCCTCAGATTCCTATTAAATCTTTTCCCCTTCACCTTGAACCTATGTACTCTGGGCACAAGGACAATGTTCGGCTGCATGAGGCATCAAAACACTATGGCAAGGAGAGATGTCAACGGCTGGAGTTATACCTTGCACAGAGGAAGGCTGTTGTGTTTGTTGCAGATCAATCATCTCGGTCCGAAGAAGGGTCCCGACCCGAAACGCCACCCATCCATGTTCTCCAGAGGTGTCACCTGACCCGCTCAGTTACTTCAGTACTTTATGTTTATTTTTTAAAACAGCATCTGCCGTTCTTTGTTTCCACATCCCAGATCGCAGTGTCCAGTTTATCATATTCCACTTGGTTAGCTTACAACCCAACAGTATGAACATTGAATTCTCAAACTTTGAGTAACACACCTTTTCCACCCCCCTCCAACCTGTCCTCCACCCCATTTCTCTTAGTATCCCGCCCCTCTCCCCCCTCCATTACACCCTCTGTCCCCTTCCACCTATATACCCTCTGTCTGTCTTTACATTTCACTCTTTTTCTCTCCTTTTCTGACACCCTTTCTTCCCTTTACCTTTTGTACACTCATTCTGCCAATCAAATCTCCCTCACCTGTATCCACCTATCACTTGCCAGGCTTTGTCCCATCTCCACCTCTTTTCCAGCTTCTCCAGTACAGTCAGTCTGAAGAAGGGTCCCGACCCGTAACGTAGCCTGTCCATTCCCTCCACAGATGTTGCCTGACCCCCTGGGTTACAACAGCACTTTGTATTTTATTCAAGATTGCTGTATTTGCAGTCCCTTGTGTCTTCCCTGCTCATGGGAATTCCTCAGGGCACTGTGCTAGACTCCAACTCCTTCATATCTTTCATCATGTGACCTTACTTCCATTCTAAGGTCAGAATGATGGTATTTGCTGATGATTTCACAATCTCTATTTCTAGTTGTAGCTCGTCAGCCAACAAGGCCTGCCTGCATTTGTCTTAAGTATCGTCTATACCTCTCTTTCCCCTTTCCCCTGACTCTCAGTCTGAAGAAGGGTTTCGATCCGAAACGTTACCTATTCTTTTTCTCCATAGATGCTGCCTGACGCACTGAACTACTCCAGCTTTTTTGACTATCTAGGGTTGTGAAGGTTGCTTCAAGAACCCAAAAGTCGCAGGAAAGTAGCTTGTTCCTGAACTTGACTTCAGACTTCTGTACTTCCTGCCTGATAGTAGTAACGAGAAGCGGGCAAGGATGGTGGGGATCCTTGATGATAGATGCCATCTTTTTGAGGCAGCCTCTCATACACCTGCTTTCGATGGAAGGAAGGGATGATCTGAGCTTAATCAATTGCTCTCTGCAGCCCCTTGTGTCCTGAGCATTGGGATTCCCGTACCTGACCATAATGTAACTAGTTAGGATATTTTCTATTTTCAAAAAGGACTCAAAGTGCTAGAGTAACTCAGTGAATCAAGCAGCATCTCTGGAAAACATCGATAGATGGCGTTTCGGGTGGGGACCCTTCTGCAAATCTGTATCTGCTGTTCCTTGTATCTACTTTATACAGTCCTTACATCAGTCTGAAGAAGGGGCTCGACTCGAAACGTCACCCATTCCTTCTCTCCTGAGATGCTGCCTGACCCACTGAGTTACTCCAGCATTTTGTGATACTTTATACAGTACATCAGTACAGGTTTGTTACTGTATTCAGAGATATACTGAATCTCTTTAGACTTCTAAGGCAAAGTGGTGAAGGATATGGTCCTACTGTGATCAAATGGGGTGGTTATCTGTCAAAGTATTGGAAATTAATTGGGACAATTGTGGATCACTAACAAAAGAATCAGACTCCTTAGCTCGCGGCTCAGTTATGAATTATTCAAATTATATCAAAGATAACCTAATCAAGGCAATTGTGGTTGAGATTAGCTTGTCTTTCAATGGAGAATTCCTGTTGTGAGACTGTTGTTATTTTGTGCTTTGCATCTCATTACGATTGTGATTGGGAACAATCAATTGCTTCCTTATATTATGTTAATTCCATAGATGAATCGTCTTCTGTGCTTTTCGTCTTCCCATGAAGTAACTTCTAGTTCACTTGTGCTACACTTTTTGCATAACTAAGACATTGCAGTATTGAATCTACGGCAACTGTGGACTTGGCTCAGGAACATTTCAATTCATGTCACACATTCTGACAACGTTTTCTCTCCTTGTCTTTGAAATCATTGGCGCTTCTTTTAATGCTGGATAACAGAACGATTAGGTGCGGAGTTCAACGGTAGTGAAATCATATCATTAACTCTTTACTCAAGGATATGTTTTAAAAAAAATTTAAAAACAATAAAATTAATGGAAAAAATCAGATGGAAAAAATGCAGATGGAAAAAATCTCATATTAATGTTTCCAAGTCTTAAATGGCATTGTCGCTTAAATGTGATGGGGTGGGGAGATGTTAGGATTGATAAACCCTGATGTTTTTGTTTTATTTATGGCGGCACGGTGGCGCAGTGTAAGTTGCCTTGTCCAACCATCTGCCTATCAAAACCACCCTTGCCTGTGTTCATCTATTACCTACGATAGACACAAAATGCTGGAGTAACTCAGCGGGACAGGCAGTATCTCTGGAGAGAAGGAATGGGTGACGTTTTGGGTTGAGACCCTTCTTCAGACATTACCTGCCATGCTTTGACCTGCCCTCTTCTTTTCCAGCTTTGCCTCCCCCCCCCCCACAATCAGTCTGAAGAAGGGTCCTGACACAAAATGTCACTTATCTGTGTTGTTCAGCATGCTGCCTAACACGCTGAGTTACTCCAGCACTGTGTGTCTTTTTATAAATGTAATTAATTCCCGGTCACATGCTGTTCACCTCCCTGATTCTCCCGTCACTGACCTGGGGAAGTGTTCAAGAGAGAGTTGGATATAGCACTTAGGGCTAATGGAATCAAGGGATATGGGGAGAAAGCAGGAACAGGGTACTGATTCTGGATGATCAGACATGATTATATTGAATGGCGGTGCTTGCTCGAAGGGCCGAATGGCCTATTCCTGCACCTATTTTCTATGTTTTCTATGTTTCTATAATGTACAGCAGCCAATTAACCTGACAACCATCATTGAGAGGAAACTGGAACACCTGGAGGATACCATCTGGCCACATGGAGAATGTGCAAACTACGTACAGATAGTAACTAAGGTCAGGTTTGAACCGAGGTCACTCAAGCTGTGCAGCAGCTCACTGTTCCACCCCCTCCCACGAGACACGAAGTCGAGAGTCACTCACATCCTGAAAGGATGTTAGACTCTCTCCCTACAGAACAGTTGTGAGGCAGAGGAGTTTTATAAGCAGCCCAGTAGTTTTGTGGTTGTAATTAAAAATTATTAAACCATTTATTTAGCCAACTCAGTGAAGAAAGCCTTGCTGCAGTACACTGGGAACTATTTTAGCATGATTCAGGATCGATAAAATTGTGCAATGAATTCACGTCAGCTGTCCTTGTCAACGTTGCATGACTTAGTTTTGTTTAGTTTAGAGATACAGCGTGGAAACAGGATCAACGCCCCACCAAGTCCGTGCCGACCATGATCTCCATACACTCGCACTATCCTACACACTAGGGACAATAGACAATAGACAATAGGTGCAGGAGTAGGCCATTCGGCCCTTCGAGCCAGCACCACCATTTAATGTGATCATGGCTAATCATTCTCAATCAGTACCCCGTTCCTGCCTTCTCCCCATACCCCCTGACTCTGCTATCCTTAAGAGCTCTATCTAGCTCTCTCTTGAACGCATTCAGAGAACTGGCCTCTGAGGCAGAGAATTCCACAGATTTACAACTCTCTGACTGAAAAAGTTTTTCCTCATCTCCGTTCTAAATGGCCTACCCCTTATTCTTTATCATTTTTACCAAAGCCAATAAACCTGCAAACCTGTACGTCTTTGGAGTGTGGGGGTAAACCAAAGCACCCGCAGAAACATAGAAACGTAGAAAATAGGTGCAGGAGTAGGCCATTCGGCCCTTCAAGCCGAATGGCTGATCATCCAGTATCAGTACCCCCTTCCTGCTTTCCCCCCATATCTCTTGATTCCATTAGCCCTAAGAGCTGTATCTAACTCTCCCTTGAATTGAATCTGAGAAAACCCACGTGGTCGCGGGGAGAATGTACAAACTCCGTACAGACAGCGCCCATAGTCAGGATCGAACCCAGGTCTCTGGCGCTGTAAGGCAACCACTCTACCACTGTGCCACTGTGCAGCCCGACTTGCTCCAACTCCCTTCCTGCGGGTTGTGAGGTGATTGATGAGGCCAAAGTGGGCTGAGGAGGATCCTGGCAAGATGCATGGGCAGGATGTTTGCAAAGTGGTGCACCTCCACCATAAATAATGGTCTTCTGTATGTTCTCGACAAATGGAATCATTCCAAATACCATCTCAAATTCTCCTTTTCCACTTTGAGTTCCCATGGATCAAGGATTTCCATTGAATCAGTGGGGATGTTACACAACATAGAACATAGAGCACGGAACAGTATTGCACAAGAGCTGGCCCTTTTGGCCCACATTGTCTGTGCTGAGCATGATGCATGATGTGAAGACCAACTCTTATCTGCCTGCATATAACCTATATCCCTCCATTCCCTGCATGTCTATATGCCTATCCAAAAGTCTCTTAAATGCTACTCTCATATCTGCCTCACACACCACTCCTGGCAGCATGTTCCAGGTACTTACCACACCCTGGGTGGAAACCAGAACAACTCGAGGAAGCCCACACATGTACAAGGGGAACATGCAAACTCTACAGAGAGAGCACCAGCGGGGAGGATTGGACATTGGTCGGTGGAGTTGTGAGGCAGTATCTCCACCTGCAGCACCACTGTGCTACCCCTGTGGTGAGAAAGCTGCTAGGAATTTGGCTGGTTCTGTGTTTCCTCTGTTCATCTGAAGCCAACATGATTTTTTGTGGAGATACAGTGGGGAAACAGGCCCTTTGGCAGGCTAAGTCCGCGCTAACCGATGATCCCTGAGCACTAACACTATCCTGCACACTAGGGACAATTTACAATTTTGCCAAGCAAATTAACCTACAAACCTATACGTCTTTGGAGTATGGGAGGAAACCGGAGCACCCGGAGAAAATCCATGCAGGTCATGGGGAGAACGTACAAACTCCGTACAGACAGCACCCGTAGTCAGGATCGAACCGGGGTGTCCTGCGCTGTAAGGCAGCAACTCTATGGCTTTATCACTGTGCCGCCCAAGTTGAACAGGCAATGACGGTAAAGGGAAAAAGAAAAAGTATTTAACGTTTCAGTTTGAAGACCCGTCATCAGAACTGGAAAAGAAAGTAACAAAAAAAAGCAGCTTAAAGTTTGCAGAGAAGGTATGAGGAATGATGGTGTAAGATTTGAGAAGTTTTCCCTCATTCTGAAATCAACACAAAACCAAAGAGCTGCAGTTTGGACATTTTAAACGGGAGACTGGGGCTGATAGCGGAGAAAGGCTGCAGTCAGTTTACCAAAGGATGTCACAATCTGTGGGTCCTAAAATGGCTGCAGGACCTCGTGACCAGCCACAAAAAAGGTAAAAACCTTACATCCCAGTCTCTAGGTTTTCTGCAAAGCCATGGCCAGAACAAAGGATGGGTATTGGCCATGCAGAAACCTACGAAACCAGGTCGGAGTCCAGACACTGGGGCGCTGACATCAGCATACTCACAATGCCCCAAGCCGACCTAAACAGTTCATCTCAGTGAGGGGGCACAATAGCCCATAGAAAACTACCTGGTAGGTGATGGGAAACCAGTTAACACCCATCACCTCACAATGAAATCCCAATTTACACCTTCTGGCCATCCCCGGTATCCCCGAACATAAGCGCAGATCAGAAGAAAACCTCATACATATCTTTTTGAACAAAGAGATTCCAAGATCTGGCGGGAGATAGGACGGGTCAGAAACAGTATAACTGGCCACTACTTTTGGGTTTTAAACTCAAGAAGAAATACTGGAAGAAGAAGTTAAGTCAACTCGAGAAGAAAACCTGCAGGAAACGCAAGCAGGCAAGAAAACGAATGCAGGAGGAAGAAAAGACAGGCAAGAAAAACGGATGCAAGAGAGAGGAACAGGCACGCAACTCGAGGAGAAATACTGCCAAACGAACAGCCAGTAACCCCAGTAATAGCCCCATGGTGAGCATGCATTCCAAATCCTACATATCCTGGACATAGTTTAGTGTAGAGGGGAGGGTGGTTGTGAATAAACGTTGGGTGTGTACTAAAATATGTGTTGGTCAAGGTTGCGATGCGTCGTGCGTTCCCCATCTTACAGTCGTGTATGTGTCTTGCAGAACTGTGTTTAAGAATTCATAAATAAAAGGTATTCGTGTATGTGTCTTGCAGAACTGTGTTTAAGAATTCATAAGTAAAAGGTATTCGTGTATATGTCTTATAGAACTGTGTTTTATGATTCATAGTTATAAGTATTCGTGTGATTCGGTATGTGTTTCATAGACATGTATTATAGAACTGTATAAGTATTCATGGACAATAGTCCCAAGTGCTGAATAAGAGCCTTTTTCATTTAAACCCTGGTTTTAAAATCTGGTCTGGTTGAATTTTTCTGCACTATAAGAGCTCCTGCACCTAAGTCCAGTGTCTAGAACCGTAAGGGGTGAGTGGGTCGAACCACTCACGGGGAACCAGTGTGCACGGCCTGGTCAAGGGATCAGAGCAAGGCACGGGGACCTTAGGTCGGGCGAAAGCTCGGCGCAGAAACCCCTTACAGATAATGGATAGATGAAAGGGACGACCAGATCAAATGAGCAACGAGGGCACTTAGAGGACAATTACACATTTCCTAGGCTGGGTGTTGCTAATAGCAAGACATGGCCAGTGGGTCAGTCTGTCCGAATGGAGAAAGGAAACCTGAGGCAAAATCACAGTTGGCTGATTTAGAGCAGAAATGGTCAATTCTGAGACAGAGAAAGCGAATTACCAAAGCACTTTACAGTTTGATATCAAATTCTCCAATTTTAAATAACTCCCTACTCCTGAGGGTGGAATTTATGTGGTGGCTCCCTGACCTTTCATGGAAGTTACTGATGTTGGTCTCTTATTGATTCAATATCTCAGAGTTCTTGTGGCAGTCCAAGTGCTGAACGAGGATTAGCAATATAAATGCACGTATGCATCACAAAATACAGTGCTCCAAGCTTGCAGTTTTGAAATAGGTTTAGACTCAGAGAAGATAGATTGTGTGTGCACGTCAAGGATTAAAAGCAGAACTTCATCCAAGTATTGTGAAGGACGGGTCTAACTAGTTCTGCTTTGGGCGACTGCTAATGTTCAATATTAATGCAAAGTATCAAAGTCCAAGGTCAATATAATGAGGCTTTTAATTTTCCTTGGCTCAGCATAAGACGTCGGAGTAGAGAGTAGGAGCTGAAGAATTGTTCCTAATGTGGAGGAGGAATGGACAAGCAAGACCTGTCGGTAAATTATATCTTGAGGCAAAAGGCGCTGCAGCCAGGAAAATTATATCTGGGCTTCATAAGAGGTGCAATGACAGCCCGTGCTCTCAGGAGATGCTATTTTAGAGGACCAGATGGACCCATTGGGCCCAAACCTCTCCTGCATTGGTGCAGCACCCTCTCCTCCCCCCCTCCCCCTTCCCTCCCCTGCCCTTCCCCTCCCCCTTCCCCTCCCCCACATCCCCTCCCCTTCCCCTCAACCTCCCTTATCCTCCCTCCCCCCTCCCTCCCTCCCTCCCCCCTCCCTCCCTCCCTCTCTCCCCCTCCCACCCTTCCTCCCTCCCTCCCTAGGAGATAGATTTAAACTTTAAAATGTGAATAACTTTAAAAATATAACAGCGATTTCAATGAAACTTCTTCCATTAGCACTAAAGGGATGACAGTGAGTAAGGTGGGCCACTCATTTGTAGGAAGTCCACCACTATCTTTTCAAGGAGCAATTGGGGATAGGCAATGGATTTGGATTTGCTCGGTGATGCCCAGTTACCAAAAAAAGTAATGAATAAAACAATCAACAAAAGTGAAGATAGACACAAAATGCTGGAGTAACTCAGCGGGGGGACAGGCAGCATCTCTGGAGGACATGGGTGCTGCCTGAACCACTGTGTTACTCCAGCATTTTGTGTCCATGTTTGCTGTAAACCAGCATCTGCAGTTCCTTCCTACAAACAACAAAAGTGCTTGTCCCAAGGCAAATGCCTGGTATGCCTGCAGTACTTCTCCATAACTCGAAAGTTGTGGAACTTGCTTATCCCAACCCAATATCATAGGTCATGCTGGTGTAATGAAAATGCAAGCCAGCCAATGCCAGGCAAAGGCAGCACAATGGAGACACAATGCAGATGTTGGTGTACAAACAAAAGTGCTGGAGTAACTCCTTGGGTCAGGCAGCATCTCTGGAAGGCATGAGTAGGTGACATTTCAGTTTGGGGGCCCTTCTTAAGACACACTAAGTAAAGACTCCATGGAAATGTCCAGAAATCAGGCCATACTGAAAGATTCACTGTGATATTATTTCATGTCCATGTGAATTCCCAGCTTTGGTTAAATGCATTCGAGTCTATTTATTGGACATACTTGTGACATTATCCTCCCAAAACATACCCTCTCAGAACATGTTGGGGTAATATCTCTCCTAGTACCACCTTTAAAACATGCATGGCACAATGCTTTCAAGATTAGGTTCCAATGGAACGAGGATGTTGCCAGGACTCGAGGGTCTGAGCTATAGAGAGAGGTTGAGTCGGATGGAAAGACTCTATTCTTTGGAGTGCTAGAGGATGAGGGGTGATCTTTTGGAGGTGTATAAAATCATGAGAGGAATAGTGTAGTTGGCATGGACCTGGTAGACAGAAGGGCCTGTTTCCATGCTGTAACTATCTCTGAACTAAAAGATGAGAACTGAAATCAACAAGATGTGTTCAAACTCTTGAATCCCTGCAGTGGTGTAATATTAGTTATTACCCATTTGACACTACAGGTAAATGCTTTCCAAATTACAGGACTCAATAAATCACCCTGTCTGGGAATAACGTAGTTGATCATCAATCTCATGGTCGCGGTTTTCTGCTTGAAGTTGGACCGCTCCCACACAACCTCGGCTAGCGGGGCTTTGGAGACCCGCAATCCTCCTCCTACAAGTTAGACTCATGCAGGAGAGTAGAGAAAGAACGTAGGATGGTTGAAGATAACAAATGAGGCATCGCGTGCAGCCTAATGCGGCTTTACTGGAGTAGAAACACTGGTAATAAATCACCTGCCAAAGCTGATAATAAAACACTGCAACGGCCTCCATCAGACAGAAGGGAAAGGTTAAATGTTATGTCACGTTATGGCCATGTGGTCTACACAACTGACAGATTTAATATTGAATCCTATCACTATTTTCAGAACATAGCAGTTGAACCTTTTCTCCTGGTAATTCCCTATATGGAATCTAACGCTTGTTCTGTTAGTAAATGCACAATTCTACTTCCTGATTCCCTGACCCTGGGCAAGGCTTAACGAGAGTACAATTATATTGCAAATCTTTCCTAAACAAATGTTTTCTCACGAATGCCAGGTGCGATACTTTTTCCGAGCCTTTGTACGAGCATGGCGTGAGAACACAGTAATGTGTTTCGAGGTAAACTGCCACTGACCACCAGCACATGAGCACATGTATTCAGAGCACTTGTGTTGCAGCTCCTGTGTCAGTGAGCACGAGCTGGGATATTAGACACCGCATCTTCCTCCTGCAGGAAGGTGCCTGGCGAGAGCACGGGGTTGAGTGAGGTTGGTTATCTCTCTAATGGCTGTCAGTGGGCCTTGATTGACTCCCTAGCAGACGACTGACTGCAGTGCAAATCCCTGTTGTTGTGGTGACTGTGGATGATGGGGTGACTATACAGAGACTCAAATTAAAAGGGACTCCAAGAGCCATCTGCTTTGGGAACACCTGCTCAGTCGGTGCTGTTATAATCATCACTGCCGAACAGCAGGATATTAACTGCGACGTGCATTTTTGTACAAAGTGATGCAGTAATACCTAAACCACAGTTCTAATTTTAAGAGATGAACTCGCTGACCTGGGAAAGGGTTTTAAATCCCAAATGCTGCCCCTGAACAGTGACATTCACGGATGTAGTTGTCCAAGTAGGTACCAGGGATGATAAAGTACTAAAATAGAATGAACTTTTCCAATTCCTGGTGTTCTGATGATTGAAAGGCATGGAGTTGGATGATCAACCACTGAAGTAAGTTAATTAGCTTAAATGATCTGCATTAAAACAATTGCTTCTAAGATGGTGCCCAACACGGGCAATTATTTGTGTGCTAGCTACAGAAGCAGATCTATGAACTCATATTATAATCACTTCACACTCTTAAATCTCCGTTCCTACAGCAACATTTTTTACTTTAACTCTGATAGTTTGCTGGCTTTACCTTGCACTAAACGTTATCCCCTTATCATGTATCTATGGATCGATTGTAATCGTGTATTGTCTTTCTGCTGACTGGTTAGCATGCAACAAAAAGCTTTTCACTGTACTTCGGTACATGTGACAATAAACCAAACTGAATTGATCTGAACTTGGATCGGTCTCAAGGCATTTTGGGGTCGCTTGAGTGCTTTCAGAGTCTGAATAAAACACAAAGTGGGTCCTCCAGCTGAGTTCCTCCAGCACTTTGTGTTTTGCTCAAGGTTTCACCATCTGCAGTCCTTGTGGCTCTGCTTTTGAAGTCTGGTGGAGTAGGTAATGGAAAGTATTTTGTGTAGAGATGCATTTTGGAATGATTTAGATTGAGAGGTATGAAAGTCAGTTGCAAGATCAGCAATCAGGAAGATTCCCAAGGCACGATAGATGCTGTCAGCACGTGCATAAGATGACTGAGCATCCTACAAGAGTATAGAGGAAGTATACAAATTGCACCCAAGCTGGTTAATCAAGAGCTGACATAGTGAAAAGGGGCTATGCTATAATACCTGAGGCCTGCGATTTTGACAAGTGGTTCATCATTGAATGCTTTATTAACTCAGTGGGCTAGACAACATCTCTGCTGGACATGGAGAGGACACGTTTCGGGTCGTGACCCATCTTGAGACTAAAGAAGATAACAGCTTGCAACGTCACCTGTCCATGCCCTCCAGAGATGCTGCCTGATCCGCCTGAGTTCCTACAGCACTTTGCGTTTTTTTAATTTTGTAATACAGCAGTTCCTTGTGTTAATAGAAGGTTTTACGGTCTGCCCACTGTTCAAGATGGGATTTTTGTCGAGGCCACTCAAGAGGTTTGCATCATACTCAGCAATGGAAAGACCAATGACTGGTGAATGGACTTGAGAAGAAGAAGTAAATATTGGCCAACAGCGGGACATCATCAGCTCTTTTGTCTCGATTTGGAGCCATGGTTCAGTGACTAACAATATGTTTCTGACCTAGATGGCTCTAGGTTCAAGTCAACTCCAAGGACTTGCACACTGAACTTGAGGTTGATAGTGCAGTCATTTATAATAGGTGGCTGCAGTTTTGGAGGTGGGGTCTTTTGACTATAAATAAAACCAAAGTCTCATCTGCTCCATTGTATGTCATGGGCCCATTTTGACAGACAGGTTGGCTATCCTTATTAACCTTACTAATAACTGTCCTTCAATTCACATCACTCTAACGCACATTATGGCCTTTATAACTGGTTTGGAAGCTGCCTTTGGCCTAATTGGCTGTAGTGCTTCCTTCAATAAACACTTTATTGTCTGAAAGACATCAATTGAAAATAATGTTAACTTTGTTTCTTTTATCCTTGGTGAGAGGGCAAGTAGGATTTTGGTTTGATGATTCATCTGAAATTTGGATCCTCAAATATTGTATTTGGGTGACAGCTCTGGTTTTGTGTTCTGACTCAGTGAAGGAAGTGCAACCACAGAGACGAAGCTACCACCGTTCTGGTGCAGAATAAATACATAAGAATCAAAGAGAAGGAAAATAGATGGTATGATAACCTTATAATATTTGTTTATTATTAATCTGACAATGAATATTACTGGCGGAAATCTGTAGTTTGTTTTCCCATGGAAGTTTTTAATCAGTTTTGTTATAATTTCATGTTCATGGGTTTAAGGAGCAGAATTAGGCCATTTGGCCCATCAAGTCTACTCCGCCATTCAATCATGGCTGATCTATCTTTGCCTCTCAACCCCATTCTCCTGCCTTCTCCTCATAACCCCTGACACTAGTACTAATCAAGAATATGTCAATCATCGCCTTCAAAAATATACATTGACTAGGTCTGCACAGCTGTCTGTGGTAATGAATTCCACAGATTCATCACCCTCTGACTAAAGAAATTCCTCCTCATCTCCTGTCGTCTTTTCCGGGGGATTGCCACGAGGAGGCTTCTGTCATGACCTCCCATTACTCTATTAATCTTACTTATAACTATTATTTATTTATCTTATTACTCTTATTATTTGGGTTGCTGTTAATTACTTAAATTATTGCATAGTATGGGAGGCGCATTCCCAATCTCGTTGTACCCCTGGGTACGATGACAATAAAGATATATTGTATTGTATTGTATTGTATTGTATTTGTATTCCTACCTTTTCTCCTTGTTCTGTATTTTTATGCTCTGTGTAAAGCACTTTGAATTGCCATTGCTGTATGAAATGTGCTGTATAAATAAACTTGCCTTGCCTTGCCTTGCCTTGCCTTACCTTTCTAAAGGTGCGCCCTTTTATTCTGAGGCTGTGCTAGACTCTCCCACTCATGGAAACATCCTCTCCATATTCACTCTATCCAGGCCATTAATTGCTCGGTAAGTTTCAATGAGCTTCCCCACCCTCTCATCTCTCTAAACTCCAGCGAGTAAAGGCCCAGTGTCGTCAAACACTCATCATATGTTAACCCAAATTTAATTCCGTTAACAATTATTATGACAATGTAAAATATTGAAGAAAACAATTTAAATACATTGTGAAATAAAAGCAAGTTCTAGAAATAGAAATAGCAATAGAAATAGAAATAGAAATAGAGACTCTAACTCAGGCTTTACTTTTAGGAAGCCCGAATAGCTTCTGTGATGGGTGTTTATGCTTGTAAATGAAATGAGTTTGGAAAAGTTCCAATAGATTTGAGGGATCAACATAAATCTCTCTGCTGCAGTTTGCAATGAGATGCCAATTGAACAATTTCATTTTGTGAAATTATAAAGATAATTGGGATGGGAAATGGAAACGTTACATCAGTTTCAAAGTAAGAAGGATGGCGAAGGCTGGGAAACTATACTCTTTAAAACAAAACGACTTGGTGCTGTAACAGGGAAACAAGATTGATAATCTGGGAGAATGAGATAAAGTGGTGCTGTTAGCCCATCCAGACAAATATCTGCTGATAGCTGTTCTTAGCTGTGACAAATCGGGACACTGTCCCAGGCACTTTAATTCTCCTTCCCATTCCTACACAGACCTTTCTGTCCTAAGTCTCCTCCATTGTCAGAGTGAGGCTCAAGGCAAATTGGAGGATCAGCATCTCATATTTCGTTTGGGCAGCTTACAGCCCAGTGATATGATTATTGATTTCTCTCACTTCAGATAGCCTAGGCATTCCCTCTCTCTGTATCCGTCCCCCACCCAAGACACACTAGCTTCTCATTTTCACCCTACAAACATCTAACAATGGCCTGTTTGCTTTATCATCGTTACTTTTTTACATATCTTTCATTCATTGTTCTTTATCTCTCCACATCACCGTCTTGTTCTCTCATTTCCCTTATCCCTAACCAGTCTGAAGAAGGGTCTCGACCCAAAAAGTCACCCTTTCCTTCTCTCCAGAGATGCTGCCTGTGCGCTGAGCTACTCCAGCTTTTTGTGTCTATCTGCACTTTTACAATTCATTGGTAATACCAGCTACATTACAAATCTATGTGAAAATCTATTGGTACTTAGAACCCTACTTTCCAGTTAACACAAATGGGAAAATCATTCTTGCTGCAGCTTTGTAAAAGGAAATGTACTCTTGAGCCTAACCTATGTTAAAGCTTATTTGGGAGAACTGCTGACATGGGCAATGCATGAATGGTTTGTAACAAACAAGACCTGCTCAGGTGTTGACACCACAGATAAACAAAATTGCTCCAAATGCATTAAATGTAAGCATCTACTCATGTCAATACAGCCACGTGGATTTTCCTTAAACATGCACAAATGTAAGCCATTTACAAATTGAAATTGATGTTGGAACGTGGAGTGGATACCGGCAGTGCCTGATTCCGAGGATTCAACTGTTTAAGGGTTACTCAACTATTCGATTGAGCTGTGGATTTGAACAGGATATTTATACTCTGGTGTGCAATGGAGCTGAACCACAGATAGAGTCGTAGAGTGATACAGTGTGGAAACAGGCCCTTCGCCCCACCTTGCCCTCGCTGGCCAACATGTCCCAGCTACACTAGTCCCACCTGCCCACGTTCAGTCCATATCCCTCCAAACCTGTCCTATCCATGTACCTGTCTAACTGTTTCTTAAACTTTGGGATAGTCTCAGCCTCAATTACCTCATCTGGCAGCTTGTTCCATACACCCACCACCCTTTGTGTGAAAAAGTTCCCCATCAGATTCCTATTAAATCTTCTCCCCTTCACCTTGAACCTATGTCCTCTGGAACAATCTTGAACAATTACAGACATCACAGAAATAAGCTGATGTAAAATGTACTCAAAACGATCATTTTATTTAGAATCTTCTTGGCACTTTAGCTTCTAAAGATGGTTCAGGGTTTCATAGTTGTGAGACCCAATTCAGAAAAGCACATAATTTATCTTCTCAGGCCACGAACATCCGCCACCCCATTGCTGCTGGTAACCTGGACTTCCATCCTCCACCCAACAGCTCTGTCCTGCTGTTTAATTGAAAAGAATTGAAGTGACTACAAAAGGAGCTGATGCTGCAAGCTTGCTGTATGTTCCTGAAACAAACCTCCATAATAAGAGGTTGTATCATTGCACAAATTTGCTGCAGGCTTGAAAGTTTTATTAAATGTAATTAATCATGTCAATATTTCTTTCCAGTCTATTTTTACGTATTTCTCAAACAGCCGCACACAAGAAGATATAAGCTTTAGACTTTAGAGATACAGTGCAGAAACAGGCCCTTTCATCAACCAGCGATTACCCCACACACTAACACTATCCTACACACTCGGGACAATTACATTTTTATCAAAGCCAATTAACCTACAAACCTGTATGTCTTTGGAGTGCAGGAGGAAACTAGACCATCCGGAGAAAACTCACACAGTCACAGGGAGAACGTACAAATTCCATGTAGACAGCACTCATAGTCAGGATCGAACCCGGGTCTCTGGCGCTGTGAGGCATCAGCTCTTCTGCTGCGCCGCTGTGCCGGCTCAAGCTTCATAGGAGACCAGCGGATTAACATTGCCTCTCGCAGTTCTTTGAAGGAGCTGTCCAGATGGTGTCTCTCCACCCAACTCTCTTCCTGCATTCCTTTGCATTGAATTGTAACAACCTTTCTTATCTATCGTTGCAATGTAAAGGATGTCACGACAACAATTCAAAAGGCGACTTAGGAATCTTACCGGCAAACATAAATCACCCAACAGAGATAAGGACGGAGTTTACTGTGAGGAAAGTAGCTACCATGTTTCTTAGATTACAACCTGTGACTCCACTTCAAACACATTTAATTGGCAGCAAAGTGCTTTGGGACATCCTGAGTTTTCAAAATCGCATAATTACATGTTCTTTCTTTTGCGCATATTCCTGATCTTCAAAACTTCAGGGACTAATTACTACATTAATGTGGGTGATAATCAGTACTTGTTTTTGAATTCATCGCGATGATTTATGAAACCTAACCTAATTTTCAATGGTGTGGCATTGCCTGTCATGGAAACAAACCTCCAGTTGATAGTGGGCATGGTAACAACTCGGTTCCAAGTGATGCTCTGCACGGATTTAATTACATTTCCTAAGATACTTTTACATTTTCCATCTAGGTTTTGCTTAAGGAAATGTTGTACACAATTGTGGATATCTTCCTCTTCTTTTGAACAATCTACATGACTGTGTAAATCCATTGCCTTATTATCTCCTCACATCTGTTTTCTGTTGCAAGAAGCATATGAATGATGGAGTAGCTGTAGTGGTAAGTACTCCTCTTCCAGAGTTATTTTCAACTGAAGTCAATGGGATTGAATTTCAGAAGTGAATGTAACTTGCATAATCTAATTACGACTGTGCATTTTGTACATTCAACCAAGGTTGAATTTCTAGATCCTGGTCTTAATTTGTTACACTGAACCAAAGATTCCCGATCTCTGCACTATTAGAAGGAAGTGTTCCAAAGAGCCTAGGTAAATACGAAGGATGGCATTATTGAGATGGACTGAAAGGGCCTGTTTTTGTGCTGTACATTTAGAGTCATGCAGCAGGCCCTTTGGCCCAACATGTCCATGCTGGCCAAGATGCCCCATCGAAGCTATTCTCATTTAACATCTTCTGTCTGACCGAGACATGGCTGACCCCACTGGTGCCGGATCAGGTGATCTGCCCAACCGAATCCTTCACTGTTTTCCAGGCGGACAGAACGGAAGAATCCGGGAAATCCAAGAGTGGAGGAGTTTGCTTCATGACCAACAATAACTGGTGCAACCCTAGGAATATTAATACGCTTTCTCGTTCCTGCTCGCCGGACCTGGAGCGGTGATCATCACAGCCGTCTATGTTCCACCGCATGCGGACACCAACATGGCACTGTTGGCCCTGCACGATGTGTTGTGTCGACACCAAAACAAGAACCCTGATGCGGCTGTGCTGGTGGCTGGAGATTTTAATAGGGCAAATCTCAAAAAGGTCATGCCTAACTTCTGCCAACACATCACGTGTGTCACCAGGGGGGAAAGAACTTTGGACCACTGCTACACGCCATTCAGGAAAGGCTATAAGGCCGTTCCTCTCTATCCTTTTGGAAAATCTGACCACGCTGCCATTTTCCTGCTGCCGGAAAATAAACAACGGATAGTACGGGAAACGGCGGTGATGAAGGACGTAAAGTGGTAGTCTGACCATTCGGAGGCCATGCTGCAAGATGCACTGAGCGACGTCGACTGGAATATTACCAAGCAAGTTCCAGAGACGTCAATGAGTTTGCGGAAGCGGTTACGGACTTCATTGCAACAATAGCCAATGACATTGTTCCCACGGTAAGGTTTAGAATCTTTTCTAATCAAAAACCCTGGGTGGACAGGTCTATTCGCGTTGCCTTGAATGCTCGCACCGCTGCTTACAACTATGGCCTGGCATCCGACAATATGGACGACTACAAGGTAGAGTCCTACCGCCTGCGAAGGGCGGTGAAGGACGCAAAAAGGAGGTACAGGGACAGGATGGAGTCGCAGATGGAGCAGCAGGACACCAGGCGCCTTTGGAAGGGGCTACGGACTATAACTAACTACTGGTGCAGCCCCCCCTCAACAGGAAGTGCCGGTACCTCCTTAGCTGATGACTTGAACTCCTTCTACGCACGATTCGAGACGGGCAACATTACCCCAAGCTCGCCGTCTAAAAACAACACCGCCAGCGTGCTGGCTAGCGAGGCTGGAGGGGGATCCACCGCTGGGGATGTGCACACATTCTCGGTGTTCGAGCACGACGTGAGGAGGGCTCTGACGTGTGTGAACACGAGGAAAGCTGTAGGCCCAGATGGTATATCTGGGTGAGTACTAAAGTCTTGTGCTACTCAGCTTGCTCCAGTACTCACCACAATATTCAACCTCTCCTTGGCCAAGTCCGTGGTCCCTGCATGCTTCAAAAGATCCATCATTGTACCGGTGCCAAAGAATGCCTCTCCAGCTTGTTTGAATGAATATCGACCGGTGGCCCTCACCTCGGTTGTCATGAAATGCTTCGAGTGGCTGATCAAGAACCACATCTGTGCATTCCTCCCTCACAATATGGACCCGCTGCAGTTCGCATACCGTCCGAACAGATCCACGGATGATGCATTCTCCCAGGTTCTGTACACCGCTCTCTCTCATCTTGACAGCCAGAAGGGGGGCTATGTGAGGATGCTGTTCATTGATTTTAGTTCAGCTTTCAACACAATAGTCCCCACCAGACTGGCTGAGAAGCTGCTGAAACTGGGGCTTAGCATCCCTCTGTGTGCCTGGGTCCTGGACTTTCTCACTGCCAGGCCCCAAGTGGTCAGGATGGGGGAACACACATCTAGCTCCCTCACCCTGAACATAGGATCCCCCCAGGGCTGTGTCCTTAGCCCCCTACTGTACTCCCTGTACACACATGACTGTGTGGCCAGGTTCAGCTCCAACTCCATCATCAAGTTTGCTGATGACACTGTGGTGGTGGGCCTGATCTCCAACAACGATGAGAAGGCCTACCGGGAGGAGGTGGCTGATCTGGCACTCTGGTGTCAGGACAACAGCCTCCTCTTGAATGTCACAAAAACTAAGGAGCTGATTGTAGACTTTAGAAGGGCTCAACATTCAAGGACATACACGCCACTGGAGATAAATGGGATTACTGTGGATAGGGTGAGCAGCTTTAAATACCTGGGAGTCCGCATCACAGAGGATCTGACATGGACAACACACATTGCCACACTGGTGGGTAAGGCAAGGCAGTGCCTTTACCACCTCAGACAGTTGTGGAAATTCAGAGTCTCTCTGAGGATCCTTCAGTGCTTCTACTCGGGCTGTAGAAAGCATCTTGTCTGGAAACATCACAATCTGGTTTGGGAACAGCTCTGCCCAGGACAGGAAGGCTCTGCGGAGAGTAGTGCGTTCAGCTGAACGCACTATGGGAATTACACTCGCCCCCCTGCAGGACCTATACATCAGGAGGTGCAGATCCAGAGCCGGCAACATTATGGGGGACCCCTACCACCCTAGCAACGGACTGTTCCAGCTGCTATGGTCAGGCAAACACCTCCGTTGTCATGCTGTGAAAACAGAGGATGACAGAATTTCTTCCCACAGGCCATCAGGACTGTTAACTCTCATATCACCAGGGACTCATTTAATTTTCTGTATGAATTTATTTTTTGTGTTAAATTTTTTTTTTCTATTCTGTTTTGTAGTTTTAACACAATCCACAGGCGTTGCCACTTTCATTTCACATCTTGTATATGTATGTGACAACTAAAGTTGACTTGACTTGACTTGACTTGACTTGATTTAACTGCATTTGACCCATATACCTTGAAATGTTTTCATACAGCTGTCCCAATGTCTTCTATGATTCTGTGATTCTTTTTCAAAGCAGGAAAATTTACTTTTTCCAAGTACAGTCACTGTTGCACAGTTTAACGAGGCAGCTCAAGAGTTCAATAGTTCAATAGTGCTTTCTTTGTCACATCTAGAATCATGAGAGGAATTACAAAATCATGAGAGGAATAGATGCACAGAGTCTCTTGCCTAGAGTAGGGGAATCGAGAACCAGAGGACAACGGTTTAAGGTGTGGGGGAGAGAAGGATTTAATAGGAACCTGAGGGGTAACTTTTTCACGCAAAGGGTGGTGGGTGTATGGAACGAGCTGCTGGAGGAGGTAGTTGAGGTATGTACTATTGCAACGTTTAAGAAACATTTAGACAGGTACATGGATAGGAAGATGCTGTTCTTGAACCTGGAGGTTATGGTTCCAAGGCTCCCATACCTTTTCCACATTGGCAGCAGTGACATGAGGCCACAGCCAGGATGGTGTGAGTCTTTGACAATACAACCAGTCAATATGCTCTCTCCCAGGAACCTGTAGAAGTTTGATAGAGTATTTGGCAACACGTTGAATTTCCTGAAACGTCTGCAGAAGTGGAGGCTCTGATGATGTTTCTTTGTGCTTGATTCCAAAGTGCCAGTCCACGGACGGATCATCAGAGGTGTGCACGCCCTGGAACTTGAAGCTGTTGACTCTCTCCACCTCTGTCCCGCCAATGAAAACAAGTTCATGGATCAGCTATCCTTAGATAACTATCAGGTAGATGGTGTTGGAGCTATGTCTGGCTACACACCCAAGAGTATATAGAGTGGAGCAGAGAACTGACCATAAAGCTGTTAGGATCACATGGGCGAGTGGTCAGCAAAGAGAATGTGTTCAATGGTTCAATGGTGCTTTATTGTCACTTGTGCACTGCACAGTGATTTTTTTTTGACATACATCACATGTGCACGAGTCACCATAATTTGGCATCAAGGTTCAGTTCATGTGCTCGACATACTGGAACAGTTCTCGATCCAGGAAAGCTATAGTGCGCTCCAGAGCCTCCTCCGTCGTCCTCGACCAGCTCGGCCTGCGAACCAACGTCCCTCTGTTTGCCCAACCACCTTTGTATCCCGGGGCACCTCCTGCAGCTAACCTTGAAGCAATTGCTGGAGGCATTGCCCCGGTCCCTCTCCTACCCGCCCACTCCTCGCGTCCGTCGTCGCCAGCGGCTCCCAACTCTCCAGTGTTTGGGGTTGAGCTTGACGGCTTCTGTGCTTCACCGCTGCAGCCCTCAGCTCACCATGACTTTCTTCCCTGAAAATGTTGCCAGAGATTGCGGTCTGCTGATGAGAATGTCGAGGATTTAACTGCACAGGCACAAGCAGGGACCGAGCTCCCTGAGTTTGACAATAAGTTTAGAGGGGATGATGCTGTTGAACACTGAGTGTAAGAAAATAACTGCAGATGCTGGTACAAATCGAAGGCATTTATTCACAACATGATGGAGTAACTCAGCAGGTCAGGCAGCATCTCAGGAGAGAAGGAAAGGGTGACGTTTCGAGTCGAGACCCTTCTTCAGACTGATGTCAGGGGGACCCTTCCCAGATCTCCCTCTATCTTCCTGTCTCCACCTATATCTTTCCTTTGTCCCGCCCCCCTGACATCAGTCTGAAGAAGGGTCTCAACCAGAAACGTCACCCATTCCTTCTCTCCCGAGATGCTGCCTGATCTGCTGTGTTACTCCAGCATTTTGTGAATAAATACCTTCTGTTGAACACTGAGCTCCATATTGAGGAATAACAGCCTGACGTGTGTGCTGTTGTTGTCCAAGTGATCCAGTGCAGAGAGGAGGTCATATAAGATTGCACCTGCTGTCGGTCTGTCGCGGAATTAGGTGAATTGCATTCTTATTATGGCAGGAGTTGACATGCATCATAAACATTCTCTCAAAACATTGTGTTTGAGGGAACTGCAGATGGTGGTTTATACCAAACATAGACACAAAATGCTGGAGTAGAGTCTGAAGAAGGGTTCCGACCCAAAACGTCACCTATTCCTTTTCTCCAGAGATGCTGCCTGACCCGTTGAGTTACTCCAGCACTTTATGTTTATCTTCTCTCAAAGCACTTCATCGCAATGGATGTGAGTGCCGCTGGTTGGTAGTCGCTGAGGCATGTCATCTTGTTCTCCTTGGACAAGGATGTTCTTTATTGATGTCCTTTTAAAGCTGGTGGGTTTGTTGGATCCTGGCAGTGAGACGTTGAAGAGGTCTGTGAAAACCCCAGCCAGTTGTTACACACAGGTTTTATGAACGTGGCCAGGTATACCACCAGGGCGGAACGCTTTCCGAATGTTTACCCTCATGAAGGATCTTCTGATGTTGGCCTTTGCGGCTGAGATCACAATGTTGGTGGTGACTGTGGGGGCTCATGAAGGTACATCATTGCTCTTCCTTTCGAAGTGAGCGTAGAAAGCATTGAACTCATCTGGAAGTGCTGAATTGCTGTCTCTTGAACAACTTGGTTTCACCTTTTAGGAAGTAATAGCGTGCAAGCCATGCCAAATAAAAAATGTCGCATCAGCAATAGTGACTACGAAACTACAGAACATTCAGAAAAGCCCATCTAATTTATGAATGTGCTTTAGAAAAGTAACGATGCTTCATGTGTCCTCAGTTGTACCAATATAGTATACACCTACCAGGAACAGTTCCTTCCCATGTCTTATCAGACTTCTAAACAGTTCTACCATTAGCTAGTTTGTCATCCCAATCTTCCAATTTACCTCATTTTTGAACATTATATTTTTTCTCTGGAACTGTAATGCTACGATGCTGAATCTATATTCTGCGCTCTTGTGTTTTTCTCGTTGCTTTGCCTATTGGACCTGTGTATGGTTTGATTGTATTAATCTATGGTACTATCTGTTTTAAGTGGATTGCACACTAACAACAGCTCTTCACAATTGCGTACAGTTTTGGTCTCCTAATCTGAGGAAAGACATTCTTGCCATAGAGGGAGTACAGAGAAGGTTCACCAGATTGATTCCTGGGATGGCAGGAAACTGCACACAGTACTCCAGGTGCGGTCTCACTAGGGCCCTGTATAACTGCAGAAGGACCTCTTTGCTCCTATACTCAACTCCTCTTGTTATGAAGGCCAACATTCCATTGGCTTTCTTCACTGCCTGCTGTACCTGCATGCTTCCTTTCAGTGACTAATGCACTAGGACACCCAAATCTCATTGTACGTCCCCTTTTCCTAACTTGACACCATCCAGATAATACTTTGCCTTCCTATTCTTACCACCAAAGTGGATAACCTCACACTTGTCCACATTAAATTGCATCTGCCATGCATCCGCCCACTCACACAACCTGTCCAAGTCACCCTGCAACCTCATAGCACAGTTCACACTACCACCCAGCTTTGTATCATCTGCAAATTTGCTAATGGTACTTTTAATCCCTTCATCCATGTTGAAGTAAAATGGATGTAATTATAAATATGTGTGAAAACTGGCACAAAGGTAGACAGGCTAGGAGAGGAATGTCAGTTCGCTGGTCAATCCACACATCCACAGAAGGCGATGGCTGGGGGGCCTGCAGCAGCCGGGTGCTAGCCTGGATCATCACCATCATGTGACTTAGAGTGCAGACTGGACTTTCAAAATTATGCCAAACATTGGCACCTCCTGCATGCGGGATCAGTGGACTATTTCTGTACAATTTTCTAATCGGGGATTGTGCTTGGGTGTAGCAATACTTTACTGGACTGAAAATGTCACTGTGCATTTGCACATGTGACAATAAAAGCACCATGGGACCACCATTGAACATCACACCATTGTGATCTCCCGACTTCCTCTTTCTGAAGTCACTGATTCGGCCATTGGTTTTTATTGACGTTGAACAAGACGTAGCTGTTGCAACACCACTCAACCAGGCGTCGTTTCCCTCTCCTGTATCCTGACTCATCGCCACCCATGATTCAGTCAGCAACAGTGGTGTCATCAGCCAATTTATAGATGAAGGTCGCCATTTGTTTTCCGTCCCTGATATTTTAAGTTTATATCTGCAGGCTGAATAAAGATTTTGAACAATGGTACATTAGGAATTGGAGCATTTTTTAATAAAACTACAACAATTAGTCAGTTTCAAGTAGAACCACAACAGCTGTATATTCTTGATATTAGAACCTTTGGAGTAATATGAAATTAGCACTACCACTATTAGCCACTGACTCATGTTGTTAATGAGTAGGCTGGTGCCAGATGCAAAGCAAAATAAAATACCACTATTAAAACCATAGTAATGCAGAAATAATTACAGTAATTCAAGCTTTCTCTTCTCATTAATTATCTTGGGCTTGGATTTAATATGACACTACAATGATAGCCCAGATAGGTTAGGCAAGAGGGGAATAGGGTGAAGTTAGGAATTTGGAATTAGGGCCGTTTTTTTCACGAGAATAAAAATTTGGACGGAAACCTTGAAGTCAGGTATGCATTCAAAATTCTGTACTTTAAGAATTGCATATGCAAATTAGGGGAAATTAAGTAGAAATAATTAATTCAGTCATAATGAAATAAGTTCCGTTACAGAGTAAACACAGCCCTCACTAAAGTTCATTGTAGATTTTCACTAATTTCAGTTTTTTTTCAAAAGACCCGCATTAAAAATGTTAATTGTTTGAAAGACCATGCAGCTGATAATTGATATCTTATAGAGTTCTTTGTGCTCTCACGAAATATATAATTTAAAAAATGAAAGAAAACTTTCACAGCAAAAGGCATCACATTGCATCTTTATGTGGAAAGATGGAAACATCAAATATTAGATTGCAAAAGGTGAGAGGGGCAAAGTTTCAAGGAGATATGCGGGTCCAGTTTTTTTACAAATGAGTGCTGATGAGTGCTTGGAACGCACTGCTGGGGTGGTGGTTGAAGCAGATACATCAATGGCATTTAAAAGACTTTTAGACGGGCACATGGAAATGCAGGGAATGGAGCGATATGGGTTACGTGCAGATAGGTAAGTGATGATCTTGGCATCATGTTCAGCATTGTGGGCCGAAGGGCTGGTTTTTGTGCTGTGCTGTACTGTTCTATGTTCTATGTTCTAAATGTCAGATGAAAAGGAAGACACATATTTTTAATGTCAAAGAAATGCCTCTGTTGCCAGTAATGCTTTCAAAGTAATCCCTAAATATGATGAAAAATAAATAACAAAAGCAGGATGGATTTCTTTACTGTCTTAGCTTGGAACCCAGCAAACCAAAAATTTTAAAATCTACAACTGTGTGTGCCATTTTCACTCAGTTTGACACGTTGATTCACTATCAAAGTGCTCGTGGCCTTATTTGAAAAGTTGATGACATGTTTTCGATTTCCCGCCTATATTTACATGCCTTGGCTGAGATTTGAGTAAAATCTTTTGGCTCCGGTGAAACTTCAAAGAGCAGCAACCAACCTGATCGGATTTTAAATTAAACTAGACCAAGTTGACCCGTTGGGGCCCAAACCTCTCCTGCATTGGTGCAGCACCCTCTCCTCCCCCTCCCCCCACTCCCTCCCTCCCCCCCTCCCCCCACCCCCCTCTTCCCCCTCCCTTCCCCCTTCCCCTCCCCCTCCCCTTTCCCCCCTCCCCTCCCTCCCCCTCCCCTCCCTCCCCCTCCCCTTCCCCCTCCTCCCTCCCCATTCTCCTCCCCCCCTCCCCCAACTCCATCCCCCTCAACCCCCCTTCAAGTCAAGTCAAGTTTATTTGTCACATACACATACAAGATGTGCAGTGAAATGAAAGGTCACCCACAGTCCAGCAATAAGAGCAATTTCACACACAATCACAAACCAACACAAAACAAAAAAAAGAAACATCCATCACAGTGAGTCTCCTCCAGTCACCTCCTCACTGTGATGGAAGGCCAGAATGTCTTTTCTCTTCCCCTGCCGTCTTCTCCCATGGTCAGGCTGATGAAGTTGCCACGTTCCAGGCCGCGCCGGACGGTCAAAGGTCCGCAGCGGGCCGACCCAAGCCTCACGATCCGGGGCGGGTGAAGACGCTGTCGCTGCCGGAGTTCCCGATGTCGGTCCCCACCCAGGGGGCTGCGAGCTTCCGATATCCACGCGGCCCGTGGCCGAAGCCCCCGGAGCCTCCGAAGGCGAGTCGCAGCCGCTCCCGCAGCGCCACCACAGCCTCCAAAGGCAGCCAGCTCCGCAGATGGTAAGTCTGGTCCGTGGGCTCTGCGAACCAGAGCCCAGGTGGTCCCAGGTGGAGGTCGCCAGCTCCAGGTGTTTGGCTGAAGGTAGGCCGCAGCGGGAATGGAGACACCACCCAGAAAAAAAGGTCGGGTCTCCGTTCGGAAAAGACAATTTTACAGTTTCCCCCTGCCCCCACACATAGTACACAACCACAAAAAACACTACATCGCATCTACACACTACAATCAAGACAAAAAGCAACAAAAAATACAAAAGACAAATGGACTGCAAGTAAGCCGCTGCTTCTAGCGCAGCGCTGCCATCCACCCCCCTCTCCACCCCCCTCCCTCCCTTCCTCCCCCCTCCCTCCCTAGGAGACAGATTTAAACTTTAAAATGTGAATAACTTAAAAAATATAACACCAATTTCAATGAAACTACTTCCATTTGCACCAAAGGGACGACGGTGAGTAAGGTGGGCATAAAACTGTTGCGCTATCATGCACCATTTTGGCTGTAGTTCAGGAACAAACAAACAAACAAACAGAGCTTTAGTATATAGATGCAAATACAAATGCAGCAGTGATGTAGGGACTGAGTACTACTATTTAGCAGTGAGATTAAAATACAGCCTGATAACATGGTTTCTCTATTGAAAGGTAATGTTCTTTCTGCATCATTGAGGTTATTTCCTCCTTGTTAGCTGTTAAAAGCAATGCGGATTCTTAAGACTTGTCTTATGTGGACATCACACACCCTAATGGTCAGCAATTAAACCACGGATCACCATTTTCTTGTTTGGAATAAATGGTACAAATTACAATGCATGGTAGCCCTTTTATGTGGGAGACCATTTTTTGCAGAAGCCGTTTTGTTATGTAAAAATGCATCAAATAAAGGAACTGGTTTTGTAAAGTTATCTTTAATTAGAGATCTAACCTTTTGCCTCTCTGGCAAATTGCTGGGAGTGCCGATATGAGAGGTGGCCATTGTACGAATAAGTATTATCTCAGTGTAACATTCAAACTGATATAAAGGCTAATGTGATCTACAGCATATTTAGTTCAAAACCTTATGGAATGTTGTAGTTTTTGAATTATATGAATATGAACTCTTTTTTCGAATGTATTCTTATAAAGATCACCCAACCAGTACATCAAACGACAGATGGGAAACATGAGCCTTCCACATTATATTTATTTTATGTGCAGGAAGTCACTGATATGAATGAGTTAGAAGAACAATTTGATCAGCCACGACAAATTTATATTTAAAATAAAGCAAGAATGATCAGAAGGTCAAATATTGGCTGAAATGACTCTGAACCACAAGAAGGAGATCTAAAAGTGCACTTGATACGATTACAAAAGGAACAAGGTTACTTCAAACACCTGCTGAGGCCACTAATGCTGAAATTAATAGTGAAGTCCTTCTGTTTTATTTAACCTTCAATTGGAGACATTGACATGATTGAATACAACACTTTGGTTCAAACAAACATTATTTTACTCTCCAATAGGTGGAATTCCTACCTTGAAAGACCAACAAACAAACAACGGGCTGTCTTGATACACATTTTTCAGTTGAATTGCGTTTTGTTTGTGTACCGAAGTACAGTGGAAAGATTTTGTTGCAGACTAACCAGTCAGCGGAAAGACAGTACAAGATTGCAACCGAACCATCCACAGTGTACAGATACATGATAAAGGGACCAATGTGAATAACGTTTAGATAAAGTCCAAGTCGCAAGCTAAAGTCCAGTAAAGTCTGATCAAAGATAGTCCAAAGGGCTCCAATGAGGTAGCTAGTAGCTCAGGATTGCTCTCTCTAGCTGTTGGTAGGATGGCTCAATTGCCTGATAACAGCTGGGAAGAAACTGTCCCTGAATCTGGAAGTGTGCACTTTTTACCTATTGCTTGATGGAGAGGGGAGAAGAGGGAATGGCTGGGGTGCGACTCATCTTTGATTTTGCTGCTGGCCTTGCCGAGGCAGCGTGAGGTGTAAATGGAATTAATGGAAGGGAGGTTGGTTATGAGCCTATGTCGAATCATTTGATGAGCCCAGCAAAGTGCTGTTGCCATTAGCTCCACAGGCCCCATAGCAGAAGCGTTCACATCGCGGGGCTGGAAACTGGAAGTGTCCTGAGCTAATTCTGCTACCACCATCATCTATTGTACAAGTGATGGCTCCCACTGATTGTCGCCGGAAGCTTGCGCCCTTTTCAGGACCGACGTTGACAGTGATGTAACATTTGCAACATGGATGATGGACACGGAAGAAGAAGAATTCGCTCCACTTATTGGGAAATTGTTCAGCTTCCAGTGTTGAGGATTTAATACTGGGAGAAAGAAACATCCTCGTTTTTTTTACTTACATTTACAGGTTAAGCATTTTGAAGAGGAAATTACCCTTCTTCAAATTATTGATGTTGCACTGAATATTTAATTGCTGCCTGAGCATCTTGAATAGTCCCTGTTACATTCAAGAGCTGGAAATAAATAAAATACAGCTCAGTTGCAATGTAGACAATGCGTAAGCAGTGCCTGCATATTCAAAACCCTTCAATTATACACTGTATGAGCTGAGAAGTAGGCTCCCTGGAAGTTCCAAATTTGCCCATCGCTCACCCAACGAGTCACCAATCAGGCGCAGACCAAGACAAGACGACAGCAGGACACATGCAGATATATCTGAGAGGTTCACCGCAATAATGTGTTGGCTTTTATCAGGGATAACAAACGGCCTAAAGCCAACAAGAAAATGGTGTGACACAGAGATAATTATGGATGTATTGCCTATGACTAGGAAGATATATATTTACTCATCAGGTTTAGCAGGACTCAGAAACCACGACAAAAGCAACCGACGCTGACTGAACTCAGTGATTAAATGATTGCTCTGTTCCATTGAAACAATTTATGCTATGTACCGTCATTATTTTAATAAAAAGAGCACATGGGTAATGACATTTAAAAGTGAGGTTGTCGGTTTGATTGAAGGCGCAAAGAGGCTATAATGATGTTACCACTGCAGACTGATGCAACAGTCACAGGATGGATTGCTTAGGGGATAATTTTATATTTCTAAAAAACAATTTTGAGGTTTTTGGACATTAGTTTATTTGACTGTTCTAGGGGTACAGTGGGCAGCATGGTGGCGCAGCTGCCTCACAGCACCGGGTTCGATCCTTTCCTCAGGTGCTGTCTGTGTGGAGTTTGCATGTTCTCCCTGTGACCACGAGGGTTTCATCCAGGTACTCTGGTTTCATCCCACATCTTAAAAACATGTGGGTTTGCAGGCTAATTGGCTTCTGCACATTGCTCCTAATGTTTAGGGAGTGGACGTGAAATTGGAATAACATAGCACTGGTGTGAATGGCTTATCGATGGTCGGCATGGACTCAGTGGACCAAAGGGTCTGCTTCCATGCTGTATTTTAAACTAATCATTCCACTGACTGGTTTGCACGCAACAAAACCTTTTCACTGTACCTCGGTACACGTGACAATAAACTGAACTCAAACTCAAACTTAAACTAAACTAAACTGAACTAGAGTGAAATTACTATGATTGTTCAGTGATTGATAGTTTACTAGCTTTTATTTACAGCTTTAGGAGTTCACTAGCAAGACCATATTTATTTTGACCAGGAACAGTCTTTTTCTGAAACGTGTAGCACTAATGCTTGATGGACCAACCCAATTTTCCAACAAGGTTAACAATTTTTCGGTGGAAAGCATAATAGCCTGGAAATGATTGCAAGGCAGTTTCATATTACATCTTAAACCGCAAGATGAAGTTCAAACTGCTTCTAATCATCCAAACCCTGAGATGGAATTACCAGCTTGAAATCATTCCCGATTACCTGTCATTAATAATAACCTGGCAAAAATGTTTCTTCAGAACTCTCCTCAGTTTTGGAATTGATGCAAGGATTTTTCCAGTGACAAGCACTGCCGTATGTTTGGCACGTCACCGGAAGCCTACTGCTTCCATACTTGCTCTTGGCTTGATACTGCTGATCCAAAATAGTAGTGAGCTGATAATTAATGCGGTCTCACAATGCGGAATGCAATGTAAGTGAGTCTATTCTTTCGAAACCAGCATGAGTTTCTGGAAAACCTTTCTACAAGTTATTGCAATCTTCTTAAACGTAATTACAAACCCTGAATAGATTAGAATAACAAACGGGGAAGTCCTTCTTACCTGAGCTATTTTAAAACATAAATATCCTCTATGTTGTATGACGTGCAGGCAATTTAATTATTTGTCTTAGCTCTCACATCAACAGACCCTTCTGGGCCTAATCACAGGCTTTATTTTAAGAGATAACAACGACTTAGGGGTTATACTGTGGCGCAGTGGTAGAGCGGTAGATGAGGAAAAACGTTTTCACTCAGAGAATTGTAAGTCTGTGGTATTCCCTGGCTCAGTAGGCAGTGGAGGCCAATTCTCTGGATGATTTCAAGAGAGAGTTAGATAGAGCTCTTAATGGTAGCAGTCAGGGAGTATGGGGAGAGGGCAGGAACGGGGTACTGATTATGAATGATCAGCCATGATCACGGTGAATGACGGTGCTGGCTCGAAGGGCCGAATGGCCTACTCCTGCACCTATTGTCTATTGTCTATTATCTATTGTCTATTGTCTATTGTTGCCTCACTTCACCAGAAACTTGAGTTTGATCCTGACTACGGGTGCTGTTTGTACAGTTTGTACATTTTCCCTGAGACTGTGTGGGTTTTCTCCAGGTGTGCCAATTTCCTCCCATGTTTCAAGGACGTGCAGGTTCGTAGGTTAATTGGCTTTTGTAGTTGTCCCTAGTGTGTAGGATAGAGCTAGTGTACGGGTGATCATTAGCAGCATAGACTCAGTGCGCCTGAGGTCCCATTCCACGCTGTATCTCTAAGCTAATCTAAACTAAGAGAAACTTGATTAGAGCACTGCTGTTAATAACTGGATTTAAATTTGATATTTGCCACATACCACCACTATTGAGGCCGCTAGAAAGGATAGTGTCTGTATGAAAAATAAATTGTCTTAGAGCTAGAAGCCAGAGCTATGTTGAGTGGTTGTCTTGCGGAATGACTGGTTCTTTTGCTACAGCAGTGTGGTCATTTTTTAATTGATGAGGAAAAGAACCCACGTGTCATAGAATCACACAGCACAGAAACAGATCCTACTGTCCACCATGTCCACCAAGTGCCCATTTATACGAATATGAATTGCCTGCACTTGGTCTACAGCCTTCTTTGCATGGACAATTCAAGTGCACCTCCAGTAGTGTGTTAAATGTTATGAGACTGCCTGCCTCAACCATCAGATTGCTAGTACGCTCTGAGTGAAAATAATTCTTCTTCAGATCCATCTGCTTCCTTCCATGGAGCCAATTTGCTATCCATTCAGCTATCTCTCCTTGGATCCCATACGATCTAACCTTCCAGAGCAGCCTACCATGCGGAACCTTGTCGAATGCCTTATGGATGTCCATGTACACAACATCGTCAGCTCTGCCCTCATCAACCTTTTTGGTCACATCTTCAAAAAAATCAATCAGATTTGTGAGACACGACCTCCCACGTACAAAACCATACTAATCAGCCCTTGCCCATCCAAAAGACTGTATGTCATATCCCTCAGAATACTCTCCATTAACTTACCAACATCAGATGTTAAGCTCACCGGCCTAAAGTTCCCAGCATTTTCCCTGCAGCCTTTCTTGAAAAGAGGTACAACATTTGCCAAGCTCGGATATATCAGATCAGGCCCTGGAGATTTGTGTACCTTCAAACACCACAGTACCTTCCGTACTTCTTCGACAGTAACCCTGACTGCTCTCAAGACACTTCCATTGACAGTTCCAATGTCCGTGCTACTGTCTTTCTCCTTGGTAAATGCAGAGGGGAAATTCTCATTTAGAACCTTGCCCATCTCCTGTGGCTCCACACAGAGCTGACCGTTTTGAACCCTGAGAGGTCGCACTCTCTCTCTAGTTACCCTTTTCCCCCTTGGTATTTATGAAATCTTTTGGGATTGTCCTAAATGCTACCCGCCAGAGCTATCTCCTGGCCCCTTTTTGCCCTACTGATTTCCTTTTTTAGTTTACTTCTTAGCTCCCGAAACTCCTCCAGGGATGCACTTGATCCCAGCTGCCTTTACATGTCCCATGCTTCCTTCTTGTTTTTGACTAATGTCTCAATTTCCCTCATCAGGCAAGCTTCCTTACATTTGCCTGCTTTGCCCTGCACTCTAACATGGACGTACACATCCTGAGCTTTCTTCAGCACACTTCTAAAAACATCCCACTTGGTCGATGTTCCTTTCCCCTCAAATAACCTGCTCCAGTCAACTTGAGCGAGACTTTCTCTCATACCCTCAAAGTTGGCCTTACCCCAGTTGAGCATTTTAACACGTGGACCCTCTCCGTCCCTAACCCTAACTATCTTAAACCTAATTAAACTGTGGTCACTGGTCCCAAAAGGCTCCTCCACACACACTTCATTAACTTGCCCTTCCCAATTTCCCAATACTAGATCCAGCGTTGCCATCTCACATGTGGGGGGCTCCACACACTGCTTAAGAAAATTCTCCTCAACACTTTTGAGGAATTGCACCCCATCTGAACCCTTCATGCTATGATTTTCCCAGGGAAAGTTAAAATCCCCTACTACAACAACCTTATTTGACCTGCAGCTGTCTGCAATCTCCTGACACATTTGTTCTTCTAATTCCCGTTGACTATTCGGGGGTCTGTAGTACACCACCAACAAGGTGATCATCCTTTTCTTGTTCCTCAGCTCCACCCACATAGCCTCACTAGACGAACCGTCCGTAATGCCACCTCTGAACACAGCCGTGACATCCTCCTTAACCAACAACACAACCTCCCTTCCTCTTTTTCCCTCACCCCTGTCTCTCCTGAAGCTCCTGTACCCAGGAACTGAGCTGCCAATCCTGCCCCTTCCTTAACCAAGTTTCAGTCATGGCTACAACGTCCCAGTCGCTCGTACCTATCCATGCCCTAAGCTCATCTGCCTTGCCCGTCAGGCCCCTTGCATTAAAATACATGCAGTTTAAACCAACCCTCCTTCCTCGCTCTCTGCCTTTCACCTGCCTATTCTGTCCACTAACCTTTTCCGCACCACCCTCCATCCCAACTTCTAGCCTCTCACGTGCCTCTGTCCTGCAAGAGATCCCACCCCACTGCCAATCTAGTTTAAACCCTCCCATATAGCTTTAGCAAAGGTTCTGCCAGGATGTTGGTCCCCCTCCAGTTTAGGTGCAACCCATCCCTTTTATACAGGTCACCCCTGCCCAATGATCCAGAAATCTGAATCCCCGCCCCAACTCCTTAACCACACATTCATTTCCCCCATCTTCCTATTCTTACCTTCAATAGCACAAGGTACTGGAAGCAATCCTGAGATCACTACCCTGCAGGTCCTGAGTTACTCCAGCATTTTGTGATCCCTTCGATTTGTACCAGCATCTGCAGTTATTTTCCTACCCTGCAGATCCTGATTTTCAGTCTTTTACCCAATTTCGTAAATTCTTGTTGCAGAACCTCCTTCCTCTTTTTACCTATATCATTTGTGCCAACATGCACAGCAACCTCTCCCTGCTCCCCCTCACACTTGAGGATGCCATGCAGCTGCTCCGAGACATCCTGGATCCTGGCACCAGGGAGGCAACTCACCATCCTGGAGTCTCGCCTGCGGCCGCGGAATCTCCTGTCCGCACCTTGGACGATGGAGTCTCCCACCATTGTGGCTCTGCTTGACGTCACTCTTTCCCATTGAGCCTCGGCACCAGGGTTGGAATCACTGCCCTGGCTACCATTCAATCTTGTCGTATAGTCCACTCCCAAGAGGGCGTACCTGTTTTCAGTGGGCACAGCCACCGGGGTCTCCTGCACTCCACGTTTACTCCTCTTTCTCACAGCCACCCACCTTTGTTCTTCCTGTATCCTTGGTTTGACAATTTCACTGTAGGTCTTGTCCAGATCTGTAGGTCTTGTCCACTGTAGGTCTTGTCATTTTCCCGGGTGGCCCTGAGGTCACATGCATCACATGCACAATCTTTCAGATAGACTGGCTGCTTTATTAACTTTGCCCCTTTTCCAGATGGAAGTCATAATTCTCTGTCCAGCCAACCACAGAATGTGACATTAAAAGGGTCAACGACAGGTTAACAAAAAGATTATTAGCTTGTTCTCTGTAGAGGTCCAGTTTAACCCATCATATTTCATTGAAAAAAAGATCTGTCAGAAGTGGTACAAGATCACGTCAGTAGGATTAACTCTGATTTGAACCTTACAAGGAAACCGAGTTAGGTCACTCTTCCATTGGGGAAAAATAAATCAATCTGTATCTCAATTTCATTTAACCATCTTGGTTCTATATCCTTTAATGTACTTGTGTGACAAACAAACTATCCTGCCTGGTTTTGAGAGTTCCTGTAGAATGTAAGGTGAACTTTATTCTCTTGTGCTGCAATGAATACAACACAACAATTGTGACGTGTAAGAGGCTTTAGGATAGGCGCATAGATATGCAGGGAATGGAGGGATATGGATCATGTGCAGGCAGTTAAGAGTAAGCCTTGGCACACACATTGTGGGTCAAAGGGCCTATTCCTGTGATGTTCTCTGTTTTAACAAAACGATCAGCCTGCAATGAAGACTAACAAATCAACAGAAGAAGATTTTAAACGCTCATGCACATTTGTGCATACCTCTGCAAAATATGTCTTAACAAGCATGTGCAGAAGCCGCCATGACACAAATGGATATTATTGTTGCGCCTAGAGTCTCTCTTAATGCTGGAGCCTCCAGTGCTCCAGATCCGTTGTGATATCACATCATGAATTAGATGCACAGCAGGCAGGCTTGGGGGAGACAAGTTAACATTTCAGGCACAATTTCACCTTTCACAAAGTCACCTTTCACGAAGTGACTGCTCCATAAATGTCAACTTGCCCTATGCCTTGATGGGTGCCGAGCAATCTGCTGCGTGTTTCTTTCCTCCCACCACCTTTCTTTTAATCTAACGTCGGTGGTATTTTTACTTTTTAAAATTTGGATTCACTTTCCTAATCCCTCCACTGACTGCACTGAGAATTTGACCCTAGATATCGCACTGTGAAACCATCAATCCAATTCCGTAAAAGAAGCAAGTTGCAGATTGCCTTTATTGTTTGACAGCACAGTAATCCCAAGCAATGCTCAGACCGGCAGGAAGATAGAAGAGTTGACACCATAGTGATCTTAAAGGTCAAATAACAAGATTTCACTGTAATAAGGGCACAGGCATATATTATTCTTTTTAGAAATGATATATCAGCTTTAACAGTGCTGAAATAATGTTACACTTCTCTTTTTTTTTAACACCATTTGATTTAGATTTCCCAGTACTTCCTGCTGTAGTGCAGAGTCTGAACGACTGAGACTGATAACAGCTCCAATCAAACTTTGCATGCATTCGTTATGATCAATAAAATTCCGAGGGCTTTGATCCTTCAAGACCTTTTAATTTTTGTCAACATGAATCTTGGATCCAATTGAAAGAGCAAAGCAAATTACAAGAGAGGATATGTGATTTTGAAGCAACTTGTAGAAAGGGGTTCAAGAGGCAGCCAGTCATATAATGAGAGTAGAAATTAAACTTTATGTGACATGCATTCAAAAGCAACTAAATAAAGAGATGGTTAATGATGGTCGTGCGGCTGAAATTGATTTTGTCCACATAATCGACACTGCGAAGATTGTTACCTGGACAATAAGGCTCACCTAAAGTTAGGCTGCAGGTGAACTGAGGCTTCAATGATTTAAACTTGTCATATCTCCAGACACAACCTGCCTAACACAGGTCTCCTGATTCACTTCAGTCCATTTCTCTTACCGGCCCACAGATAATTCTGATCGACAATGGACAGGTAGATCAGCAGGGGAAAGGGGAGGGTTGATAGTTGATCTTAGCTGCACTTCACATGTGTTAAGGAGCTTTGGTTTTCCAGGCTCCACATCAAACTTTGTGTTATTTTTCCCATTGTAACACTCCAGGCTGTCTCCAAGCCTGGTGTCGTTATTCACTGAAGTCCACCTTCTCAGAAAGATGCTCGATCTCTGATCATCAAACGGAATTAACCTGCTGCTTGTTTCTGGGTGATTCTCTGTAGACCTGATCATTGCTAAAGCTGCTGGCATTTCAGGTCCTCTTGGCTTTGTTCGGTGAGATTCAGATTCAGTTCATTTTAGTCTAGTTTATTGTCATACACACCAGTATGCAGTGAGATTCCTTGTTCACATGAAGCTCACAGAGTAAACAGTATATACACAGTAATGATAAATTACACAATATACACAATGACAGGTGCAAAGATTGCAGTTCAAAAAAAAATGTGGTGCAAAAAATATTAATGTACAATAATGAGCAACTGAATGAGGTAGAGTACTGTAAGAGTAATAGTACGTGGCAGCACCTCTGGGAAAGGAGTGTGAAAGAGGTGACTGGTTCAGGTTTTGTTTAGTTTAGATTAGAGATACAGTGCGGAAACAGGCCCTTCGGCCCACTGAGTCCGCAGTGACCAACGATTCCCGCTCATTACACTATCCTACACACACTAGGGAAAATGTTACATTTATACCAAGCCAATTAACCTACTTTGGAGTGTGGGAGGAAACCAAAGATCTCAGAGAAAACTCACACAGGTCCTGGGGAGAACGAGAAAACTCTGTACAGACAAGCACCTGTAGTCAGGATCGTACCCGGGCCTCTGGCGCTGTAAGGCAGTAGCTCTACCGCTGTGCCACCTTGCTTGATATTAATGGGGAAGAAAGCATTTTTAAGACTGGATGTCTGAGCTTTCATGCTCCTGGAAGAAAGAAGTGAGAATATCAAATGGCCAGGGGGCCAGGCATCCCTGACTGTACTGAAGGTGGAGCAAATGGAAAGAAATGATGAGCCTGTGATGGGCTAGACTGTGATCGTTACTCTCTGCAGGTTCAGAGCAGTTGCTGTACCAGGCTGAGATGCATCCCAACAGAATAGTTTCTATAGAGGATCTAAGAAGTTCGAGAGAATTCTTGTGGCCATGTTGAATATTCTCAGACTCCTAAGAAAGTATGTATGTTGTAGTGCTTTCTTGATCACTGCTTCAGTGTGAAGAGATGTGATATTGATGCTTTGGAACATGAAAATGTCAAACATCTCTACATCGCTGTTCAATGGTTCTTTTTTTTTGTTCAGGAGAGGCAAATTATTACGATACATAAATAAAATCCCAGATTAAGTACATAGTGTATAGAAATAGCCAACTGAGACCATATGCAAGAGTCGGTAGGTTTTGGCACCATTTTACAGTCTAAGTTGCAGCTGGCCATAAAGGCCCATTGTACTGGGGTCACCTCGATCCAGTGAACCATCGTCCCTCCCCTCTCCCGGCCATTTTCAGCTTTTGTGAACTGTGGGTGCCTATCGCAGCCGACCTTGAGGACGCAGAAGATAAGACCCACGTTCTTCTTACTGGCCTTTTGTTCTTGCATGTGCCGCTGCTGACTCCCTCCTCTCATGCTTCCCTCTCCAGGTGGGTTTCCTGGTTCCATGGTGGGTGATCCAGCCCTGCTGCTGGGTGTAACCACAGCACGATGGACTTTCTGCCGCGTGGTCCGACAGTCCTTCTGCTGCGTGGTCCGACGATAAGAAACATGGTTGTGTTCATCCCCTGGCTTTGTTTAGTAACAACTAACTCTTTCGCCTTGCTGATGTTAATGGATAGGTTGTTATCCTGACTCTAGGACACAAGGTTCTCAATCGCTTTCCTGCAATTTGTCTCATCAGCAATGTTGATCCGGCTGACACAACAGTGGTATTATCGACAAACCTCAAAGTTGCGTTGGTGTTGTACGTGGCTATACAGTCATGGGTGTTCAGGGGGTAGTGCAAGGGGTTGAACACACAACCCTGAGGGGCACTCGTGTTGAAGGATAAGGTGGTGGAAATGTTATGACCGATTCTAATTGATATAGGTCTTGCAGTCAGGAAGCACAGAAGCCAATTGCAGACGGAGGCCCCAAGGCTGAGGTCCAGAAGATTAGCGATGAGCTTATTCAGTGTTATGGTGTTGAAGACTGAGTTGTATTCCATGAATAACATCCTGACATAGGTATTCTTATTGCCAAGATGGTCGGGAGCTGAATGTATTGCAGGAGATATGGCGTCCTCTGTAGACCTATTTTTCCTGTGCACAAATGGCGAAGGGTGTAGATTATGACAAAGATTATGGACCATTAACAATCTTTCAAAGCCCATTGTTACAGTCCATATTAGAGTAGTGAATTTAGCTTCTGGAATGATGGAGGTTACCATGATGCAGATGGGGACACTGGAATGTTGAAATAAGAGTTGAGGATTTCAGTGCAGACTGGCAGTTTGGTGCACAAATCCAGGGACTCCATCCATGGCTGTTTTACGAAGTCTACTTTCATGAAAGCAAGTGTTACTTCTGCCACTGAATGTATAGGATGGAGCCAATAGAGGATGTGGGGACATGCCTTGGTGGAACATGCTTACCTGTTCAAAACGGTCGTAAAAGACATTGAGATCATCCAGTGACAATGCCAGAGATCGAATCCTATTTTCATTTATAGCCCATGATGGGATTCAGACCCTGCTGTAGACACCTGACATCTGCTTCATTGAATTGAACCTCCAGTGTGTTTTGGAATTCTCTTTTGGCCTCACAAAGATAATACTTGGCCATACATTTATCATCACTCACATCCAGGAGAATTTAATTTTAGTCCCAGAAAAACGTTTTTTTTCCTGAAATTATTAAAGCGTGAGGAATATTAGGATGCCTATCAAAGCTGGCCTATCAGGTTAATCTGTTTTTGCACGTGCACACACGATCTTTTGGAAATTACCAGCGTCTAATTTGGCATCCAATACATATACTGGGTAGATTGTTCTCTGAAACTTGACCTTCCCAGTTCAAATATTTGTTCTCTGGAATTGACCGCACAAGTTTAAATTTCTTCCCAAAACTTTCTGCTCCATTTTTTCTTTACGATACTCAAATAAATTATGAATTTGAAGTGAGATTATTAATGATTTATAGATTAATATGGTTTAATTTCTTTTCTGAATTATTGTCATTTTCAGCAATAAAGTGATGAGGGATAATAATAAAATCGTTGTAGTAAAGATTGAACATAACGATTTAGGTTATTATCAATCTGAATGCCATTTATTTTACACATTTTTTGTTCTCCAGAACATTTTATGCTAACATGGAAGGATCTTTAAACCCAAGTACTGTTTCAAAGATTCTGCTGGGCAATACTTGTCCACTTATTGCTTCAGAAATCTGACGTGAAATTGGCCCAGGTTTTACAATAACACCTACTGTTAATTGGACCTGCTGTTGCTTGATTAGGTATTTAATTATTTGTCTGGCAAGTTGCTGAAAGTTCAAGCTAATGACAGCACAGTAAAAGAAGCAATGCATCTGGGACTTGAGTGAACATGGTAAGCAACTGTGCAATCCCTTAACCCATCACATGGAAGGTTTGCTACAATAACACCATGCAAATTAGAATGGAGAATTCAATGTTAAATCTGGTACACAAGAAAAAGGAAATAAGAAAGGGGAAGCGATGAAAATAAGTTAGCCCAGGAATTAGACGAAGGAGCTGTGTTTACCTCAGAGTGATGCGATTGACTAGATTGGAAAAATTGAGATGGTCAATGTCACAGCAGGAATTTGCAATGAAATGATCTAGAGAGTCGGTGCAACAAATGTGCAGGTATTCAAATTAAGAGCAGAAATCGACACTCAGTTAATAACAACAGTTAAAAGACATTTAGACAGATACGTCGATAGGAAAGGTTTAGAGGGATACGAGCCAAATGCAGGCAAATGAGATGAGCTTAAATGGGACTTTTTAGTCGGCATGGATGAATCGGGCTGAAGAACCTATTGGTTTGACACAATGACTCAGCTGATCACAGACCTGTTACCAAGTTGGTTTGACACAATGACTCAGCTGATCACAGACCTGTTACCAAGTTGGCACGACACAATGACTCAGTTGATCACAAACCTTAGGATTTTACATGTTTCATTCAAATCATTTCGAACTCCTTGCTCAATCTTTGCTCAAGACAAGACACAAATTGCTTGAGTAACTTAATGGGTCAGGTAGCATATCTAGAGAACATGAATAGGTGATGCTTCGAGTGGGGACCCTCCTTCAGACTGGTTGTAGTGAAGGGAGGGGATAGAAAGGTGGATGAGAGGAGGGGCAGGACAAAGCCTGGCAGATAACAGGTGGGTACAGATGAAAAGCAGATGGTGGGACAAGGGCCGGGAATGAAAAGATTATCACAGACAATACCTAGAGACATCTGTGGAGAATTGGGAAATTTCAAAGGAGGGCCATGATTACATTTGAAAGAAAGTAGAGGAGATAAACCAGGATGTAATACTGAAGCTTTATAAAATGCTGGCCAGGCCGTCTTTGGAATATTGTGAGCAGTTTTGGGCCCCATATTTGAGGAAGGATTTGCGAGCGAGGATCCAGAGGCAGTTTACGAGAATGATCCTGCCGATGATTGGGTAATTGTATGAGAGTTGAAGGCTCTGGGCCTGGGTTCACTGAAGTTTAGAAGAATGAGTGGGGAATGTCTTTGAAACTTACCTAATAGTGAAAGGTCTAGATAGAGTGGATGTGGAGAGGATTTTTCCAGTAATGGGGGAGTCTTGGACAATAGACAATAGGCAATAGGTGCAGGAGGAGGCCATTCGGCCCTTCGATCCAGCACCACCATTCAATGTGATCATGGCTGATCATTCTCAATCAGTACCCCGTTCCTGCCTTCTCCCCATACCCCCTGTGGGGCAGAGCCTCAGAATAAAAGGACATACCTTTAGAACAGAGATGAGGAGGAATTTCTTTAGCCAGAGGGCAGTGAATCTGTGAAATTCGTTTCTACAGGCGGCTGTGGAGGCCAAGTCATTGTGTATTTTTAAAGTGGAGATTGATAGGTTATTGATTAGTAAGGATGTCAAAGGTTACGGGGAGAAGGCAGGAGAATGGGATTGAAAGTGAAAAATAGATCTGACATAATCAAATAGTGTAGCAGACTCGATGGGCCAAATAGTCTAATCCTGCTCTTTTTATCTTATGGTCTTATAGAATGCTGCCTGAGATGTAGCACTTTAGTTATACTAGATGATAGACTGAGTTTGTTTTCCTTGAATCAGGGAGTCTAAGGTGAGATCCTGATGGAAGTATACAATATTTTGAGGGGGCCAGATAGAGGAGACAGTGGGAAACGTTTACTCATACCTGAGATAGCTAAAACTGGAAGGCATAGGTTTCGGACAAGAGGAAGTGGTTTAGTGGGGATCTGAGAAAGATTTCCTTTGCCCTGAGGGTGATTGCAGTCAGGACTACACTGCTTGAATGGATGGTGGAAGCAGGTACTTCCACGACATTTAAGAAGTATCTGGACAAACACTTGATTAGCAAAAGCAACAAAGGTTTATGGACAAAGTGATCTAAGGGGGATTATTTTTGATAGTCAAAAGAGTCAAGAGTGTTTTATAGTGTTTTAAGACCCGAAACGTCACCCTTTCCTTCTGTCCAGAGATGCTGCCTGTCCCGCTGAGTTACTCCAGCTTTCGTACTTGATGGTTGGCTTTGACCCAGTGGGCTGAAGGGTCTGGTTCTGAGCGGTTCGATGATGCAATGACTCTTTGAATCTTCCTAATGGCACTGTCAGGATGCAGAACGTCAATTACTGTTCTTGCACCCCATTAAAAGATTAGATGATCATAAACAACAAATATTGCAAATGTAAACTGAGCATTGATTAAATGCAGAGATAGCATCCTGTGCTATAAGCTTTATGGTAGGTGCCTTTTAATGCTCATTATTGTTTCTGCCTTGCCCAAGCAGTAACATAGCTTCGAAGTGTATTGATTTAAATGTCCTCCACAATGATATACATAAATGTGTTGTTTTTCTGCGATTTTTTTTTAAGGTGATCTTTTCTATAGTTAGCTGGAATTAATGGTTTATATGGAAGTATGGATAAAGTGGTGAAGGGCAGTAAAAGAATATTACCAAATTTTGAATTTAATAGTTCACATAAAGTTGCATTGATTTCATTTTCATTTAAATGTGTTTTTTTAATGTATTCATTCCCTGGAGATGCCAGTCTTGATTGTCCATTCCTAATTGTCCTTGAACTGCGGAGCTAATTAAGAATCAGTTAATAGTCAACCACATAACTGCTTTTGGAATCACATATTATCCAATGGTCTCCAGATGAATGATCTAGGCCTCAAGATACGAGTCCAATAATTTAACAATTATGATACCCTACCATTTTTCATCCGCAGTGATTTCCCATTTTATGCCCTCCTGCTTAGTGAAAACTAGGTAAGGGATTGTTGAACTTCCTGCTGTGCCACATTGTTAACTTGCTGTTTTGAAAGGAGGAAGGTCCTTCTTTACATTTGAACTTGACTGCAGCCCAAAAGATCCAGCAGAAGAGAAGGGGAGTTTTCCTTGTTCGCTAGATTTACAAACGGCAGCGTTGTTGGTGGCAGCGAAGCCTTTACTTTAGAGATATAGTGAGGAAACAGGCCCTTCAATGCACCGAGTCTGTGCCAACCACTGATCGACCCATACACGTCTATCCAACACACTAGGAACAATTTACACTTTACAGAAGCCAATTAACCTACAAACCTGCACGTCTTTGGAGTGTGGGAGTTATCCAGAGCACATGGAGAAAATCCACGCAGTCACAGAGAGAACGTACAAACTCCATACAGACAGCACCCATTGTCAGGATCAAACCCGGGTCTCCAGCGCTGTAAGGCAGCAACTCTACCACTGTGCCACCGTGCGCCCAAAATTGAATTTAATTTTAGAAGGTATACTAGATCAGGAAACAAGAGTCTTTCTTGCTCCCATCCGCTATTATTGTCTCCTAACCGAGTCCAGTATTTTGCTCACCTTGATTTCTATGGAATGAATCTGATGAGTGGAATATCAGTTAATGTATTGAGGGCTCAGTACTGCACACTGACAATAATGTCCAGGCACCTGGCTTACAAACTTGCAAAAAATAAAACCGCTGGAGGAATTTAACGGGTCAGGCAGCATCTGTGGAGGGAAATGCATAGATTACATTTCCGATCAGGATTCTTAATATTGTCCCTCCACAGATGCCTACTGATCCGTCACGCTCCGGCAGCTTGTTTGTTTACTCAGGATTCCAATATCTGCAGTCTCAGGTATCTTTTAGTTGCGTTTAGAGATACAGCGCAGAAACAGGCCCTTTGGCCCACCGAGTCCGCGCCGACCAGCAATCCCCGTACACTAGCTCTATCCCACTAGGGACAATTTATCATTTTTTACTGAAGCCGATTAACCTACAAACCCCTTACGTCTTTGGAGTGTGTGAGGAAACTGGAGCACCTGGGGAAAACCCACGCGGTCATGGGGAGAACGTACAAACTCCGTACAGACAGCACCCATAGTCAGGATCAAACCCGGGTCTCTGGGCTGTAAGGCAGCAACTCTACCACTGCGCCACCATGCTGCCCCGGCAAATCTCTTGGGGAAATTGACCTTATTTTCATTAATTGCTGAGGAAATACTGGAAGCTAAGTCGATTATTCTCATCACGCAGTATTGACCACAGACATTTAGTTCTCTAAAATTCTTTCCCTTTTCAGTACTTACAAGGCCTTGAAGGTAAAAGTTTGACATTTGACCCCAATACTTCCGAATTGATAGCCTAGCTATTGAACAGACCAGCAAGAGAAAATGCTGAAGGTCATCTGGTGCACATCACCTCACAGCTTCCTGACTTATTTAATTCTGCAACTGGATTTATTCTCTAGTTATGCTTTGGACCTGTGCTGACTCACTATGTCCACTGAACTTGAAGATCCAAAATCATGTTCACTGAGATTGTGCGTTACTTCAAGAACTCGCTTTCAGCCTTCTGTTCCCTTAGATTGTCATGGAATTCAATCTGTCTTTTTGCGTTTTAAGACAAGATTTTGAAGCCTCCTGTCATATTTTAAATCTGTTATTGAATGGAACGCGGTCCTCAATAAAGTGATCCCACCACCAACTAGCCTTATGGTGACAACTGGGCTATTTGCCTTTTTTTAATTTCCTACAGCTCCTTAGCCAGAGAATTTGAGGGGCCTGCACATGCCTTTTAAGATGCCTTTGTCTCCTGTAATGGTAAGAAAGAAGCAAATAATGAGGTGCATTGTACAAAGCATTGTGTTAGTTCCGGGCCCTGCTTGAGATGGGAAGTAAGGTACCTTGTGCTTGCAAATTAGAGACTGAATGCCTATTGAGAAATACTTTGTATTTTGGTTTGTCCTGTAGTGTCACATTGGCTGCATTCTAGAAAACCAGGCCGACAGGCAGTCTCACAGAGACTCTTAAAACAAATTGTATGGGGAATAGTTTAAATTTGTTTTAAAATAATTATCTGAATGCAAAGTTGAGGAGCAAAGTGATTTCTCTTCATCTCATGTTAAAACTTCAAAATACTGTTGAACAACATTCATCCATCCACTTATCCCTTGCCTAAATCCTACTTCTTATTGATTACCCCTGCTATATTTCTCAGTCTGTCAGTACCAGAACCCTTCTCAATTAATATAATTACCGGCTTCTTGATCAATGTCAGTAGCTTCCTTCCCAATCGATGCAGGTGCCTCCCTTCTCAGTCGATGTCAGTAACCCTTTCTCAATTGCTGCCAGTATCCCCTTCCTTTTTCAATGGATGCAAATATTCCCCTTCTGAATGGATGCCAATGCCCCTCCCTCTCAATTGACACCAGTACATTCCTCCTTAATCAATACTGATATCCTCCCTCAGTTTCTCCTGCTGTTGCACAGAAAATGCTATCTATTGAAACTCAGAATATTGAGCTGACACAGTGAAAATGGACCACTGGACATTAAATTCAACACCCTATTAGGGAAATGCCTAGAAATTCAAGGCTGGGCACTAAACACGGGCCTCATTATAACTGCTTGTTATGCTAGGGGCCTGCCAGGGGCCACAGTTTAAGAATAAGGGGTAGGCCATTTAGAACGGAGATGAGGAAAAACATTTTCAGTCAGAGAGTTGTAAATCTGTGGAATTCTCTGCCTCAGAAGGCAATGGAGGCCAATTCTCTGGATGCTTTCAAGAGAGAGCTAGATAGAGCTCTTAAAGATAGCCGAGTCAGGGGGTATGGGGAGAAGGCAGGAACGGGGTACTGATTGTGAATGATCAGCCATGATCACATTGAATGGCGGTGCTGGCTTGAAGGGCCGAATGGCCTCCTCCTGCACCTATTGTCTATTGCCTATTGTCTATTGTCTGGCAGAAACACGGTACTGATTGAGAATGATCAGCCATGATCACATTGAATGGCGGTGCTGGCTCGAAGGGCCGAATGGCCTACTCCTGCATCTATTGTCTATTGATATTATAACTGTTTGTTGGGAGTAGAGAAGTATCTCAAGGGAGAAGATGTAAAATACAATCTTAACTTCAAATGGTGCAACTGTTAGTGAGTAACTAACACTGAATAAAATAGTTGAGTAAGCAATCATAGAATGGTACAGCTGTCAAAAGCCAAAGAAAATTTACAATTAATGCCATTAAGAGTTCTAATGAATTTTATTCAGCTGCAGGGTTATCATTATCATATAATTCGGGCATATTGTATTTGGTATTTCACGCATAATCAAAAAGCAACCAGTTTCAAAAATAACCTACAGTTTTGAGAGCTGTATTTCTTCAGTCAAATGTCTGTATTGTTCTATGTTATTAAGTATTTCTGTGCTGTGTAATCATCATAGGGGATAGGGATTTTAAGACCTTCAGTGTCGCTCATATGGACTAATGGTAAACTGAAGCAAAAGCAGAAAAAGATTGTTTTCTCAGAGTGATTAAGCTGGTGTCATTACAGCAGGCCAAATATGAAGGAGCGTGAAAGAGACTTGCTCAATCACATTCTTTCACATTCTTTCTCCATTTAAGGACACTGTAAAGTTGTCCTTACAGCACCAGAGACCCGAGGTTGATGCTGACTGTGGGCTCTATTTGTACGAAGTTTGCACGTTCACCCTGTGACCACGTGGGTTTCCTCCAAGTGCTCCAGTTTCATCCCACATTCCAACGAGGTGCGGGTTTGCAGGTTTATTGGATTCTGTAAATTGTCCCTAGTGTGTAAGATAATGCTAGTGTATGGGTGATTGCTGGTTGGCATGGACTCGATGGGCTGAAGGGACTTTACCACTTTGTATCTCTAAACTAACTGAGATTAAACTTAGTCCAGAATCTTTACATTGATCTTAACGGCTTGTAGGTTAATTGGCTTCTGTAAATTGTCCCTAGTGTGTAAGGTAATGCTAGTGTGTGGGTGATCACTGGTCGGTGCGCTCTTGGTGAGCTGAAAGGCCTATTACCAAACTGTATCTCTAAACGAAACTAAATTAAATTTAGTCCAGAATCTTTACATTGACCTTAGGGCCTATGGCATCCCCCTGCCTTTTGACCCAGTCTGGAGGGCTGCCTAACTCAGAGTGAATGCAGCAACCTTTCCTAATTTAAATGCAGAATGTCCTTAAATGCTGAAGATAGATGTAAAATGCTGGAATAACTCAGCGGGTCAGGCAGCACCTCTGGAGAGAAAGAATAGGTGACGTTTCGGGTTGAGACCCTTCTTCAGACCAAAGATCTCGACGCGAAACATCACCTATTTTTTTTCTCCAGTAATGCTGCCTGTCCCGCTGAGTTAGTCCAGCATTTTATGCCTATCTTCGGTGTAAACCAGCATCTGCAAGCTCCTTCCTACACATTCTGTCCTTAAATGCTGTCTCCTATCTTATATCATTCCTCCACGTTTCCATGACCAGGCCATTTCCTGCATGCCTGCAAGTCACTATTCACACCTCCGTAAGAGGAGCAGGATGGCTTGAACTGCTACTGGCCACTCATGGTATTGCCCCTATTGATGTGACAATGAACAGTGTGGATGGTGCGTCCAAAGCAGGGCAATTGTTGAAAGCAGCGGGCAGAATGAAATTGGCTTGCTGACAGCATTGCAATTAAAAAGCACAAGCCAATTGTGCATTATGATTCCTGACCTGTTTCCAGGCATCCATTACGCCTTACAATGTTACACCATCCCATGTTACACCTTCCCATGTTACACCTTCCCATGTTTCCATTTTACACCTTTCCTTGTCTTCTTCTTAAGTAATGGTGAACACGTCAACTCAATTACTCTCTTTTGTGGCTATCATGGAATCGTGCAAATCTGACTTGAGCTGTATGCTCATCTCATTGCCACTACCAATACAAGTGCTGTTTTGATGGAACAACAATAGGTTTTAGCAAGACCTACTCCGGCAAGACAGCTGAGAAGGTAGTAAGAGGGGTGGAGAAAAGTTTGATTAAAGAGATAGGGTTTGTAATATGTGTAATTAACGCCAAAAGACACCCTTCAAAGAAGGATCAATCATCATTTATATTCTGCCTTTCATGACCAGAATTCTCAGGTTGTGCACACCTTTAGGCTTTAGACTTTAGAGATACAGTGAGCAAACAGGCCCTTCAGCCCACTGAGACCACGTCGACCAGCAATCACTATTCTACGCCCTCGGGACAATTTACAATTTTCTTTTACTGAAGCCAATTAACCTACAATCCTGTACATCTATGGAATGCGGGAGGAAACCAGAGCACTCGGACAAAACCCATGCACTCACAGGGAGAACGTACAAACTCCTTACAGACAGCTCCTGACGTCAGGATTGAACCCGGGTCCCTGGCGCTGTAAGGCAGCAGCTCTACTGCTGCACTCCTATTGAAATACAGTCACAGCTAATTGTAAATGGAGGCAGCACCCAATTTATGCAAATATGATATCCTAAAGCATAACATTAGATAAGTAGTTAGAATTTATTTTGTTGATTTTGGTTGAGACAAATTCTTCCAGGTAACTGCCCTGTTTTGAATATTCCCAGAGAAAGTTTTATATTGGCATGAATAGGGAGAAAAGGTTGTTGTACAACTATTAGTTTAAAGAAGGTAGTTTTGAAGAATGGAAATACCCAGTATCAAGTAGCAGCCTAGATTATTTATGGATCCTGAGGTTTGAACTTATCATATCATATCATATCATATCATATATATACAGCCGGAAACAGGCCTTTTCGGCCCACCAAGTCCGTGCCGCCCAGCGATCCCCATACATTAACACTATCCTACACCCACTAGGGACAATTTGTACATTTACCCAGCCAATTAACCTACATACCTGTACGTCTTTAGACGAAAATCAATCCAGTTAATGCATGGTGATAAATCTTCTCACTGTGTTTTTTGTCTACACCATGTTGTTAAAGAAGCCCATGTAATTTTTGTGCCCCTGCTGCATTAGTGTGGTTTAGTTTAGTTTGGTTTAGTTTAGTTTAGTTTAGTTTAGTGACACAGCGTGCAAACAGGCCCTTCAGCCCACTGAGTCTGTGCCAACCGACAAACCCCGTATCCTACACACACTAGGGACGTGTTATAATTTACCAAAGCCAAATTAACCTCTGATGTGTACTTCTTTGGATTGTGGGAGAAAACCGGAGCACCCTGGGAAAACCCACGCGGTTGTGGGGAGAAAGTACAAACTCTGTACAGGCAGCACCTGTAGTCACGATCGAACCCAGGTCTCCAGCGGTGTAAGACACCAACGCTACCGCTGTGCCACTGTGTCACCCAGGGAGATCCCAATCTCCACACTCAAGGAGGGGGCACTTTATTGACTTATTCTAAAACCTACTGAGGCAGGTCGGCCAGGCATGGGCATTTCCTTACTTTGCAAGCTTTCCAAAGTACAGGCAATTCATATCTTCACGGAGGATTCTCTGCTCGATCAACATGCCTCCTATGGTCATGTTCTTCGCCAGCCTTTCCTCGTTCCTCTGACCCCATGGAACACTCTTTCACTCCCACCCTCTATCATTGCAGCATCCATTCATTCATTGTTAATACTTTCCCAGAGGTGTGTTGTTAGTACGATGCAGTTTTACTCAGGGAAATCCAACGGCATTGTTTTGTGAACATCACAATTGAATTTGTTTTTCTTTATGCAACTTTCACAGCAGTATTAATAGGGAACAGACAGGTTAAATGCACCTAGTCTTTCACCCAGCGTAGGGGAATCAAGAACCAGAGCACATAAATTTGTGAGATGGAAAAGAATTTGTAGGAATTTGAGGGGCAACTTCTTCACACAAAGGGAGGTAGGAAAATGGAACGAGCTGCCAGAGGAGGATGTTGAGCCAGGTACTATCATAAATTTAAAAGATATTTGGACAGGTACATGGATAGGAAAGGTTTAGAAGGATATGGGCCAAATGCAGGTAGATGGGACTAGTGAAGACAGGGATCTTGTGGCATGGGCAAGTTGGGCTGAAGGGCTGTTCCCATGCTAAATGTCCCGGAATGGCGGGACTGTCATATGTTGAAAAACTGGAGCGACTGGGCTTGTATACTCTGGAATTTAGAAAGATGAGAGGGGATCTTATTGAAACATATAAGATTATTAAGGGATAGGACATGCTAGAGGCAGGAAACATGTTCCCAATGTTGGGGGAGTCCCGAACCAGGGGCCACAGTTTAAGAATAAGGGGTAGGCCATTTAGAACGGAGACGAGGAAGTACTTTTTCAGTCAGAGAGTTGTGAATCTGTGGAATTCTCTGCCGCAGAAGGCAGTGGAGGCCAATTCTCTGGATGCTTTCAAGAGAGAGTTAGATAGATTTCTTAATGATAGCAGAGTCAGGGGATATGGGGAGAAGGCAGGAACAGGGTACTGATTGTGCATGATCAGCCATGATCACGGTGAATGGCGGTGCTGGCTCGAAGGGGTGAATGGCCTACTCCTGCACCTATTGTCTATTGTCTATTGTCTATTTTTTTATGACTATTGGGATGATTGCTGTTTCAAACACTTTTTAATGCTACAAATTGGCATCGAAAAATTCATTTTCTCCAGTTCCTTATGTTAGTGTCACATATGAGCATATATAGTTAAGTAATAGCAATGAAGAGTGATTCTATAATAACAATAAAGCTCCACTATTGAATGGAATATGCTGGTTTTAATCAGTGGAACTGTTGTAAGCAGTTTAGCCTGTGCAAATTTGCAGTTTGTTTTGGCAGGTTTGAGGAAGATTTCATCAGGAGCTGTAAAATAACATTAATTTTTAATTTCGATGCTACGTGACTTATTCTGATGTGTACTTTGGCTTAATTCTGATGGGTCGAGCACCTTTGTTTTTGAGGAATACTGTTTGAATGAGAAAAGCGTTTCAAGGTCTAAACTGTGGCTGAAGGTAGGGGGTTGAGGAGGAATGGATAGAAATGAAGGGAAAAGCTCGTCAAAGTGCTGCCTTGATTTAGTCGGTAAGGAACAAAGCCTCCTGGTGCCTGACCACTGTTTAGCTGATGAAGAAAGTGAAGAAAGCGAATGGTATGTTAGCATTCATAGCAAGAGGATTTGAGTATAGGAGCAGGGAGGTTCTGCTGCAGTTGTACAGGGCCTTTGTGAGACCGCACCTGGAGTATTGTGTGCAGTTTTGGTCTCCTAATCTGAGGAAAGACATTCTAGCCTTAGAGGGAGTACAGAGAAGGTTCACCAGATTGATCCCTGGGATGGCAGGACTTTCATATGAAGAAAGACTGGATAGACTAGGCTTATACTCGCTGGAATTTAGAAGACTGAGGGGGGATCTTATAGAAACATATAAAATTCTTACTGGGTTGGAGAGGATAGATTGCAGAAGATTGTTCCCGATGTTGGGGAAGTCCAGAACCAGGGGTCACAGCTTAAGGATAAGGGGGAAGTCTTTTAGGACTGAGATGAGAAAACATTTCTTCACACAGAGAGTTGTGAGTCTGTGGAATTCTCTGCCACAGAAGGTAGTTGAGGCCAGTTCATTGGCTATATTTAAGAGGGAGTTAGATGTGGCCCTTGTGGCTAAAGGGATCAGGGAGAGAAGGCAGGTACAGGTTACGGAGCTGGATGATCAGCCATGATCATATTGAATGGAGGTGCAGGATCGAAGGGCCGAATGGCTTACTCCTGCACCTATTTTCTATGTTTCTATGATGAACGAAGTAGGAGTGACTATAGATGGTCTGCATCTCAGGGTCCTCAGGGATGTGGCTCTAGAAATAGTGGACGCATTGGTGATCATTTTCCAATGTTCAATAGATTCAGGATCAGTTCCTGTGGATTGGAGTGTCGCTAATGTTATCCCACTTTTCAAGAAAGGAGCGAGAGAGAAAACGGAGAATTACAGACCAGTTAGCCTGACATCGGTGGTGAGGAAGATGCTGGAATCAATTGTTAAAGAGGTAATAACGGTACATTTGGATAGCAGTAAAAGGATAAGTCCAAGTCAGCATGGATTCATGAAAGGGAAATCATGCTTGACTAATCTTCTGTAATTTTTTGAGGATGTGACAAGTAAAATGGATGAAAGGGAGCCAGTGGATGTAGTGTATCTAGACTTTCAGAAAGCCTTTGATAAGGTCCCACACAGGAGATTGGTGAGCAAAATTAGAGCACATGGTATTGGGGGTAAGGTGTTGACATGGCTAGAGAATTGGTTGGCAGACAGGAAGCAAAGAGTAGGAGTAAACGGGTCCTTTTCAGAATGGCAGACAGTGGCGAGTGGAGTGCCTAGTCTATCCAGTCTTTCTTCATATGAAAGTCCTGCCATCCCAGGGATCAATCTGGTGAACCTTCTCTGTACTCCCTCTAAGGCTAGAATGTCTTTCCTCAGATTAGGAGACCAAAACTGCAAGGCTCGGTGTTGGGGCCACAACTGTTTACCATATATATTAATGATTAGAAGTAACACTAGCAAGTTTGCGGATGACACAAAGCTGGATGGCAGTGTGAACTGCGAAGTGGATGTTAGGAAGTTGCAGGGTGACCTGGACAGGTTGAGTGAGTGGACAGATGCAGTATAATATAGATAAATGTGAGGTTATCCACTTTGGCGGCAAAAACAAGGAGGCAGATTACTATCTCAATGGTGTCAGTTTAGGTAAGGGGGAAGTGCAGCGAGATCTGGGTATCCTTGTACACCAGTCACTGAAAGTTGGCGTGCACAGCAGGCAGTGAAGAAAGCTAAAGGCATGTTGGCCTTCATAACGAGAGGATTTCAGTATAGGAGTAAAGAGGTTCTTCTGCAGTTGTATAGGGCCCTGGTAAAGCCACATCTGGAGTATTGTGTACAGTTTTGGTCTCCTAATTTGAGGAAGGACATCCTTGTAATTGAGGCAGTGCGGCGTATGTTCAAGAGATTGATCCCTGGGATGGCGGGACTGTCATATGAGGAAAGATTGAAAAGACTAGGCTTGTATTCACTGGAGTTTAGAAGGATGAGAGGGGATCTTATAGACATATAAAATTATAAAAGGACTGGACAAGCTAGATGCAGGAAAAATGTTCCCAATGTTGGGGGAGTCCAGAACCAGGGGCCACAGTCGTAGAATAAAGGGGAGGCCATTTAAAACTGAGGTGAGAAGGAACCTTTTCACCCAGAGAGTTGTGAATTTGTGGAATTCTCTGCCACAGAGGGCAGTGGAGGCCAAATCACTGGATGAATTTAAGAGAGAGTTAGATAGAGCTCTGGGGGCTAGTGGAATCAAGGGATATGGGGAGAAGTTAGGCACAGGTTACTGATTGTGGATGATCAGCCATGATCACAATGAATGGCGGTGCTGGCTCGAAGGGCCGAATGGCCTCCTGCACCTATTTTCTATGTTTCTATGTTTCTAGATGCCTTGTGCATTTCTACCAGGCTCGGCAATGGGGGGATTGCTGATAGACCGTGGAACATGGTGGAATTGCAGATAGACCACAGCCACTTGCTTTCTTCTGTAAGACGTTTCAGGTCGAGACCCTTCTTCAGACTGGGTAGGGCTAAGGGAAATGAGAGATATAGACGATGATGTGGAGAGATAAAGAACAATGAATAAAAGAAATGCAAAAAAGTTACAATAGTAACAAAAGTAACGATGATAAAGGAAACAATGAACTGCAGATGCTGGTGTACAAAAGAAGACACAGAAGGCTGGGGTAGCTCAGTGGGTCAGGTAACATCTCTGGAGATCATGGATAAGCAATGTTTCGGGTCGGGACCCTTCAGATGTTTAGTTGAAAAAAATAAAACTGCATAACAATTGTGAGTTACATCAATTGGTCCAGAGCCTTCACCAGAAGACATTTGTGCAAGAAGGAACTGCAGATGCTGGTTTAAACCGAAGATGGACACACAAAGTTGGAGTGACTCAGCGGGAAGGCAGCATCTGTGGAGAGATGGAATGGGTGATGTTTCAGGTTGAGCCCCTTCTTCAGACTGGGTAGGGATAAGGGAAATGAGAGATATAGATGGTAACGTGGAGAGATAAAGAACAATGAATAAAAGATATGCAAAAAAGTAATGATGAGAAAGGAAACAGGCCATTGTTAGATGTTTGTAGGGCGAAAATGAGAAGCTATTGTTACTTGGGTGGGGGAGGGATAGAGAGAGAGAGAGGGAATGCCGGGGCTACCTGAAGTGAGAGAAATCAGTATTCATACCACTGGGTTGTCAGCTGCCCAAGCGAAATATGAGATGCTGTTCCTCCAATTTGCGTTTAACCTCACTCTGACAATGGAGGAGACCGAGGACAGAAAGGTTTGTGTAGGAATGGGAAGGAGAATTAAAGTGTCCAGCAACCGGGAGATCAGGTAGGTTCAGGCGGGCTGAGTGAAGGTGTTCCGTGAAACGATCGCCCAGCCTACGTTTGGTCTCGCCGATGTGTAAAAGTCCACATCTTGAATAACAGATACAGTAGATGAGGTTGGAGGAGGTGCAAGTGAACCTCTGCCTAACCTGAAAGGACTGTTGGGGTCCCTGAACAGAGTCGAGGGAGGAGGTATAGCGACAGGTGTTGCATCTTCTGTGGTTGCAGGTGAAGGTGCCTGGGGAGGGGGTGGTTTGGGTGGGAAGGGATGAGTTAACCAGGGAGTTGCGGAAGGCGGTAAAGGGTGGAGAAGGGAAAATGTGGTTAGTGGTGGGATCCCGTTGGAGGTGGCGGAAATTTCAGAGGATTACGTGTTGTATGGATGGCTGATGTGGTGGAAGTTAAGGACAAGGGACTGTATCTCTGTTGTGACTGTGGGGTGGGGGAGCAGTGTACGCCTGGATCAGAGATTGGTTAACGTACCCTACAAAGAGGCAGGCATAGCTGGGGCCCATGTGGGTGTCCATACCTATATGTGACGGCTAATAGGGTGGAAGGTAAGACATTCCTTTATTTTAAATTCCTTGAAAATATGCAACCATTTAGGGCCTTATATATATATATATATATATATATATATATATATATATCCAGGGACCTGATGGAAGTCCTATGAGTGTCTCTGAGAAGATGACAGAGCAATCTATGGATAATACCATAGTTAGGAAGAAATATATTGTGAGCCAAAGAATGGCTAAAGAAATGGGATGGAGAGGGGGTTGTAATGCTGAGGTTACAAAGCTGGGATCAGGTGTGGAACAACAATGGGAATTTTAATTCGGAGAGACATGGGATCAGACCAGTGGTAGTCAACAAGGAAATGAATATTAAATGGTTGCGTTAGGGTAGGTTGGTGAGTGGCATGCTGATGCAAAGCAGGAATATTTTCCATGGTTTGAAGTTCACAGAGATTGGAAAATTGAATAAATGGAAAAGATTATCTAGATGTGACCAAGACATGGATTCTGTAGGAGATAGGTAGATTCGACCAGAACCATTTACAATGTATGGTATAAAATGTTTTCAATTTATTTTTATATTCCTTTTTGTAAATGATTAACATCACACTTAACAGTTTCTATCTTTCTCTGATTATCAGAGACATTTAAAGCTGCAAAAACAGCCCCGTAGACTTTGACTGGAGACAATTTTCTTCGAAGATAGACATAAACTGCTAGAGTAACTAGGTGGGTCAGGCAGCATCTCTGGAGAAAAGGAATAGGTGACGTTTTGGGTCGAGACCCTTCATCAGACTGAGGATTCTTCACGGATTCTTCCCCAGCTTTGCCTGCTAGCATGGGCTGTTGAAGGCTTTCTGGGGACAATCCCAGAAGCCCACAATCTCATTATTCCTTTCCAGAAGCCCCTTGGATTAAGAGAATCAACCAGATTTTCCTAAATTACATGCTAAGGTGGGGACACTGGGTGGCAATTATGGACAACGGATTAGTTTGGCACAATCTGGTCCATCATGGCATATGGAGGATCACAGTGTAACTGCCGGGATTAGAAAGTTAGAGCCATTATTTCATAATTGCTGGAATGAGGAGAAGCAGGTTTTGATTCGTGGTAATTTCCACCTCAAATGCTTTTAATTGCATAGGAATAAATTAGTTAACCTCATGTGGATCAGTTTTAAGAGACAATTCATTTGAAACTGAATGGGGCTTGGATTTGATATAGTGCTGTATTATTCCATTGCATTATTATCGACTTATTCATACAAGCGGGTAAGATAAAACATAGGCTCTTAATTCAGCTATTCAATTTCCAATTGTGTATTTGCCTGCAGTAATTTGATTTCTTGGTATCATTCAGATGGGAAGTTAACTACAGTGGATGTGACTTTGTCATTGCAGGCAATAGAAAAACGAAATGTGTCTGATTTAAGAGAAACTTTCCACAGCAAATGCATGTACACAAGAACAAAGGAGTAGGAATATGCTATTTAGCCCAATGAACATGTTCTCCAGTTGAGTGAGAACACGGGTGACTTTATTTCACAAAACCAATCTTTCCCTTGTATCACCAAACTTCTATGGTTAACCTAAAATTTATCAATCTCAGATTTAAAATTAACAGTTGTCATTTGTGGAAGAGAGTTTACATTTCTATCAGTCTCTGTGTGCAGAACCGTTTCTTAATTTCACTCCTGAAAGACTTGATTCAATTTTTTTTAGATTAAACCCTTTGGTTCCAGGAGTGTAGAGCTCTTTGTTTGTAGTTCAACCGACAGAGCTTTATTTGTCATTCGGTACCAAGGTACCGAATGAAACTACTCCTTGAAAATATATAACGCTTGCTCAGGGGGTCAAGCAGACTTTACAGCAGTTTAGCTAGGATTTGTTCCAGACTCCAGCATCTGCAGTCATGTGTGTCACTAGAATGCTAGCCGGGTCAGTCATGCTCCTTGCTGCTCTTGGGGATACGTTGAAATTGACTGGTGAGACCGCACCTGGCGTATTGTGCGCAGTTTTGGTCTCCTAATTTGAGGTAGGACATTCTTGCTATTGAGGGAGTGCAGCATAGGTTCACCAGGTCAATTCCCGGGATGGTGGGACTGACATGTGATGAAAGAGTGGATTGACTGGGCTTGTATTCACTGGAATTTAGAAGGATGAGAGGGAATCTTCTAGAAACATATAAAATTCTTAAAGGATTGGACAGACTAGTTGCAGGAAAAAAAATCCCATGTTGGGGGAGTCCAGAACCAGGGGTCACAGTTTAAGAATAAGGGGTAAGCCATTTAGGATCGAAATGAGGGAAAACTTTTTCACCCAGAGAGTTGTGAATCTGTGGAATTCTCTGCCACAGAGGGCAGTGGAGGCTAATTCACTGAATGTTTTCAAGAGAGAGTTAGATTTAGTTCTTAGGGCTAAAGGAATCAAGGGATATGGGGAAAAAGCAGGGACGGGGTACTGATTTTAGATGATCAGCCATGATCATATTGAATGGCAGTGATGGCTCGAAGGACAGAATGGCCTACTCCTGCACCTATTTTAATGTTTCTATGTTTCTAATTCAGAGGTGGAATTCTCTGCCTCAGAAGGCAGTGGAGGACAATTCTCTGAATGCATTCAAGAGAGAGCTAGATAGAGCTCTTAAGGATAGCAGAGTCAGGGGGTATGGGGAGAAGGCAGGAACGGGGTACTGATTGAGAATGATCAGCCATGATCACATTGAATGTCGGTGCTGGCTCGAATGGCCGAATGGCCTCCTCCTCCACCTATTGTCTATTGTCTATTGTCTAATATTTACCAAAGCTACCAAGAGGCATGTTTAGATTTTACTTTGAAGATACCATGTGGAAATAGGCCCTTCGGCCAACCGGGTCTGTGCATACCACGCCTTACACTAGGACTATCCTACACAATAGGGGCAATATACAGTTCTTTTTTACTGAAGCCAATTAACCTACAAACCTGTACATATTTGGAGTGTGGGAGGAAACTGGAGCACCCGGAGAAAACCCACATGGTCACTTGGAGAATGTACAGACTCCATACGGACAGCACCAGTAGTCAGGATTGAACCCAGGTCTCTGGCGCTGTGAGGGAGCAACTCTAACGCTTTGTGCTGCCCAAGTTAGTTCTGCATTTTCTCACTTCTTATGTGAATGTAGAAATCCCTGGATCGTCAGCATTAGTTGCTCAATATTCGAGGGAAGACTTTGGATTTTGTGCTCCCAAATATTGACTGGAATTGGTGATGTAGGGCTGCGCAGCTAGTGGAGATGTTGACTCACAGCACCAAGACTCCTGGGTACAATCCTACCTCGGATGCTGTCTATGTGGAGTTTGTGTGTTCTTCATGTTCCAGTGTTGCTTTTTTCTAGGTGTCTCAGTTTCCTTTTAGGTCCCAATGAAGTGTGGGCTGATTAATTGATCACTGTAACTTGACCCTACTGTATGAGCGGTGGAATCTGAGGGAGAACAGAATTACATTTATTATTGTAGGATAAATGTAAAAATGTGAAATTGATGATCAGTGTAGACCCAATGGCCTGAAGGGCCTGCTCCTGTGCTGTATCTCTCTAAGAACATATAATTAAGATGTGAACATTTGAGGATTAGTAAATATTATGTTTTTCTTCATTACCTTTCAGGTATTTTTTACTCAAAGTTCCCCTTAGGAGAATACTATAGTCCACATAATTAAAATAAATTCTATGCAGACCTTATAGGTGACATGGTTGAAGTCTTTTTTTGTTTTTCATATAGCCATAATAGAGTACAGCATGGAAACAGGCCCGGTGGACCAACTTCCCCTCACCGACCAACATGTTCCATGTACACTAGTCCCACCTGCCTGCATTTGGCCCATATTCTTTTAAACCTATCCTATCCATGTACATGTCTAAATGTTTCTGAAACTTTGCAATGGTACCTGCCTCAACTACCTCCCCCGGCAGCTCATTCCACACACCCGCCACCCTTTGTGTGAAAAAGTTAGTCCTCAGATCCCAATTAAATCTTTCCCCCTCACCCTAAACCTATGTCCTGTATTTCCCTTTTTCACATTCAGCCAACAAATCAAATAGTCCACAACTGTGAGTTAGCACCAGATGCACGCCACAGCTTGCTTGCTGGCCTGTGGTGCTGAATTCACATTAAGGTCGAGGTGGCGTGTCCTATTCTGCCCCTGTCCAGATTCAGAGCGGAGCGCACAGCTGCTACTTTACAACGTTACCAGCCAGGATAACATTACATCAACCACTTCTATTTGCCTTTCAAAGAACAATGTCTTATCCAAGCCAACTTCAAATTGAATGAACTTAACCATTTCAAAATAAATAAAACTTGATTGTCATCACTGTAATCAAATAAAGCAGCTAAGATAAACAGCCACTTTCAATTTGATTCATTAAATTTAGTTGTTTATCTTACCTGCTCCATTTAATTTCGAATGATGTTGTTTATTGTGGAGCTGCCAATAGCTTTGGGTGGCTTGATATATTAAAGAAATTGGAAGATCAATTGTTCAGTGCTCTTTTAAAAGTGAAGTTGAGGTGCATGGACCAGGAAGGCAACTGGTTGGACCCTTGCTTTTAATGTCAGCCACCTTTGTCCCTACCGCATCCTGCCAGCCTCCCCCTCAGCATTGGCTCCGTGGATGATTTTGCCACAGTTTTCCTTCTGTTGTCAAACTCCATACTTCCCAAGGTCCAAGTCATTCATAGATCTAACACCTTCCCTGCATTGTGAGACAGTTGCCTATGTCTCATCCTTACTAAACTTAAATGTTAATGCCATGTTCTCAGCCACAACTCTCTCAATCACTCTAGTGCAGTCCATGTCTGTGTGACTCTGATTCCAAATTTGCACATTACACTCCTACTAGCCATTTAGCCATTGCTCTGTCTCTTTGCCTCATCAGCAGCTGTTCTTTACCTCTGGATTGAGTTTACAAACCCATTTCCCTTGTTTGTGCATTGCTCTGGACCATTAAAGCTGCCAAAAATTTGCCTTTTCAATCACTTTTAGGTTTTGCTGCATCACATTTGTACCAAATTGTGTTCCTCTGTGCTAACGGTGCTACAGATGGAAAAGTGATGAGTTAGTTGGTGACAGTAGTTTACCCTTGGCACTTAAGTGTTCCCAAAATCAAATAGATGCCTGTGTTACAGGGGGAAATTTTAACTTGGGCTTCGGTGGCAGAGAGACGGAATTGCTTAAAACCACCAATAATGGAGCATGGCACGAAACCAGCTTCACCCCAACCAAATGATGACCAAATGTACTGTAACTAATGCCCATTAAGATTCAGATAAGGCATGTTTTGAATCATTTAAGACTTGCATCTTCCTCTGTCCACTGGAGGAGGCGACGAGGGGGACCACCGTGAGGGGTGGTGGGGAGGACAAAGGAGGACCTGGTCAGGGGTAATTGTCGGGAAGGAGGGGGAGGGGGGAGAGTGGAGGGGAGGGGAGAACAAAGGACGACCTGGTCCAGGATACTTTGTAACTTTGTCAGCGCCCTTTATCATATCATATCATATCATATATATACAGCCGGAAACAGGCCTTTTCGGCCCACCAAGTCCGTGCCGCCCAGCGATCCCCGTACATTAACACTATCCTACACCCACTAGGGACAATTTTTACATTTACCCAGCCAATTAACCTACATACCTGTACGTCTTTGGAGTGTGGGAGGAAATCGAAGATCTCGGAGAAAACCCACGCAGGTCACGGGGAGAACGTACAAACTCCTTACAGTGCAGCACCCGTAGTCAGGATCGAACCTGAGTCTCCGGCGCTGCATTCGCTGTAAAGCAGCAACTCTACCGCTGCGACTATTTGCATACCTCAGGTATGCAAGCAAAGCATTCATTCATTCATTCATTCATTCATTCATTCATTCATTCATTCATTCATTCATTCATTCATTCATTCATTCGTTCATTCATTCAGTCATTCATTCATTCTTTTATGTTTACTATGGTCAGTAATTGAGTTACCTGTGGTCGTGTAAATCCTGACTATTTAGTAAATGACAACAGGCCTGAATACAAGCCCAGTCGACCCATTCTTTCGTCATACGTCAGTCTCGCCATCCCGGGAATTAACAGGGCCATAGCTGCTATGAACTGGTCCTGCTGAGCCGGATAGTCACATCGCACAGTGAACCGGCACAGACCTACTTGAACTTTATACTGTTTTAAAACTGTTTCTAATTTTGTTTCACTGGGTTGTATAAATTTATACAGATTAGCTAATTAATTTATTGCATCGTATGGAAGGCGCATTCCCAATCTCATTGTACCCCTGTACAATGACAATACAGATATATTGTATTGTATTGTATGGTATGCTGCACTACCTCAATAGCAATAATGTCCTTCCTCAAATTAGGAGACCAAAATTGCACATAATACTCCAGATGGGTAATAATCACAGATGAATAAATCAGGAGTACAGTACAAAGTCAGTTTGGATATCTAGAATAGTGAAAGTGGAAGAATTATGTTTAAGGTTGTATGGTAGCTGGAGGTGCAAAGTGCAGACCTTAGATTTTGTTCTCCAATGGGTTTGACATTGAGAGAGACCTTTCAACGTAACAAATGTCTTCCACCATCTTTGGGGTTGCTCAAGGCTTCCAAAGATGATCACGAAATGCATCCCAGATTTTATCAGAATTTCCCCATCTGTAGTTCACTGTGGAGTTGAATAATAACTTTAAGTGGAATATCGTGAACTTAGAGCTGGATAGAGCTCTTAAGGATAGCGGAGTCAGGGGGTATGGGGAGAAGGCAGGAACGGGGTACTGATTGAGAATGATCAGCCATGATCACATTGAATGGCGGTGCTGGCTCGAAGGGCCGAATGGCCTTCTCCTGCACCTATTGTCTATTGTCTATTGTCTATAGGGCATCCATTCAGTTTCTCTCTAACTGAAAGACTGACACTAAAAAACTTAATCAACAACAAACAAGAAGGGTTATTTTGTTATTTTTGTCATTGTTGTTTATAGGTGCTTGTTCTACTTGCATTAGTTCAGTTATTTTTGATTTCACAACAATTCATAGAACGTAGAACAGTACAACACAGGAACAGGCCTTTTGGCCCACAATGACTGTGCTGAACATGATGTCATTGATTTGAAAGAGCATTGGGAAATTGTAAGGTGTAACAGGGTATATGTTCTAAATGACACATACAGTCAAAGGTATGCATAGGTATGAGCACCTAAATGCACTCACATGCATCTACACACAAATGCACACATATTTCATTGTCATTGACAATAACATTTTAAACTGAATTGATTTCTTTAGATGGACCGGCTTGCCTTTCTCATTCCATGGTGATTTCATACCACTGCTGTTTGTCTATCAAATCACACAAAAATTTGCAATGTGTTATAAGTAATCTCAGCAAAGCTACGAAATCCCATGAAAATGTTTTATTTCCAAAGTTGGCATCATAGCCTTAACTTCCTGTTGCTCAAATCAATTTAATTAAAGATGGATTATTTAATCTGTTTTCTTAATTTAAGCAAATCACGAAACTTTTCAAATCAGTTAGCTCTGAAGATGTAAGATTTAGAATTCATATAACTGAATCTATTTTAGTGACTGTGTGAACTTGGAAAAGCTGAGGAAATCTTGTCTCTGCACAGGTAAGAAGGCTGTGAGGTAAACATTTATTTTGGCTCTTGCCATTACTTTCTCAGCTTGCAATAAATTACTGAAGTCCTGGAGTAAACAAACTTATGACTTTGTGGTCTTTTTCTTTCTTAAAAAGTTGTTAAAGTAATGGATAATGCAGATGACTGAAGCAAAAATCAGTAAGTTAATAGGAGGCCAGAGCAAAGAAAGATAGAGCAACAGAGGTCAGATTGCAGATTGCAGATCCATTACCATGTTCACTTATCACATCATATGTTTCCTCACAACATTGACATAATTTTAATGGAGGTTGGGTGAAGTGAGATCCAGAATCATAACAGTTAGACCCCATTATTACAACATGTGGCACATGTCTCCCAAACACTGCCAGATTCACTACTTGATCCCACAGTGACCATGGCTCGTAGATTAGCCATGATCGTTCAATTACCTGGTGAATGACTCACAAAGAGACAAACAGCAGAAATTAGAGGCATATCTGCTTGGACCAATTTACCCTTGCAGCTTTGTTCAAGTAAGAAAACCTTTATGGCTGCCAGCTCGTGTCTGGTATGAAGACACAAAACTGAACTGGATACTGTCTCAGTATGTAAGGGAAACCTTATTAATTTGTGATAGGTGTTCACCCTACCTGCTCAAATGTAAAGGTTAATATTTAGAATCATCAGAGTGGCAGCAGAATTAGAAAGGGTATTCCCTCCATCAAATCTTCCTTCATCCAACCATGTCTAGTTAAATTAGACACACGGAACTGCAGATGGCGGTTTATTAAAAAAAGGACAAAATTCCAGAGTAACTCAGCAGTAGCATATCTGGAGGACGTGGATAGGTGACATTTCGAGTCGGGACCCTTCTTTGGATTGATTGTAGGAGGAGGGAGAAAGGTGGAAGAGAGGTGATGGTGTGACATATCATGGCAAGTGATAGGTGGATACAGGTGAGGGGGGTTTGATTAGCAAATGGGTGGTCAAAGGCCAGTGATGAAAAGAAGACACAAAACTGAGATGAGGAGAAAAGAGGTATGAAATATGAAGCAGGACAGATCTAAGCCACTATTCTGCCCTCTTTCCCCCAACTCACCATCCTCTTCTAACTATATCCCCTCATCTGGCTTCACATTTCATGTCTCTTCCCTCCCTATCTCATAACCTTTTGTCTTATTTTCATTTTTGCCTTTTGTCCACTATCTGCCAAACAAAACCCCCTTACCTGTAAGGACACAAAGCGCTGGAGTAACTCAGCGGATCAGGCAGCATCTCTGGAGAACATGGATAGGTTGAGACTTTTTTCAGATTGATTGAGGCACTTTGTGCCCTTTTGTGTAAATCACCACCTGCAATTCCTTGTTTCTACATTTTGACTGCCCCTCACCTGTACATTGCTGTGTGACCTGCTGAGTTGCTCCACATTGTGTTTAGTTCACACTTAGTTAATCCTGAAGGATGAGGAATACTGAGTCCATCTAACGTGCCATCCACCACTGCCAGTAAACTCTTGCCACAGCAGTGAGTGTGGATTCTATGTAAACCACAAAGTGTTGGAGGAACTCAGCAGGTCAGGCAGCATTGAATTGAATTGAATTGAATACATTTTATTAGCCAAATATGTATACATACAAGGAATTTGCCTTGGTGCTTTGCTTGCAAGTAACAAGACATACAGTAAGTAATTAAGAATAAAACATTATAATTTACACATGTGAAGAACTAAATAAAATACCAGAGCAAAAAGAGGCTACAGACTTTTGGTTGTTGAGTAGAGCTACTGGTCGTGGAAAAAGCTGTTTTTATGTGTGGCTGTGGCGGCTTTGACAGTCCGGAGTCGCCTTCCAGAGGAAAGTGCCCCAAAGAGCCAGAGGTGAGAGGGGTCAGAGATGATCTTACCCGCTCGCTTCCTGGCCCTTGCAGTGTACAGTTCGTCAATGGGGGGAAGGTTGCAGTCAACAACCTTCTCAGCTGATCGAACGATGCCCTGCAGCCTCCGAATGTCAGTCTTTGTGGCTGAGCCAAACCAGACCATGATGGAGAAGGTGAGGACAGACTATGATGGCAGTATAAAACTGGACCATCATTACCTGTGGCAGATTGTGTTTTCTCAGCAGCCGTAGGAATTACATCCTCTGTTGGGCCATCTGCGGAGGGAATGGGTACATAACATTTCGGGTCAGGACTTTTCTTCAGACCGATAGAAGTAGTGGAGGAGAAAGCTGGAAAAGAAAGGTGGGAGGCAGGACAAGTCCTGACAACTGACAGGTAGATACAGGTGATGGAGGTTTGATTGTCAGTGGAAGTGGATTCTATTTTGTGAGCGCCATGAATGTGAGAAGCTACTCATGGAAGAAAAAAATGACATATTATCAATTGTAGCTGCAGTAAAGGAAAGAAACATGGGGCATCTGTAAGATATGTAATTTCACATGCAAGCATTAAATGAAGCAGAATGATTTTGAAATTAAATTGAATCCAAATTACAGCAGAAGAATTAACAAGATGTCAAGACCTTTATACACAGTGCAGTTAGACAAGGAAAAAAACTTCACATCGCAGCAAAAACTGTAAGTCTAATATTTTTATATGCATGTGACAATACCAGAAGAAAACTAGAGAAACTTTTACAAGAGTGATTTTTTCTCTATTGTTTGTCACTCTGCCCTCATTGGCTGGCTGCATGAAATAGTTTTTTTCACATCCACTTACTTCATGATCCTCAGTATTTTCTTCTGTGCTGTCTTTTTCCATCAGCAATTTCAGATTGATCTTCCTCGGCTATTTCATATAACTCAATAATTTCACGCAACAAACTGTTGTTTTCTTTTAACAGATGACTCATTGCATCATTGATTGAATTGTGTCAGAAGTAATTATCACTAATGATACTGCCTACATCTCTCTCGGCTGCGTGATCTCTTCCCTACAAATCTTCTTGACTGTCCATTGTTTCCACCCATCTGTCTCTGCCAGTCTTCAACAAACTTCAGGTATGCTGCAACATTGTACGGGGGACATAAAGCAACAAAAATAAAACTCTTCACATTCTTTCCTCAGGATACTACTGAGATCCGCTCCTGAGAAAAATCAAAAATCAAAAATCAAAACCTGATCTTCAATGTGTTGAATAAGTGCTTCTGTAAGAATGATTCTGTGCCTAGTCTTTGGAATTTGACAGTGAAATTATGTACTGAAGAGTCGCACATTGTATTTGCCTCATTAAAAAGAATTATATTATTTAAATGAAACAAGCATATTGTACAGGTGCAGCAATTTTCAGGATGGTTTCTTATAACTAGCAGTTCACAGCCATTTTGAAATTAGCAACAAATAGGTGAATTCGTTGAATAGCCCTATGGGCTTGATATTTTTGAGGGTCTGAGGGTCATTTATGAAGATGGGTTATGTTGAATTGAATGGTAGGACCTGATTAGCACATTTGAAATCTGTTTCTTGGCTGCAGTCTGTCAGGCTGAGAGTTAATGTGAATACTTGGAGGGAAAGTATAGATGGAGGATAATTGAGTCCTGCAGGCCGGGGGAGAGAGTTATGGCATATTGAAGAGCAACTCCAAATGCTTAGAGAAGCTGCTGGAGAGATTGGCGAAGAAATGAAACAGATCACAGAGAGCACTTTGAGCACGTGGGAATGGCAGGATGATCCCATGGGCTGTGTGGATAATTAGGAATGGAAGTGGGACTGGTGTACTTGATTCATAGGGAAATTAATGTTACTCTTGTTGACTATGTGTAGTACCCAAATGCAGTATCATAGATCATTGACCTGATCCATGCAGCAAACCTTGGGTGGCGCAGCGGCAGAGTTGCTGCCTTACAGCTGTCTGTATGGAGTTTTTATGTTCTCCCTGTGACTGCATGGTTTTTCTCTGGGTGCTCCGGTTTCCCCCCACATTCCAAAGACGTATAGGTCTTTTAGGTTAATTGGCTTTGGTAAAATTGTCCCTCGAGGGTAGGATAGTGCCAGTGTACAAGGATCGCTGGTCGGCGCAGACTCGGTGGGCTGTTGGTCATGTCTCCATGCCATATCTCTCAACTAAATTAAACTTTGCTGCCTTTCATCTGTTGTGTTTACTGAGGCATGGGAAATCCAGCCGGCCACGATTAAAACTGGAATAGAGAAAAATAAACTGTGCAAATTCTCATTGAAATAACCAGCCGCTACGCTCTACTTATTCCTTGCTTCACAGAGAACAAAAAAGCAGTATCTGTTTGACTGATCCAATTGAGTTTTTGATCAATGGTGACTGTAGGATATTGATTATGGGCGACTCAGCAACATTCATGGCTCATTGATCCACTTTCAGTCCTCGATTCCATCTATATTCCAATTGGCATGTGGGTGGTGGTCGGTGGAGGCTCTAAATGTGGTTAGCGTGTGAGCATAAGGAAAAGGGTGTTCAGTGAAAAGGTATCAAAATGATTAACAATCTCCGTCGTCCCTACTGATTCCAGGAATATCTTGCTTATGAGCAACCAAGTGGAGAAGGCACACTCGGGATGGTAAGAGCAGTGCTGAACTACTATCTACCTCTCTGGTGACCCTCGGACTTTCCTTAATCAGACTTTTGTTGGCTTTACCTTGCACTAAACGTTATTCCCTTGTACTGTAAATGTACTGTAATACACTGTAAATACACTGTATACTGTATGGTTCGATTGTAATCATGTATTGTCTTTCTGCTGACTAGGTAGCGTGCAACAAAAGCTTTTCACTGTACCGCGGTACACATGACAGTAAACTAAACAACTGATATTGAGAGACCTAGTCCATGCATTAGAAGTGCAGAGAAGCCCTGCATACACGGTGGAAGGAATGCACCATCCCCTCCCCCTGTTCTCCATGAGGAACCTCCCTCCCATGATAGATCAGCCATGATTGAATGGCAGAGTAGACTTGATGGGCCGAATGGCTTAATTCTACTCCTATCACTTATGAACTCCCTACCTCTAGTAGAGTCTCTGGTACCCAACGGAAGAGGAGGCAAGTCATCCTATATTCTGAGGGGTTTATTTAAGAAGAAGAAGTGTAGCTGCCTTACAGCACAAGGCAGTGAGAGGGTTAGAGAAGAGAATGTTCATCATCATCATCATATATATACAGCCGGAAACAGGCCTTTTCGGCCCTCCAAGTCCGTGCCGCCCAGCGATCCCCGTACATTAACACTATCCTACACCCATTAGGGACAATTTTTACATTTACCCAGCCAATTAACCTACATACCTGTACGTGTTGGGCAGGCTATGCTCAGTAAATCCTCACTGAGGAACGATTTTCAACAGTTTTTCTCTTCGAGATCTTGCTCTTGCAGTAACATTCTTTTTGGCAACTCTCAGGGCATCAATGTCCTTTGGAAATTCCTCCCACCACCGCATACGTAGATGTTCCAGGATTTACTCCCTCCTGAGGGAATTAAACATTACTATTGCCCCTTTGAGCTATTTGTAGCACATCCTATAATGTGCCGCCAGAGCTCCTCAGCATCCGATCACTCCCTTCTTCAGTCGTTGCTGCTAATGCCTCTAAAAAAATAACCTTGTTCCCCCATGGAAGCATAGAGGCAATGAATATTGTGGATAATGCTGGCAACACAGCACTACTGTGAGGCATAGGATGGATGATGCCTTCTGCCTTCAGGAATAATCATTGGAATGGGATGTCCAAACTTTGCCATCTGAGTATCTGTTGAGTTACAATAATTGATTTGATAACATGCCGAAGTATTGGAATCAATCACCTGAAGAAAACTGCAACAGTTATCATTTTGATCCGTTATTCGTTTGCTTCAGGGCTTCAGATACTTAATTAGCACTGAACCGTAATTGCTCTGTGAGGAATCTGGCCTGTCCAAATGGAAAATAAAGTCTCTTTTCCTCTGCCCTTTCTCATTAATATATATACATCACTCTCACTCCCTACACCTTGTTCTCACTCCACTCTCCCCCTTCACTCTCCATCTCCCTCCCTCTCTCCCCCTCCGCTCTCTATCTCCCTCCCTCTCTCCCTCTCCTCTTTCTCACTTTCTTCTCTATTTGTCTCTTGCTTCTTAGCATTGGTATTGGAATTGGTGTATTATTATTATCACATGTACCGAGATACAGTGAAATCTTTATTTTGCATGTTATCCAGGCAAATAATACCGTACATGAATACATCAGGTGGTGCAAAAGAGAAAATATATACGTTGTAGAATGTATTGTTAAAATTACTGAGAAAGTGTGGTTAAAATAAAAGTGCAAATGCCCCAACATGGTAGATTGTAACATTGAGGATATTTCCTTGGTTTATAAGAAGTCTGTTGAAGAGTCTAATAACAGCAAGAAAGAAGCTGTTCTTGAATCTTGTGCTAGCGCTTTCAACTTTTTGTATCTTCTATTCAACGGGAAAGGGTAGAATAGAGAATAACTGGGGTGTGAGTTATGTTGGCTGCTTTCTAGAGGTTGCATGAAATTTTGGTTTGCCCAGCTATAGGAAGGATGTCATTAAGTTAGAAAGGGTGCAGAAAAGATTCACTAAGATATTGCCTGGACTTGCAAGCTTGAGTTAAAGAGAGAGGCTAAATACGCTAGGACTATTTTCTTTGGAGCATAGGAGGCTGAGGTTGACTTTAATTAAGTATACAAAATTGTGAGGGGCATGGATAAAGTGATTGTTCACAGTTTTTTCCAAAAGTAGAGTATTCTAAAACTAGATTACATCGGCTTGAAGTGAGAGGGGAGAAATTTAAGTGGGTCCTCAGAGGCATCATTTTCACTCGGAGGAGTAGTCTGTATCTGGAATGATCTGCCAGAGGAAGTTACATAAGCCAATACCACGATGTGACTTTCAAAAGTTATTTGGACAGATATATGGATAGGAAGGGTTTAGAGAGATACAGTATGGGCCAAATGTAGGCAAATGGGGGTTGCTTAGAATGCCAATTTCTTGCAGGCTTGGACAGAGCAGTTGTTATATCAAACTGTGATGTATCCGGATAGAATGCTTTCCATGGTGCATTTCTCTCTCTCTCTCTCTCTCTCTCTCTCTCTCTCTCTCTCTCTCTCTCTCTCTC